>NW_024061764.1:525000-1125000 GCF_006381635.1 Hibiscus syriacus | reverse complement strand
TTCGACCTTTTGGTCATTGTTTTCACTTATCTTTTTATAGGGGTTGATTTGACATTACTAAGACTGATCTATATGGTGCTTATCTGTTATATTGTTGATCTTCTTTGCTTTGGACCCTCGGATTAGATTTGGATACCCGTTATGTGTTTGTTGATAGCTTTTCACGTCGTTCGAGTCTGATTTGCGGTTTGTCGTGGTCTTTAAATAGCCTGATCCCCTTTTGTAGTTTGTTTTTCGTTGCGATCAGATATGTTTGTATCTATATTTGTTCAAGTTTATTGGTTAGATTTTAATCTTTCTTTGTATGGTTCTTATGTGATTTTAAGTTTTTAGTTTGTTTCAATGATTATAGGAAATTATCTTAATTATGTGATTATTTACCGATAATGATTGTAAATACTTATTGTAATTTAAGATATTTCTTATTTTAAATAAAAATAGTGATTTAATTTTAAAAAAATTGTTGGATTTTATTTATTTATTTTACGTAACGGAACAATAACGGTGATTGGGTGTGGATAAAAAACGATGACCCGAGATAGTTTGGGTTTAGAAAGTGCGCCATAGTTTTGGGCCTTTTGGCATTTGCTGCTGATTCATCAGCCTGATATGTTATTTGATTTGAGTGGGAATTTCTTTTTGTTTGGGACGGATCGAATTTGTATTGAATTTATAGTCTCAATATTATATATATTTTCTCGTCGTTTTCACTTGAAAATTAGTCTGCAAATAGATTTTTAAGTGTGGTTTGGTGAGTAATCGGTCGAAATTTTAACAATAAATATTATTTTTTGAAATTGTTTTTTTATTCTGAAAATACGATTATAAATCTTTTATGGTAGAGAGTATTTTACTCATATTAGGAACAAAAAACGATTTACATGAAAATATTCCGGTGATGTCATATTGTACATAAAATGTTCTAAATACCCTAAAATATAAGTTTGATCCCCGCTTGAAAATAAAAAAAACTGTATGAACCAACTTACTTCAGTGATTAAAAAAATTGTTGTTCTTTCTAAAGGTAACATGTTCGAGTACCTAGCGACTGTAAAGGTGATTGAACGTTCATTCTCAAATATTTGAGAGTATTTAAAACATATACTATTTTGTAATTATCTTTAGGTAAATAAAAAAAACCTTCGTAGCTGGTTTAACTTAATATTAAAATGACAATTTTGTGATAATTAGATGCTATTAATGATCATAATATAACGATTAAAACTTCACTGACTCAAATAAAAATTTATTAATACGTTAATGACCTTTTCATGTAGTTTTACCTTTAAAATGACAACAACTCAATGTAAAGAAGTACAGAGAAAACATAAGCCAAACTCTTGTTTTCGTCGGAGGAGCAAATAGTAGTGATGGCTGAAGATCTGGTGCTGGATACGGCGATCAGAGATTGGGTGCTGATACCTCTATCAGTGGTTATGGTTCTCATTGGCATCCTCCGCTACTTTGTTTCTAAGCTCATGCGCTCCTCTCAAGTTCCCGATCCTAAGATCGTCAAAGAGGGGTATTTCTCTCCCCACTCTGTTATATATATATATATAACGAAAATTCGATAGAGATAAGTATGTCTCAGATTCATCGATTCCCGATTTTTTATTTCCAGGCAAGTAATTGTTCGGGCTCGGAATTTGCGAGCTGCTGCTAATTTTATCCCTCCCAAGTCCTTTCTCTCACGTAGGGTTTATTTCAGTAATGAGGTTGACCTTTTTCTTCTTCTTTTAAAACTTCTATGACCATAATTTTTACTAGTAATTCTTTTTTTTTTCTTTCGAAATGTCTTTTATTTTCTTCTTCTATTGTTTAGAAGCTTATTGTGCTGCAAGCCGATTGCACAATCGCAGTAGTTAAATTATTATTTTGTTGGGATTGCAACTAATCGATAGACTATAGATCTGCCAATATTAAGCTTCGTTAAAATCAGTTTAAGTTGATGAAAATGATACATCAAGTGTATGTTCCTTCACCTCTCAGAAAAGGATAAACTAAAGGTAGTTTTGTGGCACTTTATAGGAAAATGGATTACTGTTTGTCCCCAAGGGGCAGACTCAAAACGCTCAAGCTCAAATGTTCTCTGACCCTAACATGGCTATGGATATGATGAAGAAAAACCTCTCTATGATTATACCTCAGGTATTTTTATGGTGCTTGCACCTTTGGTTTTCATATGCTTTGGTGTAATTGCTCATGATAGAGAAGTAGAGAACTGACTGTTTTTTATAAACTTGTTGCTGTTGTCAGACTCTCACTTTTGCATGGGTCAACTTCTTCTTCTCTGGATTTGTTGCAGGTCTGGCTCTTTATTACTGTTTTCATTCCAAAATTTCTGAGTATCCCCCCTTTCATGCTACGTTTGAGATTAAATTGCAGATCTATTTACAAAATTGATTTCCTGTATCTGATGTACCGAATTTGCCAAAGTTAACTCCTTTCCTATTAGATTGGGATCTGTTCCATTTTCATTCTTTCTGCATGGTGGACATAATCTTTGTCGTGTCATAATCAAAGTCTTACTTAACTGATCACGTAGTGTTATTAAGATTTTTATTTGTTGATACTGTTGTTCTGTTGGTAAATGGTAATGTGGTTGCCTCTTCTCTTTGCTTTCCTTTGCAGCCAAAATACCCTTCCCATTGACTCAAAGGTTCAGATCAATGTTACAGAATGGAATTGACCTTAGCACAGTTGATGTCAGCTACGTTAGTAGCCGCTCATGGTAATGATCGTATTTTGTATGCAAGATGTTTTTTTATAAATGTCCTTTTAATTGGTTTTTCTCTCTGAGCTGTTCTGTTTTTGAGAAATTTTCTTGACTAAGTATTACGCCAATTATTGACAAATTCTTTAATGTCCAGGTATTTCCTCAATTTATTTGGTTTGAGGGGTTTATTTAGTCTGATTCTAGGAGAGGAAAATGGTTAGTATTGGATCATGAACTTCCTATCATGTTTTATATTAGATGGCAATCAGCAGTTTCTTCTGTTCTTGGATCTATCATCTCTTGTAGGTTTCATTACAGAAGTTGTAGTTTTATTTATTATTATCATTATTATTTTTGCAGCAACCGATGATACACAACGTATGATGCAGATGAGTGGATTTGGCTTTGATCCATCAAAGGTATCAATTCAATATGTTTTCTGTTGAGTGTTACAGCTTCAAGAAGCCTTAGAAGTTTCGTATGATCTTATATTAGTCAAGATCCTGTTATTTATTCTTTAATGGAGATTTTTTTTGATAGGAATAGTAGGTCTCATTAAAAACCTCCTTCTTAGTAGTCCTTTACCATGAGGTTAGAACCGACTAGCGGAAGGAGGAAAAGAGTACCTGAATATATTGATTATAAATAGATTACATAAGACTTAAACCACTCCTTGAAGATACATAAAACTTAACCACACTCTAATAACCCCCTTGGAATAAAACATCCGAACTCAGTACAACAAAGTGAACCATTATCCAATCCCCTCCTTTGCAAGCAAATCTGCCTCGCAATTGCAGCTTCTCGGAATCCACCTCACAATGACCTCATTCTCAGAAACAGTAGCCGTAATATCCTTAACAAAATTTAAAAGAAAAGGTGGAACCGACTCCTGATATTTCAACCAATCCACGGCTAACTTGCAATCACTTTCAATAACCTTCCCTTCATTACCCATTCTGATGACACAAAGATTTCTAAGCCTCTTTTGATAGCTTTCAACTCTGCTAAAATGATAGGAGTAGGACCTATTTTTTCTGAAAACGACAAAAGCTTAATCCGATTCCAATCTCTTAGAATTCCCCCAATTCCAGCTAACATCCCAACACTACTCACAACACCATCCACGTTAAACTTAAAAACATCAACTGGAGGAGGACTCCAGCTAACCACAGGCCTGTTCAAATCCCTAGAAGCTGAAATTTTATCAGCCAATGAAGGATCCCCAATTAAAGAATCCACTTGAATAGAGAGTAGAGGATACTTAGCTAGGAACCATTTCGCTAACCTTACCCTAACTGTGAAAAACAGTGAGGATGTGTCCATCTTACCTCTTTCAAAAATAATTTCATTTCTCATCTTCCAAATTGGCCAAAAAACAGCCCCCGAAATAAACTTCCACATATCTGAATAAGGCCTCAAAGCAGACCATGAATTTAGAAGTGAAGAAGGATCAGCAGGTAAGGCTAACCTGATACCCCAGTAGCCTATGATTTTGTTCCATAACACCCACGAAAACTGGCAGGAAATAAACAGGTGCTGAATTGATTCTTCAGCTTGATTGCAAAAGGGGCATTGAATGTCCTCACCTATAGGAACTCCCCTTTTCTTCAATTCCACTCTAACCGCTAATTTATTGAGTGATACTTGCCAAAGGAAAACCTCTACTCTAGGAGGAACTAGTCCCTGCCAAACACATTTACTCCACATAAAAGGATCCTCATCAACTGAGGAGATTGATGTCGTGCAAGCTTTTACAGAATACAACCCCTCACCCACGTCATCCCAAAGCAAACAATCCTCCAAAGATTCATTTAATTTGATATCATTGAGCTTGCCCAATAATCCAACCAGCTGAACCACTTCCCAATCACATAGGTTCCTCCTAGTCTTAATATTCCACTCCCATCCATTCAAATCAAAGCTACCAAAATCAGCAACCTTACCCCCTTGGTTTGATGATAGAGCAAAAATCCTAGGAAAAAGAACTTTCAAAGGAAAATCCCCTAGCCATGTATCATCCCAGAAGGAGATTGATTTGCCATTCCCAACTTGTAGCTTCGCATGAGATCTAATGCATCCTCCAATGAAATCATCCTTCATGATTCACAATACCTCTCCAAATCCAAGAGTCCTTGTGAGAAAGGACTTTATTTACATCCATAGAAAGACAACTTACATTATGTTTAGAGCATAAGAAATTCTTCCACAAGGATTCTTTTTCATTTGCAAACTTCCAAACCCACTTTCCCAGCAAAGCTCTATTAGTAATCTTCAAGTCAACAACTCCTAGACCACCTGCACTTTTCGGTTTACAGATCTTATTCCAACTCACCCAATGCATTTTCTTCTTCTCTTCCCCTTCACCCCATAAAAAGTTCGCCATCAAAGAGTTTAATTTTTGACAAATCTTAGATGGAATCTTGAAAATGGAAAGATAAAAGATAGGTAAGGAGGATAATACCGACTTGATAAGCACCAATCTACCGGCCATAGACAAAGAGGAAGCTTTTCATCCCGCCAATTTCTTATCGAAGTTGACGATGACCGGCTCCCACAATTTCTCACAGTTCCTTTTAGCCCCTAACGGAAGGCCTAAATAAACCGTCGGAAAGGAACCAATAGAGAAGCCAATGTCCTTAGCCCAATTTCCAATGATGTCCTCCACATTAATACCATAAAGTTTGCTTTTAACTAAATTAAGATGAAGCCCCCGTCATAAAACTAAAAATCGTCAACACTCGTCTAACATTTTTAATTTGAGTGATGGAGGCTCGGCAAAAAATAATTAAGTCATCAGCAAACTGGAGATGAGTCAAATTGAAACAGTTTTGACTCTTTCCAAAAGAAAATCCTTGGAATAAGCCCAAATCCACAACTTTAGTTAACATCATATGAAGAAGTTCACCAACCACGTTAAACAAAAGAGGAGAAAGACTACATCCTTGTCGCAAACCTTTCGCAATATGAAACTCCTTTGTAGGAGACCCATTCAATAAAACAGATATTGAGGCTGTGGAAATACACTGATCAATCCAAGAACACCACTTTTCTCCGAAGCCCATCTCCTTCATAAGCCTTAACAAAATCTGTCAATCCACAGTGTCGTATGCTCTGCTAAAATCCACTTTAAAAACAACCCCCTGCAGTCCTTGTTTCCTCCAGTAATCGATGCCTTCATTGGCTAAACAGGCACAATCCAACAATTGCCTCCCCGGAATGAAAGCAAACTGTGTAGGGCTAACAATATCTTTAACACAAGATATAAGTCTTTTTGATAGAACTTTCTAGAGAATCTTATACAAGCTGCCCACTAAACTAATAGGTCTATAATCTTCAATACTCTCAGTATTACCTTTCTTTGGAATCAAGGTAATAAAAGCGTGATTAACCCCATGAACCCACTGTTTTCCATTGTAGAAATATGAAAAAAACTCCATAATCTTCACCTTTAAAAACTTCCAGTACTTCTTGAAAAAACCCATGGTGAAACCATCCGGCCCAGGAGCTTTTGCACTTTCAGAAGATGAAATTGCTTGCCACACTTCTTGCTCTGTAAACACCTCTAGGAAATCACTTTGAGCTTGAGACAACTATTTAAAATCAAAATTCAGGCCCTCAACTTTCAGTGTTGTTTTTTCATTATAGGCATTCTTGAAAAAATTAAACACACTTTCTTTTATCTGTTATGGATCCGAGATTAATCTGCCTTTAAAATTGATAGAATGAATAGTGTTGATTCTATTCCTTTTCATAGCACTAAGGTGAAAAAACCTTGTATTCCTGTCACCATCATTGATCCACCTATTTCTGGATTTTTGATACCAAATCCTCTCCTCGATCCTTAGCAGTCTCCATAATTCCTTTTTAAATTCAGTCAATTGATCCCGTTCCCCTGCAGACAAATTTCCACCTTGACACTTTAAGTCCAAACTGTTAATTTTGATTTCCAGCAAAGAAATGGACTCTGCCAGCCCTAAATGGCCACTTCCAGATCAGTTCCTGATTTTATTTTTAGCTTTCTGCAGTATTCTGAAAATTCCACCACTATTGTTCTTCCTTTCATCTACTACCAGAGATTCTACAACTAATTCTTCGAAACCTTGTTCTTCTTAAAGAAAGTTAAAGAACCTAAAAGGTTTGTAGACTTATCCTCCAACAAAACTAGATTATGGTTTGAAATATATTTCGGTAAAAGAAACTACGAAATGTTAGGGAAATTCTTAAGGAATCTTGCACAAATTAAAAACCGGTCTAGTCTCACCCATGTTGAAGATTCTCTATTGCTGCACCAAGTGAAAGAACCTCCTAACACAGGCAAGTTAATAAGTTTGGCATGTTGCACAAAAGACCTGAAAATATCGATAGTATGCCAATTTTGTGATTTTCCAATCTTTTCTTCTGGATCAAGATACGCATTGAAATCTCCCCCTAAACAAACTGGTAAATTTATAGCACTAACATAGTTTAGCAGCTCCTCATAAAAATCCTTCTCAGCTTCAACTGGAGGCCCATAAACATTAATAACTACAAACTCCATCAGACCATTCTTAAATTTTCCCACTAACGCCAAAAACCTACTATGATCATACTGATATGTGACTTGAACCACATTCTCATTCCACAAAGAAATCAAACCCCCCGATGAACCCTGTGCTGGAGAAACCTGCACCCCCTTTAACAAGTTACCCCCTATCCTTCTTAAGATCGACCCATGGCATCGTTTCAACTTGGATTCTTAAATGAACAAAAAAACTAGTTTCGTCTTCTTGACAAGCCTTGCTACAGCTACACACTTTTCACTCCTCCCGAGACCCTTAATGTTCCACGAAATAATACTTAATTTATTCATAAACAAGAAAATACCCCCTACACACAACATATACAGTCCAACCATCATCCCCCCTTACTACATCTAACTCTTTTTCAAGACTTAATAATTTTTCAATAAAAGCCTCCTTCCCTTAAATGAAATTCCTAACATCTCACAGACTTCCCATGTATCCAATGCTTCCTTCATCAATTCCGAAAAAGATGATGAAATAGTCGAATTATTAACCAGTTCAAGAGCTTCAGAAATTAAGACTCTCCTCTTCCTTCTATTTTCATTTCCTTTCCCTGAAGCATTCACAGTAGTTGCTTCCACACTCTCGACGACATCCCTACTAATGACAGGGATCGTAGATGTATTCTGGAAATCAATAGAACAATTGAAGTCCTTATCCTGTCCACTTCCAATAATAGTTTTAGAAAACTGCTGACTTCTTCTAAAATCAGAAATATTCTGCTTAATCCTCGGAGTAGCTAGTGGGCGAAAGTCATCATCTTCAATAGCAGAACACAACCATATTCTTCTATCTCTTGACATTCTATAAACTCGAGCAAAACGTCCTCTTCCCCTTCTACCATCAGGGGCACTTCTGTAGAAAACAGACTGTAGAAAACAGACAAGTCTGTTATTTTTATTCTTGTGTACATTCAGTAGAACATATTACATATTTATATACAAATTATGCCTCTAAACTAGGAAACTCTAAGAAAGGAAACTAATCCTAGGAGATGTAATCCCTTGAAATAAGGAATTGAAAAAATAGAAAATAATTACATAATCTCTTAACTTAAGGGATTGACAACTCATTTCTATAATTCCTACACTCCCCCTCAAACTGGTGTATATATGTTGTATATACCCAGTTTGAATGACATCTCATCAAAAGTCACTCGTGGAAGGGCTTTGGTGAAGATATCTGCCAGCTGTTTCTTCGTCGGAATGTACTGCAGTTTTGCAACTCCATTGTTGACCTTCTCGTAAATAAAATGTCTGTCTATCTCAATGTGTTTCATTCTATCATGCTGCACTGGATTTTTTGCTATACTCATAGCTGATTGACTGTCTTTAAAAATCTCAAAATTCTTCTTGTCATCTAAGTCCAGTTCTGTGAGCAGTCTTTTAATCCACATTCCTTCACATATTCCGAGAGCCATTGCTCTAAACTCTGACTCAGCACTACTTCGAGAGACAACAGCTTGTTTCTTACTTCTCCAAGTCACCAAATTACCCCAAACGTAGGTACAGTAGCCACTAACTGACCTTCTATCAGTTAATTCACCTCCCCAGCTTGCGTCTGTATAAACCTTCACTGTTCTGTCTTGATTTTTTCTAAATATAAGTCCAGCTCCTGGGGTAAATTTCAAGAACCTTAAAATTATGTTAACAGCTTCCAAATGTTCTTCTCGAGGATCACTCATATGTTGGCTGACAATGCTCATTGAGTATGCAATATCAGGCCTGGTCAGTGACAGGTAGATTAACTTCCCAACTAACCTTTGGTAGGATTCCTTGTTTACTGGATTTCCAGTCCTCTCCTTGCAAAATTTCAAGCCTGGCTCCATTGGAGTTTCAACTGGTTTGCAGTCGAGCATCCCAGTTTCTGCAAGAAGATCCAAAACATACTTACGCTGGTTTATGACCAGCCCTTCCTCGGACCTTGCAACTTCCATACCCAGGAAATACCTCATACTCCCTAAATCCTTGGTTTCAAACTCCTTTGCAAGATTCATCTTTAGCTTTTCTATTTCTTCTATATCACTGCCAGTTATAATCATATCATCTACATAGACAATTAGGAGGGTTATCTTACCACTCGGTGTAATTTTTCTGAATAATGTGTGATCTGCTTGGCTTTGTTTGAAACCATTCTGTGTCATAGCCTTAGCAAATCGATCAAACCAAGCCCTGGGAGACTGTTTTAAGCCATATAAGGATTTATTGAGCTTGCACAGGTTTCTTAGTGACTTTTCCTTCTAATCCGGGGGGACCTCCATGTATACCTCTTCTTCAAGGTTCCCATTCAGAAAAGCATTCTTTATGTCCAGCTGATGCAATTTCCAGTCCATGTTAACAGTTACTGATAACAATATTCTGATGGTATTCAATTTTGCAACCGGTGCAAAAGTCTCCTGGTAGTCGATGCCATAGGACTGAGAAAAACCTTTAGCAACCAGCCTTGCCTTGTATCTTTCCATACTCCCATCCGAATGATATTTGACTGTGAATATCCACATGCATCCAACAACTCTCTTCCCTTTTGGCAAATCTGTCAAACTCCATGTTTTATTCTTTTGCAATGCTTTTATCTCTTCTTCCACAGCCTTTTTCCACTCAGGAGATTGAAATGCTTCTGTCACATTTCTTGGGATTTTCACAGTGTTAATACTGGCAGTGAAGGCCCTGAAATTATACTGTAATTTCCCATATGCAACATACTTATTTATGGGATGAGCAGTGCATTTTCTTACCCCCTTCCTAATAGCAATAGGAAAGTCATCAAGATCAACAGTAGTAGCCTCTTGGTAACCATCATTACCTTCTGTTTCAGCTGCAACAGGATCCGAATCTGGTTCTTGGCAAATGCTAGGCTGACTGATTTCTTCAGCAACATCTTTCCTTCTTCTTGAGTAAACACTGAGTTGTTTCGGTTGGGGAGTTATGGTTTCAGGGTCATTGTTAGGTGCATTTTTGGTAGTGGTGGAAGGTGTTTTGCACGGACTAGAGTGCTGAGATAAGGAGGAAGGTAATTCATCAGAGTTATTTAGGTTATTCCCATCACCCTCCCTAGGAACTGGGACAGTGCTAGCCGACTTTGGAGAGACAATAATAGGTAAGGAAATGATAGGTTGTAAAGAAATATCGGTTTGAACAGGTTGAAATTCCTTGTAACTAATAGGCTGTAAAGAAATATCGGTTTGAACAGGCTGAAATTCCTTGTAACTCTCCCCCTGAATTTCTGTTCCTGAAAAATAAGGTTGGTTTTCAAAAAATGTAACATCAAAGGAGACATAGGTCTTTTTGGTGGAAGGTGAGTAACACTTGTAACCCTTCTGACTCGAAGAATAGCCCAAGAACACACACTTTATGGACCTAGGATCTAATTTCCCTCTGTTGTGGATATGAACAAAGGCTGTACACCCAAACACCCGAGGAGTAAGACTTGAGTTTAAATGTTTAAAATGGGGATACAGCTGAAACAAAACCTTAGTAGGAATTTTGAAATCTAAGGTTTTACTTGGCATTCTATTGATGAGGTAAGTGGCTGTAAGAAGAGTTTTCCCCCAAAGATACTTAGGAGCATTAGCAGCAAACATAATAGACCTAGTAACCTCTAGAAGATGTCTATTTTTCCTTTCTGCTACCCCGTTTTGTTGAGGCGTGTTGACACAAGAAGTAAGGTGAACAATGCCTTTTTCCTTAAAGAAATACCCAAGGGTTTTATTCAAATACTCACTCCCATTGTCACTCCTTAGAATTTTGATTTTTGTGTCAAATTGGGTTTCAACTTTTTGATAAAAACTTTTAAAGAGAGACTCAACCTCAGATTTTTCTCATTAAGAAAACCCATGTTGTCCTAGAGTAATCATCTATAAAAGACACAAACCACTTATACCCAAAAATATTTTTAACAGGAGAAGGGCCCCAAATGTCATTATGGATGATGGAAAAAAGGTGTTGTTGGTTCAAATTTGGCTGTAATATATGGTTTTCTGGTGTGTTTGGCCATTTGACAAATTTCACAGGAAAACAAAGACGGATCTTTATTAATGAATAAGTTTGGTAACATTTTGGAAAGATAGAAAAAATTAGGATGACCTAATCTAGAGTGCCATAACATAATTTTATTGGTATTGAGATCAGAATATAAAATTGGTTTCCTAAGAGCACTAGATAAGGCATGATTATGAGATGCTTTACCTCCAAGGGTGTACAATCCTTTGCCCAGCCTAGCACTGCCAATCACCCTCTTCGAGCCCTGTGTCTGAAAAATGCAACCACCAGTACCAAACACAACATTACAACCAAAATCTTTAATTAATTTGCTGACTGACAACAGATTGCATGCAAGTCTAGGAACATAGAGGACATTATGAAGTAGTAGATTTTTGTTTAATGTAACAGAACCACTCCTTTTGACTGTAGTGAGAGAACCATCTGCTATTTTGATAGAAGCTGGTAAGCTGCTTTCACTATATTCCTCCAAGATATTAATATTTCATGTCATATGATCTGATGCACCCGAGTCTATTATCCATTGTACCGAGGAAGCATATGGATTATTTCCATCAGTAGTAGTATAAGTCACATTTGTAGGCTTGGCTGTCATACTGCTCAAAATCTGTTGCAGTTCCTCTATCTGTTTCTTGCTGAAACTGCTTGAGGAATCATCTTGAGAGGCAATATGAGGCTCCTTTTGAAACCTGGACCGTGTGTGCTGCCAATCGGCTGGTTTTCCGTGCAGCTTCCAACATTGATCTATCATATGGCCTGGCTTCTTACAATGTTCACACCAAAGGCGATTTTTCCTCTGTTGCTTTGAAAATTTGAAAACTGAAATCTGAAAATCAGATTGAGAGGGGCTGGTCTGGGAAGTGATTTCGGATGTTGAGGGATTCGGATTAGCCATGAAAAAAATAGAGTTGAATAGGAATTGATTTAAAGAGAAGCGGAAATCGGATTGATCGCTCTAACCTGATACCATGTAGAAAACAGACTGTAGAAAACAGACAAGTCTGTTATTTTTATTCTTGTGTACATTCAGTAGAACATATTACATATTTATATACAAATTATGCCTCTAAACTAGGAAATTCTAAGAAAGGAAACTAATCCTAGGAGATGTAATCCCTTGAAATAAGGGATTGAAAAAACAGAAAATAATTACATAATCTCTTAACTTAAGGGATTGACAACTCATTTCTATAATTCCTACAACTTCTAATAGACAAACATGTAGAAACAGGAAGTCCCCGATTCAACCGCTTTGAAAACTTCGCTTCACTGTTTTCCGCTTGCATCAGAGTTCCTTCTACTAGCTTACCCAGAACAATACATTCATCTTCCTGACCCCCTCTATTTCTTCTTCTAATGGTACAATTCTTTCATCTGCAATAAATTCAGACAGATTCTGAACCTTATTTTGATTTACTGACCTAGCCCAATTCAACTTCACAGCAGGGCCAATTGGGATAATTTTAGTAACAGGAGAATAAGACTCCCAATTAGAATCAGAATAGGCCGGAAGACTCTGGTCCACAACCTCTCGCAGCCCAAGGCCTGCATAATCCCCACTGGGATTTAATTCAAATTCAAATTTGTCTGACACCCCATTAGTATTGGGCAAAGAGTAGACTTCTTTTTCAGATAATGTTCCCCACCTTCTTCTGACATCCCCCTATCTTGACTATTGAAGCCACGTGTCAACCTTTGACCATAATCCTTCTGCTGAGTTCTCACTATTGTCTTCTTCCTTCTCTGTGTTACCACCATCTTCCCCCTTTGACACATTGTCACTGCAGCTACCATATGAAAAATCATGCCTCATGACTCCTAAAGCTTCAGAGATAGACTTAGAGCTGGATCCCACATTAATTTTAACTTTAAACGATCTTCCATAAGATCCTACAATAACAGATTCTTGTACATCAAAAGGGCTTGCAACCCTTAACAACATTCTGGCCGAAGAGAGGTCATCTCTATTTCTTGTTTCCTCCATTATACTAACAACCTTTCCTCACTTACCTCCAAGCTTCTCCAGAAAAGGTACGCTCCAGCTAAGAAGCAGTAAACCAACCAACTCGACCAAGCAATAGGCCAAAGGGACTCCATCTTCACTCAACAAAGGATCTACCCAATCAAACCAGTAGTGGAATTTCTCTCTAAGACTTGACCATGCCTTTAAAAACTTTTCATTTGTATTGAACATAATAATACTGGCATTCCTAACATATCCCCACCTTACTATCTTAACCTGGAAACCCTCCTTTGCCAGATCTCTCACCACCATATCAGGCTGAAAGGGATCTTTAATAACCCCTGTTAAGGAGTTTTTCACCCAGCAAAAATCTTTTGATGGGATGTGCATATCCCATACATTTCTCACTCCATTTGCTTTCTTCTGGCCTCCCCTATTCACCATTTGTTGTTGATCCAAACTCCTACTGTTAGCCACACTCACAACCTCCTTGTACGTTCTGCCATCTCTCAAACTTGGTGGTTTCTCCAAATCAGCCTGCTGTCTACCATTAGCCTCACTATCTGGCTTAAATCCTTCCAGTTGAGTTCTGCTCTTTTCCTGCCCCTCTTGTACTTTGCAACCCCCACTGTGACTCTCTTCCCATCAATCAACGCTCCGTTGACATTCTGAACTGCTCTTCTGCAACCTTCCTCCAACGCATATTGCACAAAAGCAAACGTGGATGACTTATAATTCGGTTTACTCATAAAACTTGGAATAAAGACCCTCACTATTCTTCCATAATGGTTGAAAATCTCTCTTAACTCACCTCTAGTAACTCTCATACTAAGATTTCCAACAAAAACAGTCCATTCCTCATCGAATAATGAACGACCAAAAGCACTCGCTCTCTTTCTCTCTCTATTTTTCTCACTCATGTTTTTTTCCTTTTGTTATTTGAATTACTTTTTATTCGTTAATGGAGATTATTTTCCTTAAGTAGCATGTATAGAAAGCAAATTAGAATTTTTATTTTATTAACACTTAAGTCTTAGACTAGTTTAAATCCTTTAGCGATACCTAAGTTTCTTACGGTTGTTTTGGCATATAAGCTTAGGATGATGCCTTAAAAGGTATTGAGTAGGGAATTTAGAATAATAGTTACAAGTTGCAGCCTTAGAGTTTGAACAATTTGTCTTCCAAAGAGTCCTTGAGCTTAGAATTTGATTGGTTTTACAGGCAACAAATCTTTGCTACCTTTTACAAATACATTTATGACAAGTTCTCTACTCAGTACCAAATCATTTTGTTGATGTGACATTGCTTGAGCATGTAACTTGTATAATGTTTGCCCCACGATCAGAGAGGCATGAAGCTGTTTGATATTGTATGATATATATATATATATATATATATATATATATTGGGGATAAGCTCTGTGTTTGTATAATATCCAAAAATTAAGCAGTGAACTGCTACAAGTAAGAACAAGTAAAGAATCTGTACATGCTGGAAGAATGGTTTTGATTAAATCTGTCTTATGCTCACTGCCCACTTATTTTTTGTCAATGTTTAAAAGATTTCAGCTTCAATCCTTAAGGCTCTTAATTCTATTATGTCTAATTTTCTATGGGGAGATGGGAATGGTAAAAAGAAAATTCACTGGGTTAAATGGACTGAAGTTTGTAAACCTAAGAATGAGGGAGGGTTGGGAGTACGTAATCTGAATTTCATGAACAGAGCTTTGCTAGGGAAATGGTCCTGGAGATTTGCAAACGAGAGAAATTCGGTTTGGAAGAGATTTATTTGTTCTAAATACAGTTTCAATTCCTCTAGGTTATTGTTTGACAGTAATCTTCCAGCTTGTATTTCTTGGCAGTGGAGAGCAGTGGTTAATAATTATTTCAAGCAAGATTCATTTGGTTTTAATTTTCGTTCCTTGTGTAGCTTTCAAGTTGGCAATGGTAAGCACATTCAATTTTGGCAGGATGTTTGGGCAACAGATTATCCGCTACAGGTCATTTTTCCAAGATTGTTTTTGATTGCTACTAATAAATCAGGAAAGCTATGTGAGTTTGGAGATTTTCATCCATCGGGCTGGATTTGGGATGTTCAAGTTAGAAGAAATTTAAATGATTGAGAGATGGAACAATGGTGCAACTTGATGAGCACTATTTCTCTTGTTTCTCTGTCTACTGAATCCAGTGATAGCTTAATTTGGAAAGGCAGTGGGGATGGTATGTTTACAGTCAGTTCTTGTTTTAAGAAAAGTGTTACTGGTTCCGAAGAGGTTCAATTCTGGATGAAGGTTGTTTGGAGAGGATTACTACCACCACGAGTTGAAACATTATTGTGGCAAATTGTGCAGCAAAAGCTTGTTGTTAAAACGGAATTGGCTAGAAGAGTTCAAGGAATTGATGATGTTTTATGTCCTCTTTGTAAAAAGGTTGATGAGTCTTCCTCGCATTTATTCTTTTCTTGTTCGGTTGTGTGGGCATTATGGAATAAATTTTTACAATTGTGGAGTTTTAGTTCTGTTCTTCATGAAGATGCTAAAATGTTTCTCTTAGGCTGGGAAGAGTTGAAGCCAAATTCTGGTATATGGTCATTCATTACTGGGGTTGTTATTTGGACCATTTGGAAAACCAGAAATTTTATTGTTTTTGAAGGGGGGAAGTTGGACCAGATTGAATTATTCTTTTTAGCAAGAGTCAGGCTTGCATCTTGGTTCCTAGCTAAGTATAAGGATATCTCTATTCCTAAAGACTCGTTGATTTCAGACCCTTCAATAGGGGATTCTCATTCGTCCTACAAGTTCCTGAAGTCTTCTATTTTTCCCTGGTGTCCACCTCCTATAGGCTTCTTTAAACTGAATGTGGATGCTGCCACTAGTAGTGATTGGAAGAAAAGCGGGTTGGGAGTCATTTTAAGGGATCATCTTGGTGCAATATTAGGAACTTTTCAGGAGTCAGAGGGTTCGGGTCCTCCAACATTGAAGGAACTTAAAGCTATTCAAAGGGGACTTGTTTTCGTCTCATTTATCTAAGGGAGGGAAAAATTTCGTTTGATTGTTGAGAGTGACAGGAGGGTAGCTGTGGACTGGATTATTAAAGCTGATTCTTGTCCAGCTGTGTATGCTTTCATTGCTAAAGATATAGTTGTAAATCTGAGGTTTTGTGGGGCAATAGTTAGATGGGTTACAAGGACAACTAATATGGAGGCTGATGCCTTAGCAAAAGCTGGTATAGGCTGAATTTTATGTATTTTGTTTTTCAAGTGATTACTTGTAAGGGTTATTGGGTTTTATTCCTTTAGGCTGTAATTCCTACTTTATTTAATAAAGTTATAAGGCACTATTTTTCATCTTCCGCTGATTAAGGAGTTTACACATAAACTCCATTACTCAAGAAGGTGGTTTTTTTAATGAGGCCTTCAAATCTTATTAAAAAAAAAGTTATACCACAAGCTAAACATAATTTTCTATTTACAATATCCATCTTTTTTATTTACCAAGAGTTCTTTATTTGTATTTCTCTTAGGAGAATGCCTTGTGGAATATGTATTAGATTCATCCTTACCTGTAGGAGACACATGGCTGTTGAGCCTTTTTGCCAAGGGAAAATGATTTACCTGTTTAGAATCCTATTTTCCCTCTTCCTCTTTTTGTCGGTCTGCCCACATGGTTTTCTAACAATTATGAAGGGTTTTTTTAACGAGACATCCAATTCTTATAAAAAAAAGAATCCTTGTGGTAGGAATTTAAGCCAATGCTTTTCTCAACATGACCAGGGTGTGTCCCCCTTCCATTTTGCTTTGCTTTGGAGTCAAATCAATTGAGAAAATGATTTTAATTACATGCAACTTTTAGTTCAATCAAAATAAACCAAACTGTTTTTGTGGTTGATATGGTTTAAATTTAAGAAATGAAGATATGTTTTCTTGATACTGCTTGGGAAGCATTGCCTTCTTTATTTGGTTGATATATGGTTTAAATTTATAAAGCATCCTGTAAAGAAATCCAGAATAAAAAAGATTTTGTTTTATTTCTTAACTTTGTCTGCCACATAATCCTTTGATTATCATTCTTATTAGAGTCTGGGTGCTGAGAAAGATGGTCTTGACATTGTCCAACATGAGTGGGCACTCCCTAAGTTTGAGCATCGAGCTGAAGCAGTGTTGAAAAAACTCATCAGGTGAACACCTTTGGAACATCGTGTAAACAGCCCTCAGAAGAGTGGCGTTGAGGTGAAGTTTTCCTAATAGATGAAATACCTTTGGAAACCATGTTTCAGGCTTAGAAGCTAGAAAATTTTGCACCTTCATTTTTTATGCCTTGGCAATATATATGGGAAGCTTTCTTTGTCCACGTACTCGGTTTTCTGTGGGATTATAACTAAAGAACTAATAATCGTTGTCATGTTGTCTGAACTCTTTTACGACCCTAATCATAATTGTTGCATTCGGCTGACTTTATACCGGTGATCCGAAACTTTAGATACTTTATAATACGAATATATTGTTGGCCCATACCCTGTGAAAATGTTCACTTTATTTAAATCCAAAATGACGATCATTTGTGTAAATTTGATGTATCCATGACCAAAACAAAAATAACGTGAAAGTTCAGTAATTAAGTTAAAAAAAATCTAATTTTTTTCATAACCAAAATAAGAATGAGTAAAATTGACGGATGACATTTATGATTTATCCTTCAATCAAACATAAAGTGTTATTTTTAGCATTATGCCAAATGATTTATCATGCCCAACATATGGCGATGACCATGCCATACTAACTACGCGGATTACAATGCATTACAAGTTGGGATTCAGAAAAGAACAAAGCTAGAGATCTAAATTCCCCATTGACTACAAATTCCGTATAGGTGGGGCACTAGTAGGAGCATAATGAGGGGGCTGGGGAATTCCGTTGAATGTAAAATAAAAACCAAATTTAATCAAACCCGAATAATGGAGTAATCAAATATAGATTGATTGGCTACACTTGCTAATCCGCTAAGCTTGTTTGATGAATTCAACACCGACTAGCATACACTGTTTTCTAAGAATCTACAAGATAAGATGACGTGAGTTAATGGTAGTTATCGTTTTTGACGGCTATTTGTTTTGGTTAATAGCTAATTTTATTAATATTGGCATAATAAAGTGGAAGATGCGGGCGGTCCTAGCAGGTTGAATTAGAGGGGATGCATGTGAATATAATGAAGGCAGAAATGCAAGTTTTACATCTTCTTTGCATGTGAACATGGAGTAAACGAAATTAAGGAAGATTTTTTTTTTCTGCATGTGACTGTAACTATGAAGAAGGTGGGAAATAATGTAAACTTTTCTTCTTTCTGCAATTGCAAGGAGGAAAGTAAGCACGATGCAAGCTTTGTTATCTCATCCAATCCTATTATTAGTGTGTTTCTCTTACAAAATGGGGATACTAATAAAAAATAAATAGATGAAATTGTAAAATAATAATATAGACTTGCATGTAAAATTTTAGATGAGAAAAATTATAAAGAAATGAAAGAAATTTTACTATATCAAAAATTATAATGACTTTATATATATATATATATATATATATATATATATTGCATTATTAATTTAGTAGTTGTTTAAGTAATGATTTTTTTATTAAATTAAGTAATGATTATTTCAACAACTCTAGTAAGTATTGATAAAGTAATAAAAGTATTTAACCATCTGTTTTTATCACTAACATTAAAACATTATATACATAACTTTTAATTTTAAATTTAATTTTATATATAAAAATTTGATTTTGATTTTAATATACAAATTTCAGAAATAAATACATCAATTATAATTCAACGTTGGATAAATACAAATGTTTGTCTTTACAATTTGTAAATTTAAAATACTACTATATTAAGAACGATAAAATGATTAATAAAAATTAAATCAAATTAAATTAAAATTTCATATATAATCATATGAAATTAAAATTTCAAATATTACACATTATTTTATGGATACCTTTCCGATTGTGGATCTTATCCTTATCCGTGAAGCAATAACAACAGCATTGTTTATCCTTTTCCTCTAAATACTATAGTAAAAATACCGAATTAATTTCTCTGGAATTTATAAAGTCAACTGCTCCTTTGATTTTTTTTAACCCAAACTGAAAAACCTGTCAGTAAAGCCACAAGCAAATAGGCCCCACTTTTTAACTCTATTTTGTGTACGTGTCAATATGTTATTGGTCGTACTGAATCTGTGATGTTGTGTAATCCTATGTCGGTCCGCAAGCGAAGAGCACTAAACACTAAGCTCAGCTGAACCCATGCCGTAACAAAAGCAATGACAAATCGGCGATGAGTAACCGGCCAACCAACAGTTAGCGTGAGTGATTCATGTGCAAGCAAATCCAACGGCATCCGTTTGATACAATAGCAATCAATCACAATAACCAAATCGCGGAAAACACTGGGAACAAAAGCCAAACTCATCATTCATCATTGCGAAAAGAAAAGAAAAACACAATCCAACATAATAAACTGACTTTTTGTTGAAAGAATAGGAATCTGTATCGAAGCAAGGCGGTGCGACCAGCAGAGCCGTTGCGCAGAGGCTCTCGCAACCAGCTGCGCTACCTAACACCGCCCCTACCGCAAACATATGCGACAAGTCATCGCCTAACAACATGAAGGGCCTTTTCAAATCAAAGCCGCGAACACTAGTTGACATCGTGCGGCAAACGCGTGATCTCCTCATCTATGCAGATCGCTCCCCCGATAGCCGTGAATCCAAGCGCGAAGAGAAGGTTCTCTTCATCAAACACCTTTAGTTTTAGCACATTAATTATTTCAATTTTTTTCTCCTTTATTTTTGGAATCTAAATGTTTTCGAATTTTGGGCCCGATATGAGTTCAATTAACTGGAGCTAGGGATTTTAGTTACCATGTGAATTAAATCGGACAAACATGACAAATATAGACAACAATATATCAAGGGCCCGATATGAGTTCAATTAACTGGAGCTAATATTCGGTGTGGATTTACAGGGCTTAAGAAGTTGTTTGATTAACTGAAAGTAGCATAGCTTCAGCGTCGAACTCTAATCCTTACATTTGATGGTAATTTTGATTCAGATGGCAGAATTATGTAAAAACATAAGGGAGTTGAAGTGTATTCTTTATGGAAACAGTGAATCCGAGCCAGTCTCTGAAGCTTGTGCACAATTAACTCAGGAGTTCTTTAGAGAGAACACGCTACGGCTCTTGATCACTTGTCTTCCTAAATTGAATTTAGAGGTAACACCAATTGACTGTTAATTTATCATAATTGCTGCTTCTATGATAATTTGACAAGTATCTTCCTTTACAGGCGAGGAAAGATGCAACTCAAGTTGTTGCAAATTTGCAAAGGCAGCAAGTGCAGTCGCGATTGATTGCTTCTGATTACTTGGAGGCTAACATAGATCTTATGGATATTTTAATAGCAGGGTAAGTGGAAAGCAAAAACAGTTTGTATAAGCTATGATCATTATTTCACCATCTTATGATTCTTAGATGTTGTTTCTCAGTTATGAGAACAATGACATGGCTTTACATTATGGTGCAAAGTTGAGAGAATGCATACGTCATCAGACTGTTGCAAGGTAAACATAGGGCTCCAATTATTCCTTCAAGATTTAGCTTCTCATCCTTTTAGTGAATCTAAATGGAGAACCCAAGTCATTCCTTTTGGTGTTTCACTTAAGAGGCACTCTTTCCTGTTATTTACCTTTGAATTATCTCCATCTTATAACATATTTTCCCTTGATATATTATTGTCTATATTTGTCATGTTTGTCTGATTTACAGGTATGTTTTGGAATCTCAACACATGAAAAAGTTTTGTCTATATACAACTTCCAAATTTCGACATTGCTGCTGATGCTGCTGCAACTTTTAAGGTTGAATACCGCTGATTAAAGTTTAAACTACGTTAGATGATCTCTCCTACTCCCCCACCAGTTTTTTGTCAGTCTCTGACTGATTCACTTCTGAATCTGTATTTTTCAGTGGAATCTAGTTTCATAACTACTTGCTATTTGCTGTAATTTTTGAAGTAGGGGCTAGATTTGCTTTGATATTTTAAATTAAAAAATAAAGGAAAAACATAGTTGTTTGATGTTGAGGTGATTTATGTGGCTACTGCCTACTGCTACCGTCATGTAATATCTCATTTTCTTACAGGAGCTTCTAACTAGGCATAAGTCCACTGTAGCTGAATTTCTTTCCAAGAACTATGACTGGGTGAGTTCTTCTCCTTTATTATTGTCATCCTATAAATTGTGCAGTTTTGATGTTAAATACTTATCATGGTAATTAAATAATTAGTTCAGCTCCGAAGTATCTGTATCTTTTTTTTCTCTCCCTGATACTGTCAGCCTTAAATTGTTTCAAACTTTCAATTAGAATTATTTTATTTGCTCTGTCATGTTTGATTAAATATTTTTATGACATGATTGTAAACTGTAATGATGGTACAGTAGCTTTATTAATTGTCCCTGAATTTCTTCTTCATGCCTCTTTTTGTGTTGAAAGTTTTTATTGATTAGAGTTCAATAAACAGCTTGTTTGTGGTTTCAGTTTCTTGCAGAATATAACTCAAAGCTGCTGGAATCTACCAACTACATTATGAGAAGGCAAGCTATTAAGGTATGCCACTTGAGAAAGAAACAGCATGCGTTTAAGTGGTTTATTTTCAATCAAAATGGAAGCATGGTGCTTTTAAACATGCTTGAGTTCATGTCACTTAAAAGGGTTCGTTTTCTGATTTCAACCTGAAATATGAGTTTTGAGAAGTACATGGAGTAGAAAATTTGTGTTACCCTTCTAGGACCTGAAACATCAATAATTTGTTATGAGAAGTATCTCTAGAAGTGTTGCGTTGGATTTGATCATAACTCAATCCAATTGAAGTACCGTTTTTAAAATGTCAAAATCATAGTAGTATGATAGCCCTTTTATTTTAAAATTGTTGAAATAAGATGTGGCAGTGTCATTTGATGCTTCTTTTTGTTGCTTAGGAGACATTTTACATCATGTTTCCTCTATTCTCTTCTTATGTTACAGTTATTGGGGGATATTTTGTTGGACCGCTCAAATTCAGCTGTCATGACCAGATATGTGAGCTCAAGGGATAATTTAAGGATTCTTATGAATCTTCTAAGGGTATGATACTTCCCCAGATTTCTTGATTTGATGTTTGATTATCGGTATGTTTTTTTTTTCTGATGTTTGATGTCTTGGTTTATTTTATTCAACATGAAGCTTTAGTTGTCATCGACTATAGTCAAGAATGATAGGCCTACGTCTGCAAATATTGTTATTCATTTAGTTTATAAGTTTATGGTTGAAGTGTAGTACTGGACTATTGCTATTAGCAGCACAGTAGCTGCAACCACTGAGATTTTCCTTGTTCAAGTATTAAAACACAGCAACAAAATTCGAACACTAAATAGTGAAATCCTTTTCTGCAGGAATCAAGCAAGAGCATCCAATTAGAAGCTTTTCATGTTTTCAAGGTGGTGTTAATTTTGTTCCCACTTAGATCACTTAGATAGTAATTTGAAACACTAAATGTCTCAAGATTTTCTTTGGTTATATATCTGTGTATATTTCTACATTTGTTTGCTGCAAATCAGAACAAGCCTCCAGATATTATTAGCATACTGGTTGCAAATAAAAGCAAGCTTTTACGTTTGTTTGCTGATTTCAAGCCTGAGAAAGGTACAATACGGTAACAAAATCTTTTTCCATGTAAATATGTATGTTTGGCACTTTATTTATCTTTCCCGGGTGACTGTCTTGCAGCGGACGAAGAGTTTGAGGCAGACAAGGCTCTAGTTGTGAAAGAAATCGTTGCCCTTAATGTTTAAGACCGGCACGGAATAGTTAGCTCTAATGCATTATATTCTTGTTATTTTTGGTTTTAAAGTTATTAAAACTAGTTGACTGTGATTCACATGGCATTGTTGTCCTTTTAGGACCTGTGTGCAATATTATACATATATGTAAAAGAGGCTCTTATTATTAAATCTTTCTTCATCGTTATCTTTAATTCTCAGTGGTTTGTAATTGTATAGATGGGTACATAAGCGTCTTGTCTGTGGATGGAAAGGACGATTAGGCTGGTTTCTTGGCTGCACATTGCCATATTCCATGGATCTTCTTATGACAAGGACACAACTGAACTTAGACTAGACTAGAATAATCTTCAACTTTCCAAGTTTCAACATCAGATTTGAACATTAATCTTCATTATTCGTAATAGATTCAAAGTATATGTGAATATTAATCTTCATATTTATTATTTGATTTCACATTACTTTTATAAATAACATATTTAAATATGTACTTACTATTTGAATTCACAAATAATGAACACGGATATAGGCCGAATTCATTATCTTCCTTTCTTCTAAGATTTATTATTTTAATTTCCTTAACTTACTAAATGCAGATTTTAATAAATGTAGATATTCAAATAATAAATATAATATTTCGAAATATAATAAGATCAAGACTTTCTTGTGGCTGGTGGGTAAGGGCTGTCTTATGACTAATGCGAGAAGGGTGAGACGTAATTTTTCTTCTGATAGTCATTGTCCGTGTTGTATGGCCTCAATTGAAGATATTAATCACGTCCTTCGTTCTTGCTCGTCGACTTTTGCGATTTGGATGGTGGTGATCAAAAAGAGAGAAGTTGAATGCCTTTATGTCTATGGACGTTAAGACTTGGCTGATGACTAACCTTTCCAATCCGAGATTGTTTGTCCATGACGTTGAACATTGGGATATAATGTTCGATGCTATTTTGTGGAGCTTGTGGCTTAACTGAAATGCCTTTGTGTTTGATTCACCTTTGGGGGATTGTCGCTCAGTTTTGGAGAGGAATATGCATCTGAAGGAGATCACTTGTCGAGCATTGACTACTCGGAGTGATGACAGGATTGGGAAGCATGTTTCTCAGTTGAGTAATAAGAGGTGGCACCCTCCCCCCATTGATTGGTTTAAGGTAAATTCTGATGGTGCCATTTCTAGAACGTAGGGGTATGCAGCCTGTGGCGGTGTTATTTGGGATCATGTTGGTGTGTGGCATGTCCGATTTGTGAAGTTTATAGGGGTCTGCTCGGTGGTGAAAGCAGAGATTTGGGGTGTGTTCCTTGGGCTCTGCCATGCGTGGGATCGTGGCTTCCGTCAGATTATTATTGAGATCGATAGCTTGGATGCTTTGTCCGTGATAAAGAATCATATGCTGCGCCAAGCAAAGCCAACGATTTTATATCATGTTTCGGAGTTGCTTCAACGTGCTTGGGTGGTGAAATTTGAGCATGTCGGTAGGGATGGTAACTTAGTTGCGGATGACTTAGCTAAGTTGGCTAATGTGGGTGATCTGCAGTGCGTGACTTTAGACGCTCCTCCTTTATCGGTGTTGCATGTTCTTCATAAGGATGTTCAAACGTGGGATTAGGCTTTGTTGGACATTGGTTGTTATTTTTTGACTGCTCGTCTTTCGCAGTGTTTTGTTTCTTGTTATCATGCATACTCTATTCCTCCGACTAGGTTTAGGGGTTTTTTAACGAGACAAATTCATATTTTATAAACAATTGTATCTGATTTGCTACTATTGCTATATTTCAACTGCAAATTGTTGTGCAAATCCCCCACGTTAGGAAGGAATGCTTAGCGGGCTGGTTTTTATTTAAAACGTGGATGACATAACAAACCTAAAGCGTGAGAAAATTAGAGAGAAGAAAATTCCAAGGAAATTTTGTTTCTCTGGTAACATTATTGTGTTATATGAACTCAAAACGCATGGTCTATTTTTGCAACGTGACAAGCTCCCAAAACCATCCATCAATTTTCCTAACACTTTCTCTTGCCAGACGGTCTAGCATGGCTGATAATGATAGGACCCCCTGTTTATCTTTTTTTCTCTCTTTTCTTTTCTTCACTTTTGATTTTCTTTGACTTCCATGGTTCATTTTTCCTGTGAGATTTTGATTTCTTGTTTTATTTGTTTGTTTCCGTAAATTCTTTGGATTTCAGGTTGTGTTGAAGAGTTGTTGGCCAGTCTGAAGTCGATGCAGGTGGCAGAGCAAGTTTGTTTTGTCCTACTGTACCTCGTGGAGATCTCATTATATAAATTATGTAAAGGAAAATGGTGCAACATATGAATTATAAACCAAGAAACTTTTCATTAATAAGATTTCTTGTACAACATTGGTAAGGTTATCAATGGACAGTAAAAGTAAAACCAAAATTGGGATTTCGGGTGGAATTACATTACTTAAACAAGCCAATTGATATTGAAGGCCAAGGCATAGGAACTAAGCAGACGTGGGGCTACCCCTGGATTTTCTCCTTAATGTTTTGGGCCTGTAACCAGTCTCTAGCACCTTCTCAACCTCCTCGAACGGCAGTCCTTTAGTTTCAGGCACAAAAGCGTAGATACAAATGAAGCCCGTCACACAAAACCCAGCAAAGAGGAGGAAGGTGCCAGCCGAACCAATAGCTTTGGTTAAGGTCAAGAATGTCTAGCTGACAATGAGATTGGACATCCAATTGAACATGGCAGCTAGCCCCCCACCTAAACCTCTATACTTTAGTGGGTAAATCTCAGAGTTGACAATCCATGGCACAGTTCCATGCCAGGGGAGAAGCAAATGATGTACGACCCTAGAAGAATGATTGCCACGAACCCTATTTTGCTTGGGCAACCCACCTCGAACCAAGTACGGTTTCCCGCCCGACATGCATCCTTTAGCTCTGTAGTCGCTGCCAGACAAGCTCCTGGAGAATGCTGAAAGAACAACAAACCAAGTGAATATGGTACATGATTTTTTACGAGTCTAGAAGAATTGGAGAGGTAAATATGCTTACTTGATTTGCTTTATCAGCACAGAAACCGCATTCAGCTTTCAGGCAAGACATGCAGTTCCATGATGCTGGGTTAGCAGCTGACGTATAGCTGGGACATGTAGCATTTGCAACAAATTTCGTGGATTCCGACGGGTTAATCTTCGGAGCGTGGAGAGAAGCCTGCCAGAACACGGCGGACAACCCTACGAGGCATACGATGATACCCACCATTGAAATCAGCATCATCTTCCTCCTCCCAGCTCTGTCAACAAAAAACATGCTCACCACAGACCCAGGAGCATTAAGGCCCGAAGTGACCAGAGAAAGTGTCATCGCCGTCTTGTTCGATGCAAACCCTGCGAACTGAACTGTCATTGGGCTGTAATACATCACCGTGTTGATGCCTAAGAATTGCTGAGCCACATGGACCGTCACCCCAGCATACAGCCCCCTTCGGACTACAACATTTCCAAAAGCACCCTTCAACTTTGGCATCATAGAGTCCCCAATTTCTTGCTCGTCAGCCTTTTCAGTTTCCACAGAGATTCTCGAAGTATTGATCTCTTCGTTAACTTCGTCAGCAGAATAAATCTTTTTCAGTATGGCCTTGGCCTCTTCCACCTTGTTCTGAAATGAACATAATAAACAATATATCATCATCATCATCATTATTGCCTCATAAACATCAATTGGGACAAGATTTTAACCTGTCTGTAAAGCCATCTAGGAGGCTCGGGAAGTGTCAGCATCAACATAAACTGAACCAGGGCCGGAAGTCCAGCTACTCCAAGCATCCAAAGCCAGGTTCCTGTTGTCTGAAACACAATAAAAATTTGTTGTAATTGGAGAGGAAGTTAACTCGAACATCCCTATACTTGAACTTGAGACAATAAGAGATGATAAATTTCGAGCTATAATGGTCATTATGACATACACGAGTGAATGCGAGATTGACTACGTAACCCAGAAACTGGCCTGCTGTAATTAGCAAGCCGTTGGTGCTAACAAGTCCACCTCGGATTCTAGCAGGGGAAGCTTCCGATATGTAAAGAGGTACGGTCATAGAAGCCATTCCGATTCCTAAACCAACAAAAATCCTTCTAAGAATAATCATCTATGGAGCCACAGCGACAGACATCACCATGGAACCAACAAAGAAAAAAACATCAGCAACCAAAATCGATATTCTTCTCCCGAACCTGCCATTTATCCACCCTCCAAATCCAGCTCCAAATATAGCACCCGCCACAGCTATAATCACAATGGTTTCCTGCAACAATGTTATCATATAAAGTAGAGCACCGATATCAATCCTGGAATCCACCATTAATGATCATTTATATCAGTAAATAAAAGTATGAGAGTGAGTAGATGTTATAGACCCTTTTACCCGTGTCATAACCAAATAGGAGCCCTCCAATTCCAGCCGATAATGCAAGCTTCACAAGGTAAGGAGTCCTCCATGTTGTCTTCCAGCATTCAGTAAACTCTGTCTCGTCTGCTTTTGAACCACCACCTTCCACCATCTTCTGCCAAAGACAAAACGAAATTTCCTTTGTTGAAAATAACAAAAATGAAAAAAGGGTAAGTTAGAATTATACACTCCTGTGTTCGAATTATATGGTCTTGTCCTATAAATAGATGAGAAGGTTTTACCAAATGTGAGAGCCTCAGATATGTTCAAGTGAATTGTTTGATTTGTGTAGTTGCAGAATGATTATTAACTCCAAGTGAATGAGTTAAATTTCTTTGTTTTCAACGTTGAATAAGCCGATGTTGACAGTGTTTTAATAATGTTCGCCATTGTCTTAAATTAACTCGTTTTTTTACTATGTTTAAAGTAGTAAAATATAGCTGTCTGAGGTTCAACACAAATTTCTCTGTCGCACAGACGCCATCAATTTTAGGACATGACAATTATAGGACGTCCTTTTGAACTGCTTTTTACTTTTTATTTTGAGGTTGAATTCATGTGCTGAATAGGATTTTGCTCGCAAAACTTTCGAGATAATGTTCTTGAGCAAATTAATTTACGAGATAATGCACTCCCCATATTAATTGCTCAAATAGGGTGAAATCTATAGTTGGCCGTAGGTCGCCATGCCATCCGGGCGACCTACTAGGTCGTCATGTCTTCCCGGCGAGCTATGAGAGAGATTGCATGTGTCATGCACGTCCCAACACGCTGGGCATCCGAGGCCATCCGAGCGAGCTATGCGAGAACATCCGAGGCCATCCGACCAAGGGCATCCGACCGAGGCCATCCGAGCAAGCTATGCGAGGACATCCGAGGGCAAGAGGAATCACGCGAGGAGCAGGAGGGAGTGCATGGCGACCTACAAGGTCGCCCGGAGGGCATGGCGACCTATGCTTGGGGACGTGCATGGCTGGCCACGTAGTAAGTCGCCCGGAAGGCATGGCGACCTACGACCAACACTGTGGATTTTACCCTATTTGAGCAATTAATCTTGAGAGAGCATTATCTCGTGAAATAATTTGTTCGAGAACATTATCTCGAGAGTTTAGCCGATTTTGCTTTTACTGCCAAATCAACTTTCAACTCTCTTCGATTTTATTTGGATAAGTAGTGCCTTTCATTTATCCAAAAATTAAGCATAGATTGCTACTGTCGGTAAACTATTTATTTACTCATCCTATTATCTTGTTGTTTCGTTTTAGTTATCCTATCATTTTTCTTCTAAAATCATATTTAATATTATATTTTGATTCCGTTTTGATCAATCTATGTTGAAAAAAATAGAA
The DNA here is from genome assembly GCF_006381635.1 of Hibiscus syriacus. Lineage (NCBI taxonomy): Eukaryota > Viridiplantae > Streptophyta > Magnoliopsida > Malvales > Malvaceae > Hibiscus > Hibiscus syriacus. The sequence goes on along the minus strand of NW_024061764.1, from coordinate 1,096,124 downwards.
CTATCAACATGAAACTTTTTATTTATTTTTAAATGATGACATGTCATTACATTATGTTGACATAACAATATTACCGCTAATTTTTAACGATGAATGATCGAAATAAAAATAAAATATAATATTAATCATGATTTAAAAAGACAAGTTAGATGATCAAAATTAAATCATAAAAATAATTGGTTGACTACCTACGTAGTCTTGCAGATGGAATTAAATAAAATGATATTTGATTTCCGTCGTCGTATTTTACTTTATATATAATTTAAAAAAGAGTTAAATATTATGAAATTATCACAAACTTAAACCTCACTCTTTTATCCTAGACGTTTTTCAAACGTTTTTATCATAAACCTTAAAATTAATATCCATTATTAACAAATTAATATCCTGAACTCAAATTAATTTTTCTTCTCCACCCCACCACCACCACTGTCATTGGAGCCATATGCCTTCATCTTGTCACAAACTTGGGCTTTTTCCCCACACTTTGGGCTATTTTGGCTATGTTGGGCCACATTTGGTCTTGGAGGTTGATAGAATAGTATAGATTATTCTAGAACACTCAAGACTTGTACATATTCTAGAAGCATTCTAGAGTCTTCCATGTTAGGTAGGAAATTATGGAAAATTCTAGAGAATCTCTCCCTACCGTAGGATCAAGTCAATCTCCACCGTCCATTGAGGAGGTGAGATGCTATAAATAGGTGTAGAATCCTCATTTGTAAATCATCCAAAAGTTGTAAGCTTTCAAGCATATCAACAAGCTTTCTTTCAAAGTTCTTTCCTTTCTTCTTTGTTTCCTTGCCAATCCTTTCCCACACTAGCACGAGTTTGAGTTAGGCTGACTTAGCTATCGCGAGGGGCGAAAAGGAGCTAAGGCCGCACGAGGCTTATTGAGAGATTAAGTCCGTGATAGTTGGTATCAGAGCCGGTTAAGGCATCAATATCATGCACGTATCTTGTAGGAATGACTGGGAACCCGAACGAGTAAACTGTTACTAAGGAACGTGGGAGAGAAGCTGCACCCACCAACCCGAAGAAGAGGGACCAGAGTAAGGCCCGCGAAGGAAATTCCTTAGAACCAATGGTGGCAGAGTTCGGCGAAAGGCTGGAGAGGGTCTAGCATGACTTCAAGACGTTGGAAGACCATGTCTTGGAGCAAGTTGACACACTCAAGGGGAGTGCTGAAGAGACCAACAACGAGGTGGAAGCTCAGTTCGTACGGCTAGAGGATATGATCCAAGCCTTACGTGAAAGTATCGAGGGGATGCGGGAGGACGTGGCACTTTACAAGAGGGCTGCTGTTAGCGGGGGTGCTAACATCACTGTCTTCACCCCGAGGGTCGAGTGCCCCAAGCCGCAAGGGTTCAACGGGGTAAGGGATGCCAAGGAAGTCGAAAACTACCTATGGCAGATGGAACAATACTTCGAGGGAATCGGCCTTAACGATAAGGCCGCCAAGGTAAAGATCGTTGCCTTATATCTTTCAGATACTGCTATGTTATAGTGGCGTAGGAAACATGCCGACATAGAGCGAGGGGCTTGTCGGTTAGATACGTGGGATGAGTTAAGAAGAAACTCAAGAAGCACTTCTATCCCGAGAATGTGGTCTACGAGGCTCACAAGAAATTACAGGAGTTGAAGCAACGGGTTATTATGCGGGACTATGTAAAAGAATTCACAACCCTTATGCTTCAAATTCCCAATATGTCCGAAGACGATATCTTGTTCTATTTCATTGATGGACTACTAAGATGGGCCAAGCAAGAGATACACCGTGGCGATATTAGAATGGTTGATGAGGCCATTGCCATCGCCGATTCACTCGTCGACTTCCAACCCTACTCCCACACCAATGCGATGAAGAATAAGGATAAGTATCCAGCCAAAGGTGGGGGAGAACGGCAGGAGAACAACCAAGGAAACCGAGATCGAGATCACCGAATGCCATAAACTAAAGAGGAAGATCGAGATCGACGTCCGGACCGAAGGGACTACGAAGAGAAGAAAAAGGCCTTCGTTCCTAAAGGATGATGTTTCTTGTGTAAGGGGCCGCATCCGATGAGTAGCTGTCCCAAACTTGGTTCATTGTCCGCCATCGTCGATCGTCAAGACATAGAGTCTCAAGCCGAGATGGGGTCGCTCTAAGTTCTAAACGCCTTGAAGGCCAAGTCGTTGACACCAACACCGAGTAATGGGCTCATGTATGTGGAAGCGGTGATCAACGAGAAGCTGACAAGAGCTATGGTGGACACGGGGGCTACCCACAATTTCGTGTCTAAAGACGAAGCCAACCGTTTGGGCCTAAAGTACACTGCAAGCACAGGATGACTCAAGATGGTAAATACACAAGCGGTACCACTCCATGGCGTGGCACGAGGGGTCGAGCTACGCTTAGGCACTTGGAAGGGCCAAGTGAACTTTTCAGTCGTTCCTATGGACGACTTTAAAGTTGTTTTAGGGTTGGACTTTCTTCGACAGGTAACCGTTATCCCTATGCCTTCATTTAGTTTAGTTTACATCTTGGAGAAAGGATCTCCCTGCATGATCCCCACGGTCGAGGCACCGAAAGAGCAAGGTCGATATGCCAAACAACTCTCGGCCATACAACTTAGTAGAGGCATCAAGAAAGGGGCCATGACTTATTTGGCCATGCTAAAAGAAGATGACGAGATCGAGAAAATGGATTACCTACCACCAATCATCCGTGAAGTCTTAGAGGAAAACAAGGACGTTATGTCGCCCGAGTTACCAATAAACTTCCACCAAGGCTTGAGGTGGATCACAAGATCGAGTTGGAACCCGATGCCAAGCCGCCTACCCTGGCACCATACTGAATGGCCCCACCCGAACTTGAGGAACTTCGAAGGCAACTCAAGGAGTTAATCGATACGGGAAAGATTAGACCTTCAAAGGCACCGTATGGCGTACCGGTACTCTTCCAAAAGAAGCATGATGGGTCGTTGTGCATGTGTGTCGATTACTAGGCACTTAACAAGGTAACAATTAAGAACCGCTACCCGATTCCTTTGATTGCCGATTTATTTGACAGACTTGGAGGAGCCAAGGTATACACGAAGATGGACTTGCAAAAAGGCTACTACCAAGTTTGAATTGCGGAAGGTGACGAGCCAAAGACCGCATGCATCACCCAATACGGATCGTACGAATGGTTGGTCATGCCCTTTGGTTTAACCAATGCACCATCGACGTTTTGCACGCTTATGAACAAGCTATTCCAACCGTACTTAGACTAGTTCATGGTGGTGTACTTGGACGATATCGTGGTATATAGTAACTCTATGGAGGAGTATATAGACCACTTGAGGATTGTGTTTAAGATACTTCGAGAGAACGAGTTGTACTTAAAGAAGGAAAAGTGCACGTTTGCCACCGAGGAAGTACACTTCCTTGGATATGTAATTGGTCACGGGAATCTATTAATGGGCAGGAACAAATCAAGGCCATAACTGAGTGGGAGCCGCCGACCAAGGTAAGTGAGATAAGGTCCTTCCTTAGTCTAGTAAACTATTATTGTCAGTTTATACAGGGTTATTCAACACGAGCATCACCATTGATGGACCTACTCAAGAAGGGGAAAGCATGTGAGTGGTCCGAACAATGTCAAAAGGCCTTTGAGGACCTGAAGGCAGTAGTTAGCCAAGAACCTGTCTTGGCCTTACCCGACTTTACCATGCCGTTCGAGGTGCATACAGATGCATCCGACTTCGTTATTGGGGGAGTACTAATGCAAGAGGGACATCTGATAGCATTTGAGAGCCGCAAGATGAACGATAACGAGAGACGGTACACGGTGAAAGAGAAGGAGATGACGGTCATCATCCATTGCTTGCGGGTGTGGAGACATTACTTACTCGGCGCACACTTCACCATCAAGACCGACAATGTGGCGACGAGTTATTTTCAGACTTAGAAGAAGCTGTTACCAAAACAAGCCAGGTGGCAGGACTTCCTAGCCGAGTTCAACTACACGTTGGAATACAAGCCGGGCAAAGCCAACGTTGTATTCGATGCCTTAAGTCGAAAGGCAGAGCTCGTCGCGATTTCTTTAGCCAAGGAAACCGTGTTAGAGCACATCAAGGAGGGCCTTGAACAAGATCCAATGAAAAGAGAATTAGTAAAGCTAGCTAGCGATGGTAAAACCCAACGGTTCTGGGTAGAGGAAGGTCTACTCTACACCAAGGGACGTCGAATCTATGTCCCAAAGTGGAACAACTTAAGGCGATATCTTATCAAAGAGTGCCACGACACCAAGTGAGCTGGTCATCCGGGTCAAAAGCGCACTATGGCATTGCTAGAGACAGCATACCTTTTGCCCCATATGAAGGATAGCGTGGAGCTTTACGTGAAGACTTGTCTTGTGTGCCAACAAGACAAAGTGGAGAACCGATAGCCGATAGCATTACTCGAACCTTTACCAGTTCCCAAAAGACCTTGGGATTCAATCACCTTGGATTTCATTAGTGCATTACCCAAGTCCGAAGGATACAATTCGATCATGGTCATCGTGGACCGATTTTCCAAGTATGGGACTTTCATACCATGCCCCAAGGATTGCACTGCGGAGGAGGCCGCGCGAGCGTTCTTCAAGAACGTTGTGAAGCATTGGGACTTACCAAGGAGCTTCATCAGCGATCGAGACCCTCGATTCACCGGACGACTATGGACGAAATTATTCAAGCTCCATGGCACCGAGTTAAATTTCTACACAAGATTTCACACTCAAACTGATGGGTAGACTGAACGGGTGAACGCTTTGTTGGAGTGTTACTTACGACACTTTGTGAGTGCTAACCAGCGAGATTGGGCAAAGTTGCTAGACGTCGCCCAATTCTCTTATAACCTGCAGCGGAGTAAAGCCATATGACAAAGTCTGTTCGAGCTTACAACCGGACAACAACCGCTCACGCCGCACACATTGACAATGCTACTTAACGAGGGCAAAAGTCCCGGAGCCACCAAGATGGCTAAGTCATGGGAGGAGAATGCCGACATCGCCCGCGCATGTTTAAAGAAAGCGAGGAAGAAGATGAAGAAGTGGGCGGACGAGAAGAGGCGACATCGAGAGTTCTCCGTTGGAGACTTAGTCATTGTGAAACTTTTGCCACAACAGTTCAAAGCTCTCCGAAGCATTCACAAAGGACTAATACGGAGATACGAGGGACCGCTCCAAGTACTTGCCAAGGTGGGTAAAGTGTCGTATCGCTTAGACTTGCCAAGTACACTTAAGATTCATCCGGTCTTCCATGTAAGTATGCTCAAGCCATATCATGCCGACAAGGAAGACCCAAGCCGAGGGTATTCACATCGAGCACCTCCCGTAGTAACCAAGTCTTACGACAAAGAGGTTGAAACGGTGCTCACAAATAGGACGGTCCGCAAGAGAGGAGTCCCACCGCGTACCCAATATTTAATCAAGTGGAAAGAACTACCAGAGTCCGAGGCAACATGGGAACTAGCTGAAGACTTGTGGCAGTTTGAAGAACATCTCAAAGCGTATGAGGCGACGAGGACGACGTCGAAATAGGTGGGGGAGGATGTCACAAACTTGGGCTTTTTCCCCACACTTTGGGCTATTTTGGCTATGTTGGGCCACATTTGGTCTTGGAGGTTGATAGAATAGTGTAGATTATTCTAGAACACTCAAGACCTGTACATATTCTAGAAGCATTCTAGAGTCTTCCATGTTAGGTAGGAAATTATGGAGAATTCTAGAGAATCTCTCCCTACCGTAGGATCAAGTCAATCTCCACCGTCCATTGAGGAGATATGATGCTATAAATAGGTGTAGAATCTTCATTTGTAAATCATCCAAGAGTTGTAAGCTTTCAAGCATATCAACAAGCTTTCTTTCAAAGTTCTTTCCTTTCTTCTTTGTTTCCTTGCCAATCCTTTCCCACACTAGCACAAGTTTGAGTGAGGCTGACTTAGCTATCGCGAGGGGCGAAAAGGAGCCAAGGTCGCACGAGGCTTATTGAGAGATTAAGTCTGTGACACTCTTCTCTCTATTCCTCCCTTCCATTCAGACAGTACGATGGTAAAATCTTCCTATTTTACCCTGATTTATCATGTTTTCCATACCTCACTTTTTAACCACTTCTTTCTCTCTCTCCACATTCAAACTTTATTAAATACATCGTTGTCATTGTCACTACTAGTTGTCTTAGGAAAAGCGAATTAATGTATGTGTCTTTAATATTGTTATCCTCAACAATCTTTGTGTTGATCTTGTTTTTAATATTCTCAAACGTGTCTTTCTTTGATGTTTTTTTATAATACTCCTCATAATAAATTTGTTGTCGATAAATTTAGTATTGATGATTTTTTTAATATTTTACCAATGAGTATATTTAATAATTTGTTGGTGATTATTTCTTTAAAATATCATTTTTAAATATAAAAAACCATAATTTACTCATGAATAGGTATTTAGATTTAGTAAAAAGTTAAAGAGTGCTTTGGATACAGATAGTTTGTCATTGAAGAACTGAAACTTTTATTTTATCTTATTTGTAAGTATAGAATTTTGAATTGATAATGAGTTTATTTTGGTAAAACATTAAAATGTTTAGGTTATTTTTTAAAAAATAATATTAAATATAAAAATTAAATATTGGATTTTACCCTAAATAAAAAGGTGCACTCAAACGTATATATTACGAAGACAGACCATAAAATATGTAGCTATTGGGTTTTCGCGTTAGGTCTTTGTGCTCCATTAATATATTGGACTCTTAATTCAGCAAACCCTAGTGAGCGGCAGCACTAAATCAAGGCTATAAATCACCTCCATTGTTAGCTCTAGTCGACACTTTTCTTTAAAATTCACGGCCAAATTCGTTAGTCGTTTCTATTTTTTTTTTAATTTCATACTATGTAGCTTTGATTTGGTTTTACCGATGGTAGTTTGAATATGAAGGGGGATCAAAAACCCTTTCTTCGTTTGGGGCAAATCGATAAATTATGTTTGTATATCCCAAAGATAACGTTGTATAGTAATGATGGTTGACGTTAATGGTCTTTCTTTTGAGGGAGTTCCTCCGTCGACGGCAGTCTCATATTCCATCGCCTTGTGGAGCGGCGTTGTTGCTTTTACCACGTGGGATTGGCCATGAGACTTAGGTGGTGTTTGTTTTTATTGTGTAAGGTCTGTAAAGTTCTTATGTCTACGCCGCGCAGACCACGCACAGACATTGAGCTTCGCAGACCGTTTGTTTTTTTAGAAGACAGAAGTTCTTCTAACGTCTGCGCGAGGTCTTCTTGGTGCAAACATGGTTTTATGTCTTCAAACGTCTTCAAAGAAATTAAAATTATTTAAATCTATTTTAAAATTTTATTTTAAAATATAGATTGATTTATTTTAAAATATAGATTGATTTATTTTAAAATATGAAAAAATTTATTTTAAAATATGAAAAAATTTATTTTAAAATATGGATTGATTTATTTTAAAATATGAAAAAATTTATTTTAAAATATGAATCGATTTATTTTAAAATATAAAAAAAATTTATTTTAAAATATGAATTGATTTATTTTAAAATATGAATTGATTTATTTTAAAATATGAATTGATTTATTTTAAAATATGGAAAATTTTATTTTAAAATATGGATTGATTTATTTTAAAATATAAAAAATTTTAAAATATGGATTGATTTATTTTTAAATATGGAAAATTTTATTTTAAAATATGGATTGATTTATATTAAAATATAGATAGATTTATTTTAAAATATGGATTGATTTATTTTAAAATATGGATTGATTTATTTTAAATTATGGAAAATTTTATTTTAAAATATGGATTGATTTATTTTAAAATATGAAAATATTTATTTTAAAATATGAATTGATTTATTTTAAAATATGAATTTTAAAATATGGATTGATTTATTTTAAAATATGAAAAAAAATTATTTTAAAATATGAATTAATTTATTTTTAAATATGGAAAATTTTATTTTAAAATATGGATGGATTTATTTTTAAATATGGAAAATTTTATTTTAAAATATGGATTGATTTATTTTAAAATATGGATAGATTTATTTTAAAATATGGATTGATTTATTTTAAAATATAGATTGATTTATTTTAAAATATAGATTGATTTATCTTAAAATATGAAAAATTTTATTTTAAAATATGGATTGATTTATTTTAAAATATTGATTGATTTATTTTAAAAAATTTATTATTGTAGTTGTATGGATTATTTAAATTTCAGTATTATAAAACTAAAATTATTTAAATTTCAGTATTACAAAATTCTTTTAAGTTTAAAAAATCAGTTTATTTATATTTCAATTTATTTTAGCAGCCTGCAGACATTAAAAAATAAACAATCTTCTTCTTGTAGACTGCAGACTTTTAATCTATCTCTACTGCTGCAGATGTGGTCCGCAGACTGCATACCTTTTACTTCTGAAAAACAAACACTAGTTGCTTTGCTTGTTTTATTTTAAATAATAAAACTGGTTTTAATGTGGGCAATGAGGACAGCAATCTCAAAATACCATCTTTCGGGACTGATTGGCTTTTTAAGCCTAGATGTTTTTCTGCAATTCTGATGCCCTCTTAACTTACAGCCTTTTCGAATCCGTGTACTTTATATGTTCATAGTGAATTACGTTTTCTTGCATTTCGTTGCAATTGTTATATATCCATATTCTCTTGCACTGTTGCAGCAGAAGAGAGAGAGATGGCTTTGAGGAATATTATGGGCAAAAGGGTCGGCATTGGGTTTATGGGGAGGAGGCTACTCTCAACTTCCACTTGTGATGTTGAGAGCGGCAACTTCAAATCCCTCAACCTTTACTCTGCCATCAATCAAGCCCTTCACGTTGTGCTTGAAACTGATCATCGTGCGTTTGTTTTTGGAGAAGATGTTAGCTTTGGTGGGGTTTTCCGTTGCACAACCGGACTCGCTGACTGATTTGGTAAAGGTAGGGTTTTCAATACTCCCTCTGTGAACAGGGTATTGTCGGGTTAGGAATTGGCTTAGCTGCTATGGGAAATCGTGCCATAGCAGAAATCCAATTTGCAGATTACATTTACCCAGCTTTTGATCAGATTGTAAATGAAGCTGCCAAGTTTAGGTATCGGAGTGGCAACCACTTCAATTGTGGAGGTTTGACAATAAGAGCCCCTTGTGGCGCTGTGGGTCATGGTGGACATTACCACTCTCAATCACCTGAAGCTTTCTTTTGCCATGTTCCTGGTATTAAAGTGGTCATTCCTCGCAGCCCGCGGCAAGCAAAAGGATTACTGTTGTCATGCCTTCGTGATCCAAACCCTGTTGTCTTTTTTGAACGAAGAGGCTTTACCGTTTGGCCGTGGAAGAAGTGCCTGAGCATTGATTATATGTTGCCTCTATCCGAAGCAGAGGTCATTCGACAAGGCAGTGATATCACACTGGTAGGGTGGGGAGCACAATTCTCCATCATGGAACAGACCTGTATTGAAGCAGAAAAGGATGGAATTTGTTGTGAACTTATAGATCTGAAAACTCTAATGCCCTGGGACAAAGAAACAGTTGAAGCCTCAGTCAGAAGAACTGGAAGAGTTCTTGTTAGTCATGAAGCCCCAGTTACAGGAGGATTTGGCGCAGAGATCTCGGCATCCATTGTTGAATCTTGCTTCTTAAGGTTAGAAGCTCCGGTTGCAAGAGTGTGTGGCCTGGACACCCCGTTCCCTCTTGTTTTTGAACCCTTCTATATGCCAACCAAGAACAAGATATTGGACGCCATCAAAGCTACCGTAAATTACTAGAAAAAATCCCGAATAAAACTTTGCTTCTAAACGAAAATGTGAACCGGAAAAGCTAGAAAATTTGAACCGGAAAATCTAGTTTTTGGGTTGGTTTAAAATCGACTGTTTCAAATGCACTTGTACATTTAAATTTTACTCGTTTGATAATTATTTTACTTTCAAACCTGACTTTTAGACCAAAAGTAGTTTTAAACAACATTACCAACTGAACCTTTAAAATATGAATTGATACTTCTTAAATAAGCATGATTTTTTTGAGTAAAAAAATAATTATTTTAATAGTACTTTCTTTTAACAATTTATCTAAGAGTAAGGAAGAGAGGTTTTACCAATGTTTTCAAAATCGGACGGGATATTGAATCGATGAAGGTATTGGTTCATTGGTTTAATCGGATTCAATCGCGGTTGAACCGAATTTTATATAAAATAATATTTTTTTTAATTTTACATAATATTCAAAGTAATATTAATATATATATAACACTTTTTTTAAGTTTACAATATTAAAAGGTATAAAAATATCACAAGTCATAACATGTATAAATGAAAAATCATAAAATCAAGTGAAATAAAATGATTCAAATAAACTACAACATAATATTTAAGGTAAAACATATTAAATAATAAATATAATTATATAACTATAATCAAAAAAATAAAATTGGGGTTTAAAAAAATCATAACAAATGATGTCATTTGGTTTAATTATTTAAAAAAAATAATCCCACATGGCTAAGAAACATAGAAGAGTATCCCAAAAGTTTAAAGAGTAAAAATATGAGAACAAAATAATCTCATATGGTTAAGAAACATAGAAGAGCATCCCAACTTACTTCTATAAATAATAGAGGTAATTTGACATTCAAAATCATGGAGCCTTTTGGTGAGCACAAAACGAACTATTATTTCGCTTCAATTGAGCTCAAATTTTAGGCTTCAATCGAACTTCTAAATTTTTTTAAGTTCGAGCCTTTTCGATTTCAAGTTTTAATATTATATTTCGAGTTGATAATTTTTAGCTCGTGAGTTTTTGAGTCGAGTTGAGCTTACTTTTAAAGTTTTCGAGTTCGAGTCGAGCTCAGCAATACTCGAATTTGACTCGGCTCGTTGAACAAACGACGTCGTTTGGTTTAATTTTTTTTAAAGAAAAAAAGTGAACCGACGATTCAAACCGGTTTTGCCGGTTTTCAGCCGGTTCACCCCGGTTTTCCTGATTTTCAGCCGGTTCTTCCGGTTCTTTACGGTTCTGTGCTAATCCGATTTTGGGAGTTAACCGGACCGGACAAGCAACCGGTTCACGGTTCAACCGGTCGAACCGGCCGATCCGATCCGATTTTAATAACATTGGGTTTTACTCTTGATGAATATAGAACCTACATCCTGAGAGATAAATTAATGTCAACTAAAAGTTTTTAATTACCTATTCTAAAGATTGTTAACATTTTAATAATATTTTATCACTGTCAACAATTTTTATGTCTTCATTTGAATATTTTTTTTAACAATTTCTACCTAGAAGAAAGAGGAAGGGAAATTTTTACTTTTAATGAATATTGAACTCATAATCTAAGAGAGATAAGAAGTATCAATTGAAAATTTTTAACCACTTATTTTATAGGTTGTTGATCCTTTGAATAATTTTTTAGATGTTATTTAATTAAAAATATTAAATTAATATGTGTTATTTATAAATATAATGTTAATCTTAATTTTAATTAGTATATAACTGTAATACTTAAAACATTTAATATAAATTTTTATTCGCGTAAGTGTTAAAATTTAGTAACATTCGTGTATATATATATTAAAATTTTAACACTTACGTGAATAAATTACTATATATATTTTAAAATATCAAATGATGTTTTTAATTATTAAATATACATCTCTTCCAACAATCAGTTGGTCTAGTGAGATGAGCAATTAGATTCCTTAAGCAATGTCATAGGCCCGAATCATGACATTTGCGAATGTAACAAATTGGGTTGGAAGGATCTCCCTCGCCTTTGCAGTACGTGATTTAGTTTAGTCAGTCAATAAATCGGATATCAATGATTAATTCAAAAAAAAATATAAGTCTCTACCATTTTTTTAAAATATATATGAATCATTTTTTATTACTATGAATTTTTAATATATATTCATGGATTATAGATAAGAAATAAAGTCATTGCCAAACTATAAATTTTTGGTATTTAATAACAGATGTTTTTCTTTATGTGTAAATTTTAGGTTTCATTAATAAGCTTTCATCTTACTCTTATTTTATTACTAAATTTATAATAAAAAAAATTAATTTAATCACTTATACACTAAATTATTATTATTATTATTTTGATCACTCCGTTAAAGTTACTAAAGATGGTATGATATGTCATTTTCTCACTTAAAATAAAAAAATAGGCTTAATGCAAAAATAACTATCAAAAGTAAATCAGAAGTTAATTTTAGGTACTTAAAGTATTTTTCGTTAAAAATATGTGTTTAAAATTTTTTTTCGTTATACTTTTATGTGCCTAATTTTTCGAAGTTATATTTTTAGGTGTCTGAACTATAATGACCGTTAAATTCAAGTGTTAAGTGACAAGTGTAAGACGTATAAAATTTTATTTAAAAAACACTTAAAATGAAAATTTATTTTTAAAAAACACCCAATATTTTTATTGTAACACCCCCAACCCGTATTCGACCCGGATACGAATCCGAGGTGTCACATTGACTAGTCAAAGCACATACTTTTACAAAATAAACCATAGAAAATTTAAAACTTCTGTTCTATAAAGAAATTCTTTTACATAAACATGTTAAAACCTTAACATACTCCATCAGAGCGTACATATTTAATGACTTAGTTACATGCCAACATACTAAATTATATGACAAGACATACTTTACAAAATATTTATGATCTGAACTTTGCATGGAGATATGCTGCTTTACGGATGCCAACATACTAAATTATATGACAAGACATACTTTACAAAATATTTATGATCTGAACTTTGCATGGAGATATGCTGCTTTACGGATCTGAAGCTTGATCTTCTGACTTATCCACACCTACGTGTAAGACACTTACACGCTAAGTCATAGACTTAGTGAGACATGTAAATGCACAATGCAAACTAACAAATGCATACATATATCATATAATACACATCATAATTACATACCTATTGAACCAATCATTAACATATTTATCATTACTTATTTCCTTGTCATTAATTATATTCTATCAACTGAGAATATATTTGACATAAACGTATAATATAACACCAAAACACAATAATACATGAATAAATACTAATGTCATATCATACATAATCACATATCATCTCTTATCACAAAACACATATGCACTCATTATCATTATCTTCTTTTCTATTATCATATGATTCTGAGCTTATCATTTATAACTATCATATAGCACAAATATCATTTCACCAAGAACACATATTTATTATCTTTAAAGCTCATGCACTCTTTTGAGAACTTAAGGTATGTGAGTACATAGAGGTTGTGCACAATGCTGTCACCACAGCTCGTATAAATCCCACTAGGGACGCATAGAAATTTGTCTCGTAGGACCACTGTGTCCCGAAGGACCACTGTGTCCCGAAAGACCACTGATAATCCCTCGACTCTTGGCATGCCAACTATACCTATAGCTCTCATAACACATGACACGAGAATTACCTTTTATATCTTTTCACACATTCACGTAGGCACATAGTTCACTTTCACATAGCATATTTCCATGTAACTCTCATTCACTTATCATATAACTTTTCACCTTTACTTGTATTCTTTTTCACATAGCTCATAGTCAGGATTCTTATCTCATAACACATGTTCACATATACATATTCTCATACAATCCCTTCACTCAGTTATAACATTTAACCTAGCTTATTACACTAACATGTATTCACATCACTTATTTAGCATACATAGCATATCATGTAACATTCTAGTATAACACATATAAGTCATATCACTTTCACATATATTTCATCTCATGGAATCACATAACCTATTATCACACATACATACATTTACATAGTTCACATATAAAGATGCATTTACTCATATACAATACATTTAGCACCATATCACTACATGTTTATGCTTCAGTACCCCTAATCACATAATAGCAGAATTAGACTCATCGCAAGTCTTAATTCCCTATACATAACGTATATATAATATCATGTACTCACCTGGTCTCAATTAACACTCTTAAGCTCTTATTTTCCTTGCTCATCTTACTCTGCCGACCTATCTGAACTTTGCTTTCGATCGATGTCTGCACAATCATATATTTATACTATCAGTATCCAATTGATATACTATAAGACATCACTTCTTACACTGAAAGAAATATTTATTCAATTTCCCATTGAAATGCATCGGTACATTCTACAGTGTATCGATGCATCCCTTAACATGTGCATTGATGCACTACCCATGCATCGGTACACAAATCACCTTCGATGTTTTCATTTTAAAGGGGTGCATCGAGCACTCCTTATGCATCGATACACTAATTGCATTCGATGTTTATTTATTTGAGAGTGCATCGATACACATTGAAGATGCATCGATGCACACAACCCAGAAATTCCATTTTGAGCACGAAAATGTCTTACTTTGTCCTCAAATTCTACTTATTAACCCCTCCTTATACCTTAAGACTTATCAATACATATGTAAACCTTCTTATAACACTATAACACTTCACCATCTCTCATAATTCACCATAATTCTTGAATTAAAGAATTTCATCAAATTTTTCATGTGTTCTTAATTCAATTCTATCACCTCTAACTTCTTAATTAACCATTTGACAAGTCAAATTCATCCTTAGAACTTCAAAAACCTTTCTATAACAAAAGTTCATTTCTAAACTCTTAAATAGAAATTCCTTTCTATTTATCTCTTCTTGGTGTTTTAAGCTTATATAAGCTTTACTTAAGCTTATATAACACTCAAATAATCAAAATCTACTTAATATTCAAGAAATCAACAACTAAAATCAAACTTACCCTTAACAATGGAAGCCAACGTGAAGATAGAAGAAGAAGAAATAAGCTTTCCAGAAAACTCTCCCCATCCCCACATGTTATCTTCCTAAATAAGGGATATAAAAATATCCTCCAAGCTAAATTACCATAATACCCTTATAATCCTATCATAATTACCCTTTTATCCAACACTGAAATATTTTGATTAAATCCTTAAACTTTTCAATTTCCCTAAATTTCAAAAATTCTCATTTTAGTCACTGACCCGAATTTCAGGATGTTACATTTATGAAATTATAAAAAGGCTTAAATATACAAAAGGTGCCCGACCTATGTTTGTTTTTCTAGTTTAGTGCCTAACATTTATTTCATTCCAGTTTGGTGCCTAACGTTTCATTTCGTTATTCAAAATGGTTCAAACAGTGACGAACCGTTAGTTTTCTCCGTCAAGTAACATGTTTCACAATCTAATATTTTTTAAAAAATTATATAAATTTAAAAAATAAAATTATATATATATTTAAAATGAAAACACATAAATTTCAAAATAACCCCAAAACTTTAAAAACCTTCATTTCAACCTCTAAACCCACGTCGATTGTCACCCTTTGCCGTCGAAAAAGCTCCAACCGATCTCACCTCCCTCTGGTGACCGAAACCCCTATGAAATTGTGATTGATCAACGCTTGATCGACGACGAATCGATGTTTTATACCCCACGAATCCTATGATGAAAATCACAATCTCAAGCGATTTTAACGGCCAATCGACGACAACTACAATGACTTATAATTAGAATGATTAAAAAGACTACGTTGTCGGCAGTGGTCGTGGCCGAAAAGGGTGACAACGACAAATTAGTGTTAAGATTTGAGGATTTTAGGGATTTTGAGGGTTTTTTGTAATTTAAAAGAAATAAGATTTTTTTTTATAAATATAATAATATTTTTTATAAATAATATTTTTAAAAATAAAAATTACATTTTTTTATAGATATAAAAAAAATTCAAATTAGATAACGATATACAAGGCATTAAGTTCGAACTCAAATTGAACCATTATTATTGTTTGATAAAGTCATATTCTCTTCTTTCTTTCTAGGCTGGAGCCGACCGCTTGCCTGCCTGTCAGGGTAGGCGCTAATTAATATGAATTTCTTAATTGATTAATTCCTCGATGCTTATTTATAATGTCTTCAGATGGAATAATCCAATAATTAATATCTATCCGATCATTATTCTTATTTAATTTGGAATAATTATATTAATGAATCCTCTAAACATCTTTATTTCTCCCAATTTCCCAACCCTTTAAATATATATAATTAACATCTCTCTATTTTTTCATATAGAGTTTGTTTCGTTTTCTATAATTTAGATCATCTTTATTGAATACCACAAATTTTGACTAGTGACTAAAATATAAGTTTTGAAAGTTGAGGGTTGAAGTATAAATTGTGTAAAAGTTTAGGGACTAAAAATATAATTTTAAAAAGTTAACGATTTTAGCCCATAAACGAACAATTTGGCCTAAAACAAGGATTTTTGTGAGAATCAGATTTTCGGTACGAGATTTGTGTTAAAAACTATAAAGCGATAAAGTTCAGTATTGAAATCAGATAATAGGATCGAACCGGAATTTTATGAAAATTTGATGGATGTTAGAAAATAATTGAAAATATTATTTACATATTTTAGATCAAAGAAATTTGGCTCATAACAGTGAAAATTTTCAGATTTGGTCGAAAGTGGAGTTTTAGTGACTAAAGTGCAATTTTAAAAAATTGCATGCCAAAGTGAAAAGTCAAAGTCAATTTGATTCATCTTTTACTAAGAAATATTTTAATGGAAGATAATACAATGACATTTGGTAATTATCAAGTTTCATTAATGGTATTTTTTAGATTTCTCACTAATTGAATTTTAAATTCAATTATATTATTAAAGTGACATGTGCCAAGGTTAATAAATACTAGATTAATCAAGAAAATTAGCACAAAATCAGCTCCTTCAAGCTTGGTCGAAACCACCATTTCTCCATGGTAAACATTTTATTTTTTATTTTTGAGTTTACATGATTGATTTTTGGACTAAGCTATGAATTAGAGAATTTATCTACATGAAATTCTCTATCATTTGGTACCAATATTTCATAGTGAAGATGCTTATATGTTGAGACTGAAGATGCTTATATGTTGAGACTGAAGATGCTTATATGTTGAGAGTGAAGGTTAGGGTTTATGTAGGGTTTTTGGAGTTTGAAGAATTAATGAAAGGTTATTATGTTTTTGCTGTTGGAGATTAATTTTCAAGCATGTATGATGCTTAAAATCAAGTGTATAATGATTTAAAGCATTTGGCCTAATTATGGTTTTGGTGATTGATTGGATTTTGGTTCAATTTGATGCTGTGTTGATTAGAATAGCATGAATTTGAAGTAAGGAAGTTGAATTCATGCTTTAAATTGAATCAAAAGCTAGTCTTATGATCATAGTGACATTCGACCATTGGGGAAAATTAGAGAAAAATATTGGAAATTTTCCTATGGTCTAGAATTGTTATTAGAAGTGTTATATGTGACTTGGAGATCAATTTGGATCAATCTGGAGCCTTGAGTTAGTAAAAGTAGGGGTGTTCATTTGGTTAATTCGGTGACCGAACCGATCGAACTACTATTTTCGAATTAACCGATTTTTTTTTTCTTTAATCGTTAACCGAACCGAACTTTTTTTCGAAAATATTAACCGAACCGAATAAATTTCGGTTAATTTTCGAATTAACCGAATTTTTTTAGAATTTTAACAATTTACAATTAATTTAAATAATATCTAATTATAAATAATATCTAATTAATTTGATTCAAACATTTTGCATTTAGTTTTGATATTATTTTAATTAATTAATATTGATTTGGGTTTTAAATGGATTTTAAATGGAATGGGCCTCTTAATATAATTATATTTAAAGGTTAATTCGGTTAATTAACCGATTTCGAACCGAATTAACCGTTAACCGAATTCCAAAAAAATCCTTAACCGTTCCCCAACCGAATTAATTCGGTGGCCGATCGAATTAACCGAACTAATTCGGTTCGGTCGATTAATTCGGTTAAAACCGAATTTTGAACACCCCTAAGTAAAAAGGTTAATATAACAAGTGTTGAGAATTGTGGGATATTATTGCAAGAATGTAATATTTGAAGAGTTAATGCTGATTTTTTATAGTTGAAAATGCTGGAAATTTAAGTTGGAAAGTTGTCTGGAACCAAATTTCAAATTTGGTAAAATTTGAGGGTGGAATTCGAAAAGTCTCAATACTATGGGGACTTAAATTTAAGTTTATTAAATGTGTAAGTATCATTTGAGTAAATTATTGTAATGCTGGAAATTTATTTAATATGCTGATTTTTGGGTTTAATTCTTAAGTTGAGATTTAATTCTAAGTTTATCAAGTTGTGTAGTTGAATTTGAAAAGTCTAAGAAAATTTAGGATGAAATTGCAAGCTTTTGAATGTTTAAGTGTTGATTTTAATATTTTGTTGAGGTGCTGGAATTTTTATGTGATTAATGTGAAATGATCATAATGGTGAAAAACCATTATGGATTAAATAAGAAAGTTGATACGAATTCTAAAAAGAATTCTGGTTGGATTAGGAAATTAGTAAAAGTTGAAGAGTTGATAGTGAAATGAATATTCATGGAATTTAAGGAATATTTTGAGAAATTTGAAATTACCATGGAAGTACGATTTAGTTTTATATCAATTTAAGTATCATATTTAATTTTATCGAATTTTATATTTAAGTTTAGATTACGTTAGTTTGATACTAACGAATAGTTTGAATATTCTATGTTATTATATGACGTCGTCAGTCCACATTAAATTTAGTGATTTAAGTAGCTTGAAAGGGAAGGAAAAAGTGTTGAATCAAGAATATTATCGTTGAGAAGAGTTGATAGTGAGGCAAAGGTGAGTGTATTTCATTTGTATATATGTTTCGACCAAACATTGGCTTACGATGAGTCAATGCATAGTTAAATTAAGAAGTGACTTCTAATATTATGTGAAGTGTGATTCAAGTTTATATGTTTATTTAGTAAGCTAATAGAACTAGTGAATGAATCAAGAACACTAGTTGGTAAAATCTGCCTAGAAATTATATTTTGAACAATAAGTTCAAAAAATCATCAGAAATTCTAAATAAAATGATTAGATAATGAATTTTATACCATTGGATTCGTATATCAATCTAGTTTTGTTTAGAACAAACAACAACTGATTTGAAGGAGTATACAAAAACATATAAATTTTTAATCAGTGGTAGGTCAGAAAATAAGATAGCATATTCTAGCCAAAACAGTTTCTGTCAGTCAACTTTGAAAATTTGCTATAAATTGTACAAGTGGAACTATATGGAGTGCCTTATATAGTTAGATTTTTATTTGAGTCTAGTTTTCAGTGGTGCAAATGAAATAATTTTTCAATATATATATATATATTAATACAGAATAATATTTCTTTAAAAGTAGTACAAACTGTTAGAATATGGAATTTAAATAAATTTTGTAGTGGAAATAATTTTTAAAGCTTAGTGAAGCTTATATTTGATTTATACGTAAATTGTTCAAACAATTATAGTTTATTTATTTATTTACTCTGATCGAGGACGACTTGCGATAAGTCAACCTCATTTTATTTTCCAGTATGATTTATGAATTTTCAGTATGAAATATTTCTATAATATTTTTCATCAAGTTTTATGAAATATTTTGGATATGAACTAACCAAGTATGATATTTATGATGATGAATTCTAAATGTTTACAATTATCATATGATTTTCAGTTATCAGATATTTATAGTTATCAGATGATTTTCAGTTATCAGATGTTTACAGTTAACAAATGTTTTACAATTATCAGACTTAGATTAATAAATGATTCTATGATGATAAATATAAGCTCAATTGTATGTTGCATTGAGAGTCGTAAGTACATTTGACACGTCATTAAGTGAGTTCTTATCAGTTATCAATTATCAATTTAGCTTTGGTACATTCGTGTACCAATGTTCAGCATCATTAGTGCTCATGTTATGATTGTTTAGTGCATCATATCGCAATTTCAGTTATTATTCGGCATCGTGTTGTGCCTAGTGCGCATCTTATACTCACGTACCTTGTATTCTCTTGCATATACATTGAGCTATAACAATAAGTGTGAAAGTTATGATAATATATAAAAGAAAAGAACATAGAATTGAAAAGAAAGTTATGAAATATATTCAAATAAAAAGAATAATATTTATGATATTTAATGATGACTTACATAATTTTTGATAAAATCATGAGATGATATTTTCAGTTTTCCAAAAGAAAAACGGCGTGACTAGCCCGATTTGAAGTTTTTATTATTTTTTTTTAATTTAAATTTCTAGTTTATTGTTTATATTTTATGGATTTTATGTTTTAGTTATATTCTACCTCACTAATTTACTTAGCTCATGATGATTTTCATGCGTAGGTTCGAATAAAGTAGTGGATGTAAAGTGAGGACTTTGGCAACATCTTATGGAAAATTAAACCTATTACAGTATCAGTAAGACATCATAGCTTTCACTTATTAGTGATGTGTATATTATATCTGTTGGGTTGCTTTATCAGATTTATTTTAAAAGGGGTTGTAATAGTAATTAGTGATTATTTTCTTTAGTTTTGTCTAATTTTAGTATTAATCGTATTTATGAATGAATAGTATAAATGTTATATTTTAAATGGTTTAAAATCAAGTGGTAATAGACAGTTGTATTTGGATATGAAACAACATTGAACTGCCTAATTACTGACTGAAATCGAATTAGTTTCAATGATTAAACAATATTTTATAAATTTATATAATTAAGGAAAAAATTTAGCATTTAAGTTCAACAAATGTTGAATTGGTGTGACATTTTTAGCTCGTATTATAAGACATATACGGGCTAAGGGTGTTACATTTATTTATTTTGTTTAGTCGATGGCAACATCACTTTTAACGTGGGTTATTGACCGTTGGTTCTCTTTTCTCTTTGTTTCTTTTTTAGTTTTTAATAAGAACAATTATGCCTTTGTGACACATTTTTTTCTACCTCCATGTCACATATTTTGTTTTCTTTCTTGGTCGTTTGACTTTTTTTTATGTTTTCTCAGTATTGGATTTGATGACGTCATGACTGATAAAGATAACACTTATTTGTAACCATGTTGATCTTTCCTGCCATAGATCATCATATTGAATTTCGTTACGCAATTTTACTTTTTTGGATAGTTTTTCATACTCTCGACTCTGATATGTGGTTTCTAATAGTATTTCAATATCTTAATCTCCTTTTGTAATTCATTTACCGATGTAGTTAGATTTGTTCGTATTTATTTTTATTCGATTCTTTTGTTTGAGTTTTTAACATTTTCTATATATGATCCTTATATAATCTAAAATGACTAATTTCAATGTTATAAGAAAATATCTAAATTATATATTTAGTTTACTATGATAATTATAAACTCTTATTATAATTTTAAATATTTTCATTTTTTAATAAGACTATCAACTTATATATATATATATATATAACTGGACAAACATTATTAGTATGTAACTTGAGTTGTTTTTGGTGCAAAACCAATCCCTCCTGTTTTTCACATTATTAATTATATATTATTAAGGTTGGATGCATAGCTATTTATAATTAATCCTCTAATATTTAAACCGCGTTGAGACGACATTTTAAATTAAATTTAAACTTAGAAACACAGAGAAGTTATCCATCGTCTCCTGAACTACTTTCTTGTAAGATTTAGCCCCCAACGCCATTCTCTTTCTCTCTTCTAAATTTATATATAAATTCAAATATTTCATATCCATTCTTTATCCGCTCTCAGCCTCTCTGTTGGATGCACAGAATCCATTCATTTACACCACTGGCACACGTGTTTTTCTTCTTATTTATACATCCCAATTCCATTGATATTCAAACACAGTAATTGGAAGAAACAAAAGAAGAGAGGAAAACGAGGGCCTTTCAGCCCTCTCTTTTTGTTATGCTTCCTCTCAGATCTTAGATTTTCTTGCTTTCCCTTCTGGGGTCCCCCCCACCGGTATGTTCGATATCATTCTCTCCTCCAAACTAGATTAAAGCTGCTCCATTTTTCATGCTTTGGTTTCTGGGAATCCTGGATTGTTGGTCGATCCGTAATCGGTCTTATGTTTTTCGATCGAATCCAACAACATGAATAACAAAGCTTGGGTTGATTTTCGTGTCCCGACAAGTCACAGTTATCTTTGTTTATTCTACATTACGTTGTTTATGTTGGAGAAATGATGATCAATTGTGTGTTGCCTTTAAATTCAAGAAAACAAAGCCTCGATTATATCTGACATTATTTACATGAAATTACGAGTCGGATTCTAGATCCGATGTTTTCCTTCTTCAATTGTTGAACATGTTTCTTTTTAATGATATGCTTATTCATTTCGTTTATGATTGATTGAGAATTCAATATTCAGCAAGACTATATTGATATTGTGTTCAGAATGGAAATGGAGGTTGGCAAGCTATTCATCGGCGGGATTTCTTGGGGCACAAATGAGGACCGCCTTAGACAGTATTTTGAAACTTTTGGGGAAGTTGTGGAAGCTGTGATAATGAAGGATCGGACAACCGGTCGTGCCCGTGGGTTCGGGTTTGTTGTTTATGCCGACCCGGCTATTGCAGAAAAGGTTGTTATGAAAGAGCATATAATAGATGGTAGAACTGTAAGTTCCTAACCTTTTTTAACTCCCTTGTAATGTGATACGTTCTGAAACATACTTTTTCTTTGATAATATGATTGTATAGCCTGCCATTCAAAACATTAAAGTTCCTTGTCTCGGTGTAGTTGATGGCCATTCGTATGATCATTTCTTTTTCTTTTTAATCATGATTGGTTGGCTTTTTCTTATTAAGGCATGCCTTTGTTTTATTAGTTTTGATTTTGATGTTTGTATTATACATTGTGAGGTTTGATTGGCAGCATGTTGCTGTTGAGTACGAACGACTCAAGTAACATGTATTTACCTTTCGAGGGCCATTGAAGGTGATAGATTCCCAAACATCAGTCGATGTCAACAGCTTCATTCTGCAGTTTAATCACCCATAGAAAATCACTTTAAGTATTAGAATAAATTTTACATAGACCTGATGCTTATCGTAGACTATACTTGAATGACAAAGACCTTCTTCTTTCAGTTTCATTGGGATGAAACAGTATATTCAGAACACAATTTGCTAAACTGTAAAATGAATCATTGGTAATTATTTAGCATCAAAGAGAAGATGTGAACTTGTAATTTGTATGATGGGGAAGAAAAATGTATTATAGATCCAAGTCTTGCAGAGAACATTTCATGAACTCAACAGGAAAATGGTTGAGGTCAAGCGTGCTGTCCCCAAAGAATCATCTTTAGGTCCAAGTCGGAACCAGTTAGGTGGATATAACTTTGGTCTCGATAGAGTCAATAGCTTCCTTACTGGTCACATGCAGGGTTGTAATACTAATTCAGTCAGAGGTTATGGTGTTAGAATGGAAGGTAGATCTAGTCCAGGTACTATTGGTCAGAGTGGATTTTCTCCATCGAACCATGGTTATGGGTTTGGACTGAATCTTGAATCAAATTTGAGTCCAAGTTCTGGATGGAACTCAAACCTTTGTTCTAAACTGTGCTATGGGCGAGGATTGAACACTTCGTTTAGTGGAAATTCGGACCGGTTTGCCAGCCGTTTTTGGTATGGTGTGGGCAGTGGAGTGAATAGTTCTGTCTTAAACTCAGCAGGTCAAAATATTTGGGGAAATGGAAGTCTTAGCTATGCTACTAACTCCACAAACTCTAGTCCTATTGTGGGATCTCGAAGTGGGAAAACATGTGTGAGTTCCTTTAGCAGTATGGGATCACTTTGGGATTCCTCTCCTAAGTCAGGTCCAAGTGGAGGTGCTGCACTTCTGCTTCTGCTTACGACATTCTTAGGTATGGCAGTGGAGATTTAGGTGTTGCGTCCGGAGTGATAGGCCACGAGAAAACCAGTGATGCCCGGGTATCATCCCATGGTGCTTCAAATGATTGCTATTCTGATATTTTTGAAAATGGTTCATTTTATGGGGATTCTACTTGGCGATCTTTGCCCTTAGACCTAGAGCTGTCCAGTTCTTTCGATTTCGGTCAGTGAAATACAAGTTCTGATGTTATAGCTAATAACGTTGCTGGTTACATTAGTGGTTATGGTGTTACGAATAGGCAGTCAAATGGGGGTAAGACGATTTATTTTCTATTTTACTGTTCCATTAGTCTACTTTTATTTTCCCCCTCAGACATATTGCTCTCTTTAACAAACTAAAGTCTCTGCATCTTTCATGTTATAGAACATCATCAACAGATGTTTAGTAATGAAAAGAACCCCATTTACCAGCTATTAGTCCACAAACAGATAATGTTAGGTGCTTCATTGTGGTACTCATTTTCTGTTGCTTACCCATATTTTCCAGGAATCGCCACATAGGTGGATGGTAATATGATAAGGAAGGATATTTACACGGTGGAGTGGGTGAATCACTGGATTTCTACATTTCCCCCGGTGAGACATTTCGGTTTTATACGAAAATACAAGTAGAGCTAATCCGGTTTACCTGTCTTGATGGACCTGTTATAGAGACGAGGTTACATAGAAGTCATGCATGTGCTTCAGGTTTTTCTTTTCATTTTCTAGCTCACGTTTTCCTTTACCGGGATCAATTAAATGTAAAATCAAATAGTGGGTATACCCTGATTATTGTATTTCTTTATTTAATTTCTCCTTCATTTGAACTTTAGAGTAGTTCCAATTGTTATGCTGAGTGAAGTTGCCGGTTCATGTATATGGTAGATATTAGTGAGTTATTTATTTCTCCTTCAATTAATGCCATAATTGTGTGGCCATTTTGCTCTCTTATCTTATCCTTTCCTGGAGCTAGCTTTGCAGCCATTTTCATCACCTTCAACTCCCATGACGGGGGATTTTTGTCACCGACTGAATGGTTCTTCATTCAGTGCACCAATTAATTCACAGGAGAATAAAGTGTAAAGACTTTACATTCTTCCCAGGTTGTCGCTTAGCTTACTGGACATATATATATATATATATATATATATATATATAAACAAACAGTCTTAATTAACAACTAATTGATGTCAGCAAACACCATTAAATTATCATGATCTGAGATTTAAATTACTATTGTTTTTGCAGTCGTTACGGATATCCGGTTATATAACTCTACTAAAACCTATGAAATACAAGAATTTCAACAATACTAGTAAGCGTTGCCGGCGTGGACCTAACGCCATCGCGCTTGTTGTAAGGATAAGGGTAATTTGGGCATTGTCAGATTTAAGGTTAGTTGTCCCAGACAGACGCCCCAAATTATTTTCTTCACTTCCGCAACTTGTAAGGCCATGTTTGGTTATCGAGGTTCTCAAAGTCGTCGTTTGTTTAGCGGGTGGGGATGGATAAATGCTGAAACCAAACACGTCTCAGTAAAGTTGATGGATCGGTTTAAACGTTGGGGAGATATTATAGAGGAGTGATTCAAAAATTGAAGAAAACGAAAAGAGAGGAGCAAAATAGATTGAGTGTTATCTTCTTTCTCTAATCTCTAATGGCGGATAAAACGAGACCCTCAGCTTACAACTCTCATTGCTTCAAACTTGCTTCATCTTCTTCTCTTTGATCTCTCTGTTTCTTTCTTCTCTTTGCTTCTGCTTCTTTCTTCAGCTCTATAATCATAGTAGCTATGGCTTCTGCTGCTAATTGTGCAGTATGTTTTAGCAGCAACACTAACTGCCTTACTTTATTTGAAATCAAAAACCATTGTCTGCCGGCTACCTTTGTTAGCAAACAACCCAACACTCTTGGGAGAAGGTATGATTATGTTAAATTTGAACTTTATCTTTTTTCTGTTTTACTTCTCTGGGTGTTGAAATTGTTGATTGGGTAATTCCATATGGTGTTTCTTATGCCGCTTGAAGTGAAACAGTTTAATGCAGTTGTATACCCTTTGGAATTGGATAAGCTCATTCGGATGATGTAGTTAATTTAATCAACTTATCCAGATTTAATACGACTTGAGGGTTTCTTTAGGACAAAAATGAGTTATGATGTTAGGAATCGTATCTGAGTATGACTCTAGTGTTAAAATATCCCTGTCCATTATAGTTTCAAACTTCACTGCAGATTTCATGTCTACCTTTGGGCTTTGGCTGCAATTTTGCTTCCCAAATTTTCTTCAATTGCTAATGCTACTGTTCAACTGGTTTTGCACTTGCTAACATTGTATATATCTTGAGTTTTAATCATAACAGGCTTAGATTGTCATCATCTACGACCAGAATCAATCCACCATCAGCCACTGCCATAGAGGTACGGAAGAGCAGTAATATATTTGTTTGATTGTTAACCGTTTTTTAACTCGCTAATAATCTGTTTCTTATGGTTTTACGTTTGAAGAATGATGGGAGTCTGCTCGATACAGTTCCAACCCCCAAAGTTATAATTGATCAGGACTCTGATCCAGATGCCACTGTTGTGGAAATAACCTTTGGGGATCGCCTTGGAGCTCTTCTTGATACCGTATAAATCCAATTTTACTTAACCGCTTTAGAATATCTATATTTTGCTTTCCATTTACAATTTTGTATTCTCTTTTGTGATAAGAAACTCTTTTGTGTATAATCTTAACTATTAGCTAATGAGCTGCAGATGAATGCACTTAAAAGTCTCAGGTTGAATGTTACTAAGGCAAATGTCTATCTGGATTCATCTGGGAAGCACAACAAGTTTTCCATCACTAAGGCGTAAGTTGTATGCCTTTTAAGTTATTTTCAGTTTGTATTCTCATGGTACTCGGTTAAGCCTTTCTAGCAGATCACATTTCCTGCCACATTTTGGTATCTGAAAGTTAATGAGTGTAAGTTTCTTGTTTGTGGTTAATGCTCACCTAATTCAGCATAAGTCAGTTTTTAGGCTTGGTTTATCTTCAAATTAGGTTGAAACTAGTTGATATATCTCTAGAAACATCAGAGATTATTAAAGCTATATTTATACTTCTAAATAACACAAATTTGACAACCATACGATAAGCATAACAGATAACACCTTTCATGGACTGCAAGATGGTGTAATATCTACATCATATAGGTTTTGAATCTTCAAAAGTTTAGATCACCATTTTGCTTGAATTATTGGAAAGAAGTAGGGTTATTCATTTCCCTTGAATTAAAATCTTGTTACGTGGCAAATCAATCAGAATCTCTTTGTCTGATTCATAAAGTCAATACACTCGGATCATTTAAGGCCAACTTTGGAAATTCAATGTTGTTATTAAAAACACTCAGATAAAAATTGGATCTTCTGTCTCAGTTGTTATAAATGCAATTTCAGATGCAGTTTTACTAATATAGTGACGTTGTGTGTCTGCAGTAGTACTGGAAGGAAAGTTGAAGAACCAGAACTGCTTGAGGCAATACGATTGACGATTATAAACAACTTACTTCAATATCATCCGGTAATCATCTCTTCTTTTTTCTTATTCCTGGTGAGGAATCTACTAGTGAAGTCTATTGACATGTTATATGGTCCAGGAATCAAGCTCCCAGTTAGCAATGGGTGCGACCTTTGGTGTTGAGCCACCAAAAGAAACGGTATTCCTCTAGCAAAATCTCTCTTTTCTTCTCGCCGAATGAGTTTGGGCATTTTCCTATGTTGAATGTTGAAAAAAAAAGCTTGCTGCTGACGCGAAAGGACTGTTATTTTAATATTTATTGTAATTCCTAAGGATACTTTTCATGCTTGCTACTGAGACCGATGCAACTGGTCATAAGTGTTGCAAATTGTCAATCAATTAATGAGCTGAGCATGATATCCCACATTAATCTTGGCTTAAATTTTGCATTCTTGGAATTCCTCAGGTTGATGTGGACATTGCAACCCACGTAAGAGTTCGTGATGATGGTCCTGACCGAAGGTAATGGTTACCCTTATCGCCTTACACAATGCAATACCTGCCCTTGAAATTTTGATGGCTTAGGACCTTGGCCACATGTTGAAATTTTGCTAGTAGGCTCCCATGCCTGATGACTCTTTGGTGTATTAATGTAAATGAAAGGATTTGATATCTTTTCCTTTTTACCTTCTTCATTTCCATAGAATTTTATTTAGCTAAAAAATTCGGTTCAGCTTGCTATTTGTGAAGACAGCTGATCGTCCAGGGTTGTTGGTGGATCTTGTGAAGGCTATCACTGATATCAACATTGCAGTTGAGTCTGGGGAGTTTGACACTGAGGTGATCGATCAGTTACCGTTTTCTTTTTGTCACCTAAGAACTACGATTTGATGATCATCTTTTCACCTTCTTTTCAAGGGATCGGTATTAGTAACTTTGTAGTAGCATAATAATTAATTTTGTCTACTGTGGACCTTTGTCACCTAGGGGTTGCTTGCAAAGGCAATGTTTCACGTCAACTACAATGGTAAAGCCCTCATCAAGCCTCTGCAGCAGGTAAAAAACAATATAACCTAAACCACAGTTACTGTCTACTCCTATAGAGAAATATGATCTTTTTAAATCACATTCCATAGGATCTTTTTAAGTCACATTCCATAGGATTAACCATTAAGGCGGTGGTGGTGGTTGGGGGGGGGGGGGCATAGTTTTACTATATATGAAAATTTCCAATGTGTGCTTATGAAATCTGGCAGGTTCTTGCTAATAGTTTACGATATTTCTTGAGGCGTCCGAATACGGAGGAGGCGAGTTTTTGAGCCACCATAGCCTAGTTTAGGAGCAACTTACCGATACCAATGGGGTGAACTTTAGAATGTTGTTGCCAATAATCTCCTCTTGTAGCAATTCTACATATACTCCCCAATTACTGATACTGCAATGATACTTGTTGTATAACTATTTTAATTCATTTGATCACAACTTTGTTGGCTCAGTTTGTGGATTTTGTATGTAATTTGATGTCATTTCCCACTTTTTTTATTTTAATTTATTTATATTTCTTAAAAGACCGTTGCTATAAGTTCGGGTGTACTTAAATTAATTGCTTTTTAATCCATCCATGTCATATATAAGAAATTGTATTTACTCGATATAAAAATGGCAGTATTTTTTATTATGCGTTCGTAGGGTAAATATTGAACAGAAGTGTTAATTTGTTACGCATTTACTTGGCTGAAGCATAAGTGAAACGACGCCGGCTTAATTACAGGAAATAACATGCACACAGTTATCCCCTGCCCATAAACAAAACCCGAAAGGGGAAGGCAAACAAGAGAAATCCAATTCTCCCCGGATGTACTCAACGATGGAGGCCACGCTAAATGAGCAAAACAGTGAAGCAAACCCTCCCGATTTCCAGCCTCAGACTCTTTCGAAGAACGCCCAAAAGAAGCTTTTGAGGCAACAGAAGAACGAGGCGAAGAAAGCAGAGAAGAAAGCCCAAATGAAAGAGCAAAAACAGAGGGATGCAGAGAGGAAGCGAAAAGAGTGGGAGGAGAAACTGGCCGCCTTATCCGAAGACGAAAGGGTTGAACTCATAGATTCAAGAAAAGAATCGAGGAAAGAGAGAATGGAGAAAGAGACCGAGGAAAGAGGCCAGAAAATCCAGAGACTGACACAAGCCAAGGAGACCGGCCAAAACATCGTCGTTGATCTTGAATTTTCTCACCTCATGACACACTCCGAGATCCACAGCCTCGTCCAACAGGTTGTCTTCGGATCTTCAGCAAATGACTAAATTTGTTCCTTTATTACGTTGTATCCATAATGTATTTTTTGTTGTCGTCGAACCCTGCAGATTACGTACTGCTATGGTGTGAATGGAAGATGTAATCTGCCTGCTCACCTCTGGTTGACTGGAGTGCAAGGGGAAATGGAAACTCAATTGCAGTTGCTCCCTGGGTTTGATAAGTGGATTATTGAGAAGGAGCGACAATCTTATATCGAAGGGTTTTCCGAACGGAAAGATGATTTGGTGTACCTTACGGCAGATTCTGGAACCGTGCTGCATGAACTTGATCCCGCCAAAGTTTATATTGTTGGCGGATTGGTGGACAGAAATCGGTGGAAAGGTATAACTCTGAAGAAAGCCAAGGAACAGGGAATTCGTACAGCAAAACTCCCAATTAGAGATTATATGAAGATGTCCAGTTCTCAGGTATGGGCCTATGGCTCTACTTTCTTTCATCACGTAGAACGACTGCACTGCTAAGAGTGTCTTGAATTTTCTTTACCTCTTTCATATGAAACTGTTGGTTTATCATCTTTATGTTGATGCAATTATATGTTACTTGCAAGGAAAACCCGAAAAAGGCAATAGTTAGCCTAGAATCTCTTGGGGATTAACAATGCAAAGTGCAAAGTGCAAAGTGCATATTATATCTTAATGGTTGCATGCTATAGTTATACAACTTTCAATCAGACTAATTTTCTAGCAAACAAATAAAGAATCAAATGTTTATTCTAAGCTTTTCTTCTCTAATTAGCATTTTCATTCCTATGAGTGCAGGTCCTTACTGTGAACCAAGTTATAGAGATACTCCTCAAGTTCCTCGAGACAAAAGACTGGAAAGCTTCCTTCTTTCGAGTAGTTCCTCAGAGGAGAAAAACTGAGGGCGATTCAGGAAACTGCCAACAAGCAGATGGAGAAGAGTTCGAGGAAATTAAGGAATATGAGACGAAAAAGAGGTGCCTTGAAGTGCTTTCTCATGACTAGAAGAGCTCACCGGATTTTGGTTTATGTTGACACTTCACTTCTCCCATTACATGCAATGGCTGTACAGGTGGAAAATTTATGACACGAAAATTTATTGGCTTTTTTAGTTCCATCACTTGCCTCTCCATTGGCTAAAGTTGTAGAGAAGTGGGTACTCACTTTCGAGCAAGAACTAGTGCATATTGAGTTTGTAAGGAAAAAGGTAAAGTGGATTATCCAACATTCACTTTATATTTTCCATTATTATTGTCTCCCTCCAATTCACAAGAGCTAGCTAAAACCTGCAAAAGTATATTTGTAAATTGATCAGTTAATGTCCAAATGAGAAGCCAAATGGCATAGAAAAATGGATGACTTCTTGTCATTACCGGATGCAGGATGGAGATGTATAAACTTCTATTTTGCCATTCAAGTCGCTTTCCTTGCCTATCGCTATCACAACAACAAAATGAAAAGGCTAATCTAATATTTCTTTTAGTTTTACATTAACACTAAACAACCTTGCTCTTAAAGACTTCAACAGAAAACTAAACAAACAAAAATATGGATTGAAGTTACATAATGCATGGTTTGACAGGCTTTCACCTCCATGCCGAAAATGTCGACATTGCTCTATTTACCCAGCCAAGATAGAGGGCCCCATCCTTCTCTGCAAGTCTATAGTTATTGTCATACTCCTTCAACATATCTCTTACAGCCATAGTTACTGGAGAGCTCAATGGATACTGTGAAAAACCAGCCATCGTTAGCCTTGATCTCCACTTTCCCAGAAGTTCATGCCTTTCCACCCTCTCAGTCCCCTCACAAGCAATCATATTCACTATATCGCGAGCCACACATTGCTGCTCAGCATTGATCCTTTGTTTGTCGTCTCTTGGACAAGCTGCATCTATGGATTCAAACATAGCCGAATAATAGTCCAGTGTCTCAAGATACCTTGAAAAGAATGGAGATGTATTAGTATTGGACTCTTGTTCAGAAAGAGTCACAACCTTGGGTGACAGACTCTTGACCAGCCTCAACAGTCGATCTCTGTGATTCAAGATGCTTACACTCTCATCTGGCATGTGATGCAATACGTATGGGAAGTTCACGGCAACGGCTTCCCCAGGGTGAACCTTAAGATTCTCTAGTTGAATTTCACAACTAGATATAGCGGCATCATGAAAATCAAACTGCACATTGCATGACCGAGCAAATTCTGATAGCCTCTGCCCCACAATATCAAGTCCCCCACCTCGAGCATGATTTGATTGCGAATCATCAATACCAGTTACACGGATGGACAGTGGCCCACCAGGTCGTTTTGCAAGTGCTGCAATAAGAAACATCCACTGGGTGCCCTGTGCTATTTGGAAATCTATGATGTGAATTCTTTGTTCATATTCCATGACTTCCCTGATAACAACATTACCCGACATGTATGCAAACTTCCAGTATGGGCAGATCCTGAAGAGAATATGCATGTAAGACATCAGTTCTGAGCTCGTTGGCTCCTTGCATTTTAGAGCTCTGTAGATATTACTCCCTGAGGATTCCAACCTAGCTCTAAGCCCTTCCAGCACATAAGCACCCAATCGCTGGATAGGTTCCCCGGACACTGAAACCATTTTCTCCAACTCATGCATTAAACCTGTCATTGTCAACATATCACCATCGTGAAGTGCTTGACCAGATGCAACAAGGATCTGTTTCAAGTCTAAGTTAGGGATCATGTCCACCAGTTGATCACAGTTGAAGCTCGCCAGTAATGAAGCAGCTTGGTGGGCCCCAGTAATGAAGCAGCCATTGCAGCTATCTATAGAATCTGATTCAGGCCCCAACAATGAAAGTTCCAGCTCCCGAAGCTTGTGCTTCAATTCATTGCTATCATCAACAACAGAAGATCCACTGAATGGTGATCTATAAGTGTTGTCAGGGGAATGATGAGGATCAAACAGGTATGATTGAGAACCTTGTGGGGAGAAAGGACTCCTGCTTGATGAGATGCTTACGGCAGAAGGGGAATCAAAACCAGCAGCTGCCGTGGATGATTCCAGGGTAAAAACTTGGTCCTTGTAGGTCTGGAAGGAGACATCAGTTCCTCCGCCGACCATATCTAAACAAGCATTGTTGTCTAATATCTGGATATGAGACAAACAAAATGGATCATTTTCTTTAACAGGTTGTTCATACAACCTGTGTATAGTGGCTGAAGTCTGGTGTTTCCGAGATTTTCGCATCTAACCCTAATAGCATCAGTTACTTGATTGAGCAAAATCACTTGTTAATGGAAAAGAAACATGATTGTGCAAATCTCGATCCCCAGCATCAATGTGGACCATCAATTGTTTTGGTTGTGCAACGCAGATATATCAAGGAACAAATACAACCTGGTAAAACAAATCCAAGAAAATAACAGAGATTAGACTATGCAACTGATGGAAGCACAGTGTACTAGTCGAGAGAACCAAAGGGGGGAGGGACAAAAAACTAGGCAATAACCAAAGGAGCCTACATGTAGATAGGGAATAAGTTGAGAGGAAAAAGTTTCTTTCAGCAACAATGATTTGAATAAGGACCAAGGAGTTAATCAACCACCATAATCAAGTGAAACACAAAAAGAGATAATATGTAGAATCCGACAATTAGATGTTTAAAAATGCAATTAGAACAATTTTTTTTCCGAGAGGGAAACCTCAATATTCAGAGATCAAGCATAGTACCAACTTAAATCTCTCTCCACTGAAAATAATGTAAATTAAAGAGGATATATTATAAAGCCCAAAGGTTATAGTCGAAGGCTGGTAGCCAGCCAAAAGGGTTATGAAAAACAAAGGACGGGAGAGAGAGAGAGAGAGAGAGAAATCAAAACCAGGTGACAAGGAATGAAATTGTGCATACCAAAAGATTAAAAACATATCAGCTACCGGGTTCACGATTCATTTAAATCTGTAGAGCTGCAAAGAAATTGAAAAAACATATCTGCAGAGTGGCTATAGAAATTCAAAAGAAGAAGATGTTTCTTTTATCACGTTTGAAAGGGCCAAAATTTCATTTAAAATTTCTTTTTCTTCAGCAGCGCCTACCAATATGAAATTTTGTTGATAGCGTAAGAAACGCAGAATATACAAAACGAAATTGAAGGCTAACCTAGCCATTATTCTTCCCCAAATCACGAGTTATGAACAAAATCCTTTGAATTGATCGATCCAGGAAAACAAAAACAGACCGGAAAGAATTGAAGATTGTAATGATGAAAGCATGAGCAGAAAAGAAGGGAGAGGAGTTGGCACACCTTAGTAAAATAATAATCAGCTTTTTTAGCTTTGGGTGCCTTTAAGAATCTTACTCAACCACCATCAAACAAAACCCGTATCCTTGTCACCTCGTGTGCGTCTCTGTTTCTCTCCAGAGATATATTGCTTTGTGGTATAACTCATATATATAGATGCAAGCGGGACGAACTTATATTGAGGGCCGTTGATATTAAAAAAGTTTGATTTTAACTTTATTTGGAATTGATGTTAAAATAATATTTTGAAAAATATAAAAGGTTAGTTTTAGATATTAAATTGTAATTAAAAATATATTAGTTTAAATTATATTTAACTTCATATTATATATGAAATATTTTAAGTTAAATTATAATAAAAATATAAAAATATTTTATGAAAACTTGTTATTATGGTATAATTATAAATAAAAGGTTTTTTATAAAATAAAATTTAAAGACATTATAATGGATTAATATAAATGATTTTTCAAATTTAATTTGAATATATAAATCATATTTTAAAAATTAAAAAATATATAAATATAATTACTGCAAATTAAATATTTTATTTTATATATTTAATATAAATTAAAAATAAAATAATTAAAAAATTGACGATTAAAATTAATTTTTTTATAGGATTTATTGGATCTAGAGTGGTAGCCTGGGCCAATGTCTTGGTTACCTCATCCACTTTATGTTATCACTATAGTTAATATTTGAAATTCTTTCAATTCAATTTATTTTATTTATGAATTTAAGATTTGAATTTTGAATTTTATCTTAAAAATTTAATATCTCATCGGATTAAATTAATTAATGGTTCTTGTTAATATTTTTTGTGTGTGAAGTAAATACGACCATAAACATGTGATCAATTCTTTTACGTTTGCATTGTACTTGTATATGAAATTAGCCTTCGGTGGCTCGCAGCGTGTGGTGTGTGTGCCTTGGGTCAATAATATAGAAGGGAATTTGCTATTGTTATGAATGATGCCAATTCTGCAGCAATGAATCAACATGATCAGCAAGCAGGGAATACCGTACAATTGAGCAAAGCTTGGCCGAAGAGAGCTGTTCGTTCAAAGAAACTTCCACACAAGTTTGGTGATTACGTCATGGGAGCCACATCAGCATTGGCTTAACCGTTTGGAGAGAGAGGGAATAAAACAAAATCCAAGAGAAAAGAATGTCGGGAAGTTCGTATGATACTCTTAATATACAATTTAAAAAAGATATTATTAGTTTTGTTATTATTTAAATAATAAAATCAGTAAAAAATTATTTAAAATATTATTATTTCTACTTAAAACATTAATATTTTTTAACATTTTCGAAAAAGTGTTCAACAATAACAAAATCGGTATAAAAATAATAAAACTAGTAACACTTTATCGATTTTATTAATAAAATCGGTAAAACGCTCGATAATAATAAAATCGGTATAAATAAAAAAGTTTTTAATAATTTTTTACCGATTTTATTATTTAAATAATAATAAGACCAGTAGAACTTTTTTAGCCGTATATTAAGAATGGCAGGCTGATTGTTGCAATTCTATTGAAATTCTCATCTATTTTTCTTCTCTGATTTCTCATCTTTTCTTAATTTCCTTTCTGGTCTATGCAAAGGCTATTTCAAATTCTTGCATATGAAATGGAATGATAGTTTTCTTTGATCAGTAAAGTTCCCAAAGCATTTGTTAGTATACCGCTACCTAGTTGCTTGAATTGCAGTTTACTTCAGAACTTTTAAGTGCCGTACAAAAGTAGAATTTTAAATTTAATTATTTGAGATTATTTTAAGAAATTAAATTTGAAAAGAGCATATATTCATTTTCGACCATGAACTTTATAATAACTTGCAATTAATATTTTATATATAAACCATGAGTTTTATTTATTTTTAAGTAATTAAAATAAATTATTAAGATATAAATTATTTTTTGAAGATATTAGTATTAAATTATTAAAATAAAATGTAAATATATAATTGAGTGGTACTCATACATTAGTAAGGGTAAAATTTTAAATTGCTTCCAAATGTAAAGTTAAAAATGAAAAAGCTATAAATTCTAACTTTTGCTGTTGGTTTGAAACAATCGTTTTCACCGTAATTTTTTTCATTTTTACTCGTTTCACATTAATATTACAGTTAAAATGAATTTTCTAACTAACATTACTTTAAAAAAAAACATTATCAAACCTAAATGTTTTTCAAGTAATCTCAAGTGCAAAGCGATGACGTCAAGACAGGGGCGAGGCAATGTATCATGGCCCCTCTTAAATTTATGATAATAACAAAAATTATTAAAATTAAAATTTTATATTAAAATAATCTTTTAAATTAAAAAATATATCAAATTTAACTCGTCCACGGTCACACTTGATTCGTCCCTGCATTGAGGTAACGACAGCTATATAAAATCGTTTTATAGAACTATATTGTTTCAAATGTAGAGTTAAATAAAACAAGGGATTTGATCCGAGGCTAAAGTGGCCTAGCAAGCAAGCTTTTTCTGACTTTGGCTTCATTTCTTTTAACAGTACAAGGAAGGATTTGATATTGGCGTTGATAAAACAACTTGGAGAATCTTGGTGCTTTTCATTTACACTATTAATGTACTTTTAACAAAGGGCTGGGCAACTTACCACAATATATACATATTGGCCCACTTTCGTTATCTTGAATACCTCAGCATGAGATAACAATCGAGAAAAAAGTGATGGCCATACCCAATGTTTGGATTTAAGAGCACCACCAACTTCGTGCTTGAGATTTGACGATGCTCACATATATTAATTACTAATGGAACCAACCCCATACTATTTCTATTTTCATAAATATTGAAATCTATTGAAAAATGGGACCGGAAAAAGAAAGTTAAACCTTTAAGAAATAATAACGCAATTTCCCTGAATTCGAGAGAATGTTATTGGACGGTTTTTATGAGAAAGGCGGTTGGGTAGCAGATGCAGAGCATCGAGGAAAATGCAAATAGGAAGATGGGAAATTGAAATGAAGATGTGATTGTGATATTATATTATTCTTTGTGGAACAGACAATTCTCTTATCAAACCAACCTTCGGTGCAGCGTTGGCAGATGCTCTAAACCGGCCCTGCAACTCGGTTATAAAAAGGTATTGTCGGCGACACAGACCCCATGGGGGCGATCTGCGAACCAATTTACGTAAAAGGGAATATTCCCATCATCACTGCATATATCAAATGATAAATGGAAGTTGTTGGGGGGTAACAAATCACATGAGAATGATTCCGAATTGATTTTTATATATATAAATAAACCTAATCAAAGGTACACTCTTCACTGACCTCACTCCATATGTATTTGTTGGGCTCCATTTCTTTACTCTTTCTTGTAAAGGGAAAAAGGTCGTATCACGCGTGCGGAATAGTCTCTCCTCTATTCCAAATAATAAAGGAAGACCATAGACTTGGAATTATAAACAAAGGCTACTGCCACGAGGTCATTTGCTTATTTTATAAACATCTTTTTTCTCTTTCTTATCTCAAAGTTTTACTCCACAATAATCTTAACAGTATCATCGTGAGATTATTATTATTTTTAAATAAAACATATTTGATCAAATGCGTTGTAATATAACTTTTAAATTTTAATTTTTTAATGTAAAAATATTTTTATTTGAATTAATCACTGGTATTCGATCTATTACTGACTAATCAAGATCGGATAATGTAGAGGCGAGAGCAACCCTCCCAACCCAGTTTGCTTCGTTCGCAAATACTAATGTTCAAACTCTCTGACCTTACTTAAAGAATCTAGTGTCTCATCCCACTTGATTTTTAATATTATTTGTTTGAAATGCTATATTTTATCTTATTCAATCTTATTTTAATAGGATTATTCATTCTATCCAGACTTTATATATTCCATCATATATTAAATTAAAACTTATATATTTAATATTTAATCTTAAAATAAAATTTGAACGGAACCCAATTTAATTAAATATTGTTGGAATCAATTTTTTTTTAATCTTCATACTCAACTCTCAAAGTCTTAACCTAAATGATCTCCAATACACTTCGATCTTTTAGCTTCACCGTGCCTGTTTAAGGCAATTTCTACCGCATTTAGAAAATAAAAAATTGTTGTCTGAATTGAGCAGATCAAACATCACGACTGATTCACTTATATATACAAATTGATCAGCTATATGATTCACGTAAAGGACTTCATTAAGTTCATACTTGAGCCAAACCAGGACTGGTTACTACAAAATGGTAAGACTACTTAACTAGGATAGCAATCATACAATAATT
Organism: Hibiscus syriacus; assembly: GCF_006381635.1. Lineage (NCBI taxonomy): Eukaryota > Viridiplantae > Streptophyta > Magnoliopsida > Malvales > Malvaceae > Hibiscus > Hibiscus syriacus. The sequence goes on along the minus strand of NW_024061764.1, from coordinate 1,057,922 downwards.
TACCAACTGAAACGCATAAGAAAAAGAAAGACTACATCACTTAGAAAGCAAGATTAGTGGAGAATTCAATTAAGCCATGATTAACATAAATCAAAAGACCCATTTGTTATCTTAATCAAATTGCCTTTTGACTGTTTTGGTTCTATTATGATATTGGTGGGAATCTTTTCTTTTATACTTTGTCATCTTTACAATCGCCAACGGCTTATGCCTTATGAGCTAATAACAGCTATGTTACGTAATTTTCTTTACGTATTGATGATAATACTGAATATATACAATCATTTACCAATCATCAATCATGCTTTTAAGCAATGAAAAGAAAAATAATTATAGCTTTGAAAAAAATGCAATAACAAAAAGTCATCAATCCGTCGTAGTCTAGTTGGTTAGGATACTCGGCTCTCACCCGAGAGACCCGAGTTTAAGTCCCGGCATCGGAAATGTTTTTGCTGCTTCCATATTTTCAGGGCACTGGTTTTTTCATTTCGCCTCAAAGCAGTGATAAACTTATAATTTTACCGTCACTATTGCATTCTTCTATGGATTTCATTCGAACAACCTACTAAGCATAGCCCTTACAAACATTTCTTTAATCCACTTTTATATCTTTTACCAGACAAAAACCAAATGTATCCACAATTTTTTTAAATCTCTAGAAACAGCATCATATACCCATAAGCCATAAAGTAGAGCTCGTTTATTCTTCTCTTCAACCAATCATGTATGAAGTAGAATGTAGCTAACAACGATTTAGGTAGTGTTGGGCCTTCTTCAGTTGGGAATAAAATGATATGGATGCTTCTACAATGAAGTTAGAGACTGGAGTTTGGAACCTTCTTGTGAAGGCATCGGCTCGATGTCAACTTTCGGGTTCGTCCTTTCATATAGCATCTGCGTGGTTGTTCAGCCGCGGGCTGCTTCAATTGCATCGGCACTTGGTTTGCGCCCTCCATATTTACTAATTACAAAGTTCTGTGCAGTCTGAGCTTCATCTTCAGAGTTCAGAAGCCTCTCTGCTTTCTTATCATCCAATTAAAAGAACAACTCGAGAAAACCATAAAGAATATACAGTCGAAAGGGGAAAGTGGAAGAATAATCCGTTATTAGCTCAACAGAACATTAGCTAAAATCCCAATAAAGATCGCTATTTTATCTTCACCAATTAACCAGGGGTAGAAAGCGGCTAACTTTGCGGCATAAATTAAGAAATTCAATCCAGCGAGCATTGTTTTATAGCCGAAATCAAGCATGAAAATTTTAGTGAAGGGTAAGGCTTGGTAAAGATAAATGTGAAGAAGACATACCTTTCTGGATACGACTGAAAATACAAATTCGGCTAGAGCGGGAAAGTGATGCAACGGCTAGGGAAGCGAGGTGTTGGAAACACACTAAACCAGCTCGCCGCGAGCTAACCCAAAAACTTAAATAATTTTGATAAAGTATATATTATTCTTTTCTTTATTGATATCCGTTGTAGTCTAGTTGGTTAGGATACTCGGTTTTCACTCTAGAGATTTGGGTTCAAGTCCTGTCAACGTAAAATGTTTTTGTAATCTCCTCATTGGTGGTTACCCTACTGGATCATAGCTCTGCTAAAATAATTGCACTAAAGCAGTTTTCATGCTCCATTTTACCAAACAATAACATAAAAAGGATTATTTTTATTGCGGAAACTTCATTGGTAAAAAATGAAGAAAAAGTTCTAACACATTAGATAACAGCTGAGAAAAAAGGGTCATGGATTGCTCAATGTTCCAACACATATGTAATGGACTGGGGTTTATGGAGAAACACCGAGGCACAAAGGCGTAAAACGTGAACTATCAGACTTTGGTATAATAGTTTAAATTTGTATGTAGCCCTAGAAGATAAGTCATATGCCTATGACGTGCATTGGTAAAATATTTTATGATCTTTTTTGGTAAATAGAAGAGAGACAGCTTTAACTAGTACTATTTTCTGCGTGCAGCAGCTCACACACCTCCAATGGTGGATAAACAAATTGGAAGAGCTCGAAATTACTAGAAATGGCTAACGTAGCCAACTTATCGGCTACTTTGTTTCCTTCATGGCGCACATACTGAAAATTTAAACTCTATTGTCGACGACACACCTCACGAATATACAGGAGAACAGTAGGGAATTCTTGACGAGTTTCATCCTCGAGAATGATACGAACCGCCTGCTTACTATCAGATTCAATCACTACCCATCTGAAGCTCGACCGTCCAAATCACTTCAGGCACCATCAGTATTCATTTTAACCCACCCCAATGGTGGAAACGACCAGCGATTAGGGCCGACTCCCATCACAGCTCCCATGCTTCGATAAATACCTTTGACAGCGATAGCATGCTGCATAATCCTCGATAGCTCCCTGCTTCGGACCAAGGTGGAATGACCAAAATCCTCCAAATTGTCAATTTCTGTTCCATTTCTAAAAAGCCAAAAATTCCAAATTATCGCACCAAAAAACAAAATATTTGATGATCGATCGTCTACTTTGGAGTGCTTAATTCTCAAGTAATAATTAATATATAATTTTGAGTTCAAATCTAAAATCTTTACTTTATTCGTTTAATCTTATAAAAAGAACAATTCCCCATGATTTGCAATCCCAAGAAGACATATAAACCTTGATAAATTGCAGGAATTGAGTTCCATGCATTTTAGTATCAAGAAGATAAAAGATTTTGATTAAGAACAAATTCTTTGTTCCCCAAAGCTGAAATGGGTGAAAACGTTTATTTAAGCATCAAGGTTGCTGATATCTGTAAACACTAATTTTTTTCATTTTCATTATTATTATTATTATTATTAAAATTATTATTATTATTAATATTATATATATTATTATATTATATTATTATTAAATAATTATTACAAGCCCAGATCCTGGGAGCCCAAATACAAATCCCAGGCCCAACCAGAATCGGCCCAGACCCAAATGGAAACCCTGAACTAATTTGGGGTTTTAGTTAGGGTTTCTAAACCCTAGCACTCCAGCCGCATCTGATGATTCCAGAAGGCCAGCCGCCGCCTCTGCCAGGTGGTCCAACGTCCAGCTGCCGACACTCCAGATGCTTCCAACTGCCCCACAACGACGACACCTTGCTGCCACGACGCCAACAGAGGATTCCAGAAGGCCTGCTGCCCCCCACACGTCGCGGCTATGGGGTGAGTCACCACATAGCTCGGTGATTCACCGAACTTCCCCATCCAGACCGGTCCAAGCATGGCTCCGTGGTGGCTATAAAAGCCACTGGTTCCCTGCAAACAGAAGGGAGAGAACAAAGACGAGAAAAGAAAAAAAACGGAGGAGGAGACAAGCAACCACAACAAAAAACAAACAACAACAACACCCAACAACAACCAAATAAAGAAGGAGAAGAGGAAAGGAGACTTACCAAGGAACTGCTATCATCGGAGCCTCCCTACGCTGTTAAAAAACCAAAATACCGAAGGTAACAAGCTTAGATCTAGGTCGGGTTAAAGATTTTTAGGCTAAACGGGCCTCAGTTTTGGCTTTAGGGTATTTAGGGCCTCGTTTTGGTGTATTTTAGAATTTTTCGGCCACCGTTAACGGTGGCCGGCAACGGTGGTCGGAGCCCGGCAGTGGTGGCTAACCGGGACTGTGTTCTCTCATTTTAGAGATAAGCCAGAGAGAACTCTGGCTCTCTCAGTTTTGAGAGAGAAGAGAAAGGAAGAAATGAGAGAATGGCCCGTAGGGCCAACCGGTTTCGGGTATAAATACCCCTTCCTAAACGACGCCGTTTTGGGAGGGTATATCTATAATTTTGCGCATGGCCAAACGATACGTGTAGTCATCCAAGTTTGTAACCTTTTCAATTTAGTCACCAGAATTGTTTTTCTGGATATTTTAATTTTGTCTTCCAATATTATTTTATTATGTTTTAGTCCTTTCCAGTGTTTATATATATTAGGGTAAATACTCATTTTAGTCCCCTATAATTTTATAAATTTTATTTTAGCCCTGAATAAATAATTAAGGTTAAATTAAACTATTAGGATATAGATTTCTTAATATTTCGAATTTGATCTTTTATTTTCAATACTTTATATTTTGATCATATAATTTTAATTCTATTTGCTTTTATTACATTGCAATTTTATTGTTATATATTTAAATTAGTAATTATTATTATTATTTTAATCATATTAATATATATTATTTGATTAATTTTATGTAAAATTTATAATAGTATTTATTTATTTTTTAATATCAAAGAAAGGGGCAGTCTTAAAGCAACTAGATGTCCGTTTTCTGATATTTTTAAATAAATAAATATTTTACTTTTATAAAATTGTATATATTAATCTATTTTTATTATTATTAGATAAATGTTTTAATATTTATTTATTTTTTAATATCAAAGGAAAGAGCTGTCTTAAAGCACTTAGAAGCCCTTTTCTGATATTTTTAAATAAATATCTTATTTATATATATAAATTAATAAATTTTCTTAAAATTATAGTAACAAATTTAAATTAAATAGGATTATAAATTAAATATATCTTCGAATTTTTAAATTTCTAATAATAGAGACAATTTATAATTAATAAAGTACCAATTTTGGGCGTTGTAGGGGTGCTAATCCTTCCCTAAACGTAATCGACCATGAATCCCTTTTTATTATTAAAAAGAACGAATTTTTGGTTAAAACGCAAATTAGTTTATCTTTTAATCGATGTTTTCTTAAAAGCTCTTTTAAAAGATAATTTTTAGGTATTCGACCTACCTGACCCAAAAGGTCGATGGCGACTCCCAAATCATTTTAAAAATATTTATTCATATCACTTTTTCCGCCGAGTAAAAAATTTGTGCCCGGACAAAAACCGGTTACGACAGCTTGGCGACTCCGCTGGGGAAAAGTCAAACTTTAAAATTAATTATAAATTGTCTCTATTAATTAGAAATTAAAAATTCATTTATTTAATTTTTAATTCTATTCTTTCAAATTTTTATGATTTTCATAATATTTATTATATTTTTTATTTTTACTTTATTTTCAGATATTAAATTTTTCATTTAATTATTTGTCAAAGGTTTGAATATTTCTCCTCACACACAACACTTGCATTGCATAACATAAGCTTTCTAATCAAGCTTATCCCTTTTAAGTGGGAGTGAAAGCGACGTCTTCGTGAGAATTTATTCTCTGTGTCAGACCTAGCAAGTAACTTTCGGGGTTCATATGCTCTATGTCTTCGTGAGAATTTATTCTCCGTGACAGGCATAGAGAAATGTGTCCCCTCGAATTGAACCCGATCCGCTTAAGTCTGTAATGGACTAGGATTGAGGGTTTGACAGCCCAAGGGGGCATCAACAAGGACAATTTGAGTACCTTTACTCCTAGAACTGAAACTCTGCATATAATAAACCCTAGAAATTCACCTGATCTAAGACAGTACTGAACCTCTGTTCATAGGTGTACACAAAGGAGAAATAAGTTCTAATTTTTTGTCTTTTAATAAATGCATGCGAACTATAAATCATGCGGTTAGGTTAAATTTTCCAAACAAAGCATGGAACTAGAAAGCATGAGGTTAAGATTTATACCTTGATAGATATATTTTTTTAGTTTTCTTATTTTTTCATGCATGTTACATTGCTCTAAACTTGTTTATATTGATTTCTTTTGTTTGCATTGCACGATCATGGCATAATCAAAAGGTGTTGACTTGAAAGACTGTTCATCAAATTGGAAAGAAATCGTAAATGGACAAAAAGTTTTATGATCAAACAAAATATGACGCGGCCAAGGAATCGCATCCCGAGGGAACTTCGAGGATAGAAGAGAGCTATGCACCTAGAGATCATGTGTCCATTAAGGAGCAAGAGGAGATACGAAAAATAAGAGAGCATATGTCCAAGATGATGGATAGAATATCTGTTTTGGCCAAAGGAGAAGAGATTCCTACACAGAAAGAAAGAAAGCTTAATGAAGATAATCCTGCAATTTCATATATGCAAGGGACTTATGATCCTAATCAATTGGAGAAGTTACAGACAATCATCATTCGTATTCACAAGTCATCTGAAGATACAAAAGAAATGATGACAACTGTAAAAGCTCCTAGAGAATAGAAGAAATCATGTAACTTGAAATCATCGAAGTTTAGTCTGCTCCCGACGTCTAAAACTCAGGTTCAATCCAAGACAAAAGTTGGTTCTCATTTTGATGTTATCCCCATATCATATAAAGAATTATATGAGAAGCTACTTGAAGCGCGAGAAGTGGCTCCCTACTACATAAAACCGTTCCAACCTCCGTATCCGAAGTGGTATGACATCAACGTTTATTGTGAATATCATGCCGACGCTCAAGGACATACCATCGACAATTGTCTTGCTTTCAAACGTCGAGTTCAAAGTCTTTTGGATCATGGAACCTTACAATTTATGATAAATGATCAACCTAGTTTTGTAACTGAAGGTCATGCTAGATTAATACCAAAAGTATTCAAAGGTAATAGCATCAGTAGGGACGTCCAGAAGAAAGAAGATTTGCTGAGATTCGAAGCCCAAATATGTCATTTGAAGGATCAAAACGATAAATTGAGCACCGAAATGGAAAGCATACAGGAAGATTTCCAGAAGGTCATTCAAGTATTTCAAAATGCTCGCATAGGAAATACCCCAGAAGAGTGGATAACAGGGATCACCAAACTGAAAAAGAATTGCAACATAAATGAAGGACAAGTCAAGAAGTTTTCTCATGATTTACGATTTGCAGAAGAAAGACTCAATACAACTGTCATGAAATCGAGAAAATATCAAGTCGACAATCAAAGGTTGAATAGTGCTATGACCAACATGGAAGCATCATATCAGATTCATCAGCATGAGATTGATACTGAATTAAAAGCCACTATCGACAAGAACAAGACATTGAAGAAATGTTTAGATAATTATGGAGATCTTGTACGAGAACTCTGTAATCATAAAGATTCCCTTATAAGGGAAAATGAGCAACAGTGCCTACAGCTCCGGGAATTGACATAGAATATGAAGAAAAAAGACATTGTCATGAAGGAAGCTGCTGTTCAAGCAAACAATGTGGCTCATAAGCTGGTGGACATAGCTGGCTTCGCAAGAGAATTAAAGCAGATTGAGAACTCCACACCTGAGCGTGAGTGGAAGTTAGTTTGGTTTTTAAGGGAAATAGAGAAGTTAGGAGTGAAAGCTATCCCCTACATGTAAAAGTTTTGTTTGATGTACCGAAGCTTCTGTGTTCAATGAAATCTGTTCTAAGATGATCACTCTTGAGTAACACCTTTTCATACATGCATTTACATTTTGTATCTGTGTATTTCCATTTTGTATTCTTACTTTTTACATCTTTGCATTACACAGTTTGCATTCTTATTTTTGCATTTATGCATTTTCGCATTTACATTACATTTTTTTTAGTATTGTTATATACTTTAATTATAAAAACATGTAAATAATTCATGAAAGGTTCTGTAACAGTAAAAACAAAGACCATTCATATTACTTTACCATCATCATAAAAATAATGGAGCAATCTTATGAGGGACTTCAAGATCAATGGCCAGAACAATTGACAGGGTTACCTCAGGATATAAGGAAATAAGCATCAGATTCAGTACCAGATGGATCAAATCAAATTATTCAGTATGTGGCATCTGATAAAGAAGAGATAATTGCTAAAGAGCAACCATGCTATCAGAATGAAGAGTCAAGAAAGATAACATACCCTGGGGCATCCCAATTGAACCCAAATAATAGCCTCATTCATTATTCACAATATGAGGAAAGATTCAAGAGGATGGATGAAGCACTCAAAAATATGAAATGTGTTGATACTTCCCACAAAGAACTAGAAGCAAGAGAACTCAGCTTGGTTCCAAACTTGATTATTCCCCATGAATTCAAAATGCCAAATTTTGAAAAATATGATGGCACCGGTTGTCCCTTAATCCATTTGAGAATGTTTTACAGAAAAATGGAAGGATATTTAAGTTCTGATGATCTGTTAATTCACTCTTTCCATGATAGCCTTATTGGCCCAGCAGTAGTCTGGTATAATCAGTTGACCCAAGAACAGATCAAGAGATGGGTTGATATAGCTGATGCATTTTTGGGACAATATATGTATGTTAAAGGCTTAGCTCCAACACGTATGGATCTTCGAAGAGTAAAGAAGAAAACCAATGAAAGATTTCAAGAATATGCCTTAAGATGGAGATGAGTGGCAGCACAAGTTCAACCTCCTATATTAGAAGAAGAAATATCACGTATGTTTCGTGATTCCCTTCCAGCGCCTTTCTTCGAGTTAATGCATGCAACTCCGACAAAGGAATTCGGGAATCTTATGACAAGTGGAGATTTAATTGAGAATGTAATCAGTGAAGAAAACTCAAAAGTCACATCCAAGAGCCCGACGGATCAAAAAGTAAAAGCTGATGATGTAAATGAGTATCGCATCTAGAATTCCCGCATTTGCAAAAGAAAAAGAGCAAGTAACTGTTCGGATCGACCAAAGAAAGTCATGCGATCAAGAAAAACTTTGGAAGTGTTCCAAACTTCCATTTCAGACTTGTATCCTCATTTGGTTAAAGGTCAATACATCACACCAAGACCAACTAAAGTGACATCAAACCCTTCTGCTCATAGCTATGATCAAGATAATGTTTGTAATTTCCACTTGGGGGTAAAGGGGCATTCTACAGGCAATTGTAGGCCACTGTTAAAAGAAATTGAGATGCTTGTTGACAAAGGGGTTTTAACACAAAAAATGATCAAGAAATGGGGGCGAATGAAGAAAAGAGCCCTGATCCTATTACATACCCAACATTATAGGAATAATGAGGCATGATGCATAAACAAGTGGAAGTGTTATCTACCACTGTAGTACTTTCTATTTTCAGCATCTTGTTTGAACTTTTTTTTTGTTCCTTCCTCCACCTTTTGTGCAATAAATAAATGTGTATTGCTTTTATGGTTATGAGCAAGGAATCAAGTTTTAAATCTTGAGATTATTGAGTATCAAGTAGATTAAATATTCTTTTAATTTTTCAATAGTTATAGATCTTTGGCAAGTGGTAAAATTATATCTTCCATATCCAATCCAACGCCAATTACACAACCCGTACCAAAACCAAATTCTGACTCTACAATTATCTGAGACTTTGAAGAAATGTCTCTACCTATTTTTGAGACACTCACACTAGATGTTTATCTTCTCGGGTAGAATTGATTGATGACACTACATTCCACCATATACATGACTTTAAAAGTCACACATTTGTCCTTCCAAACACAAAACCATCATAAACCAAAAGACCTCAAAAGAACCAAACTTTCAATTATTTGGGAATCTTCCTTCAAGAAGAGACGATATGAGGCATCATGAATCAACTTATTGAAGATGATTTCGAGTGATTAGAGCATACTTAAAGAAGAAGGAAAAAGTGATTGATTGAAATAAATATATCATGCATTAATTACATTGTTTTCATATAAATAAAGTTAATCTTGAATATTCACCCCCTGGAGATACCTCTTTTTACAAGGACTTCTATGTATGAGATGACTGAACTTCGCACACGGATCAAGCATGCAAATTCAGTAACATATCGCCCAAAGATAAATGGGGCATTTGCAGGAGCAAATAAGAACCTTAAGAGGATCATTACAAAGACCACTGAAGTTTACAAAGATTGGCACGAGAAGCTACCTTTTGCCTTATATGCATATTGAATTACTGTGCGAACATTTACTGAGGCAACACCTTATTGTTTAGTCTATGGGATGGAAGCAGTATTACCAATTGAAGTTGAGATCCCATTATTTTGTATCCTAAAGGAGGAAAAAATGGAGAAGACTGAATGTATCCAAGCTCGATTTGATCAATTAAACCTTATTGATGAGAATCAATTGAAAGCTATTTACCATGAGCAAATGCATTAGAAACGGATGATGAAAGATCACATCCGAGAGAGTTCCAAGAGGGTGATCTAGTGTTTAAAAAGATCTTGCCTATACATAAAGATTTCCGTGAGAAATGGATGTCTAATTGGGATGGGTCAAATATTGTAAAAAATAGGCCTTTTCCGGAGGAGCGTTGATCTTGGTAGAAATAGACGGGAAAGTTCTGAGAAACCAAATAAACTCAGATTCTGTCAAGAAATATTATACTTGAAAAAAAAGGAAAAAATGAAAAAGAAAAAAGAAAAAAATTGAACCAAGATGGGTGACTCATAGAACCTCAAGTTACAAAGTTGATCAAGTACAATTAGTTCAAAGATTCATATTCAGCAAGAAGAGCAAGAAATGTTGAAGATATGAGAAAATATGAATGGATAAAAAATTTGGCAGTCTAGAGGGATCCAGATGATAGAAAAATCCCCAACAAAGCAGATCCAATTCAAGCAAAGCAAGATTGAAGGCATTCAATTAAGAGAGAATATCTTCAGAATTCATTCCGCCTCTCAAGATTGATTTTTATTTGCAAAAATTGGTTTTTAAAATCTTTAATGCATGATATGAAAAATGATAAAAGGAGGATTCGAGTTGAAAACCTGAGAAGGCGGCTCGAATATTGAATAGTGCAACAACGACATAAGAGACGATCTTAACCTCTTAATGAAGCACCACACATCCCAAAGACGTTCCTGAGAGTCAGACACAAGAAGTATCTCTATCAGATGAGCATAACAACGAAAAGTATCTCTACAAGATGAGCATAACAATCATTTCTTCAAGTTAACCCTAAGAGACATATATGCTGGACCAACTTGAAAGAACCTACTTTACCAAAATCAACCTACACCTCAAATCAGTCAATAATTTTGACACTTGCCATAGGACTATGATTTTTGAATGATTTAAAAGTGTAGTTGAATTATTTGATATTCATTAAACTCATTGTTTATGATTTGATTCTATTGTGAACTTGAGAAGTGCATTACTTTACAAAATTCTTTCATTCTTCAATAAAGAAAGGAGAAAAAACATTTTCAAACAGGGCAGTCTCAAATGAGGAAGGTCCTTGAAGCAATTCTACCTCTGTTGTAAAAAAAGAATGAACGAGGCCATAATAATGAAGCACTTCATATTTTTGAAGGCAAGTGGTCTAAGAAGCCAGAAAGTTATGAGAATTGAACTTGTGACACTCTCCTATGACATTATTAGCAGCTCATTAAGAAAGATTATCGTTTATCTCATGCTGAGGGCAATAAGCATCACCAGACAGATTATTTTCCCCAACCATCAATTCATGTTCTCTAGAAGATTACATCATAGAGCCATGAACAAGTCACTACCTACACTCTGGTTATACCGTGATGCTGGCTCAAGTCTTGATACATCATTGATATTTCTTCTATGCCGATCATTTTCTTTGTCAAGATGATATCCATTATGTCCTTCAGAAGATTGTTGAATTTGAATTTGAGGACTTATGGCACGGAATAAGACATTGGAACAGATTCTACACTTGTATGCCGTACAGGATTCTAAAAGTTGAGATAACTAGTTTTACCATCAACTAAACCTTTCCATGGTTAGGGAAGAATGGGATATGGCAGTGCGTATTTTGGAGCAGCAGAAGAGACAGTTGTCATAGCAGTCATTGCAAGAAAATGCACCAACAAAAATCTTCTAGTTCATCCTGATGATGTTTATTTCTTCCAGTAAGGTTGTTACGCTGGATGCCACTAACAACAAGGTCGAATTCAACAAATCTACTCATCAATTGCTCCAACCGATCATCATTCAGTTCTTGCACATCTGTTTTCAAAGATATGCTAAGACAGTAGAAGGCGACCTCTACATCACTGATCCCAGGAAACAAAAGAGACAGGACATGGATATCACCGGAGAACATGTCTCTAGCAGATCCTCGTCCTCGTGTATGGTTTTTAGGGAAACCTAGAAACATTTCCACCTCATCAGGTTCAAGTGGAGCAACTTTATTCCTTCCAACCCATACCAGATTCCATTTTCAGCACTCATCAAGAACATACTTTTGGACACTCGAAGGAAAACACCATTTCTTTATCAATGGAAAAATAACATGTATGGTGCAATGAGAAAGCAGAATAAGAGGAAATATGTTCTCAATTGGCAGATTATAAATATATCCCCTTTTCAGTGTAGCAGCATGAAAATGCTTCGAATCTACAAATTCTGGCTCTACATCGAATAAGTACTGTGATATTTCAGTCCAAACATTAACTGGAGCAAGTGCCACGTTCTCGTATTAGAAATAAGGAGACCCAATAGCATCTTCTGGAAGTGTTCTTTGAGTTATCTGATCTGGTTTGGTATGAACCCCAAAACCAATCATTAGATTTAAAAGATGAATTTGCTCATAGTAAAAATAAGGAGACCCAATAGCATCTTCTGGAAGTGTTCTTTGAGTTATCTGATCTGGTTCGGTAAGAACCCCAAAACCAATCATTGGAATTGAAAGATGAACTACATGATCGTCTTCATTAAGAAGCTTCTTTTCAAGCTTCCTCTGCTTCTTCCTTTTCAAAAATCATAACCCAAGTTTCGCCTTTGCTTGTAATTGGGGTCATTGCATAATGACTTCCTATCTTCTACTGAAAGAAGTGTGTCAGCAGCCTTAGCCATTTGAGCATCACATATAAAATCTGTCAACTCTTTAATTGATGAATTAGGACCACATCTCTCCATGGCTATTGAAACCTCAACCTCTGAATATCCTATTTTTGTCAAGTATAACAGTTTATTCTCCTCATCAGAATCAGAATTCAGGATTTCCTCGGTATCAGAAAGAACTATCAATATCTGTGAAATCATCCTGAAAGATCGCTTCATAATCAGATGAGTTGTTATCAGAATCAACATGTTGCATGGGTGTGAATTTTTCAAGAGCATGTACCACTGTATATATAGTCTTGTTATTGAATCAGATTACTGTTCGCATAAATTAGTTTCTCTCCCACAGAAAAGTATATTTCAGAGATGGCCTTCACTGAAAGATGATAAGCCACTCTGTCAGCCTGGAACGGATTACCAAGCTATTTATAATGCTCTGTCTGATTAAATCCCTCTAGATACAGAAAATGGTCACCTCATTCAGAATACACATATCTCAGACATTTCTGTCATAATGATTGAGTACTTCTTAAGCTTGTGACAACATGAAGAGAATTTATCTAGTTACTTGACAATACTACTGTTTAGTGACACCAGAATGAGAGTATTCAAAATAAACAAATTTGGGGCACGAATAAAGCTACAAGTACCTATAACAGTTCATTGTCAAAATTGGACCTCGTGGGGATCATGACATTTCAGTCAAACAGACATTGAGAGTGAATCAAACATATCTAGAGGGACATCTTGAGGGCCCATTTCAACCAGAAATAGAATATTGGGGCATTTTGAAGGCTCACAATAATATGAATATTTGGGCATTCTTGGAGGCTCATCTCAACAAGAAGTAATGTTGAGCACACTTTTAACATTTGTATCAGCAAATGTTGGGGCATTTTAAAGGTTCCTTTAGACAGATCCATGTGGGGCATTTCGAAGGCTCAGATTAACAAAAAGCAAATATCAGGGCATGCTGAAAGCCCATTTCAATCAGAATTAGGACTGTTGATGCATTTTTGAACGCTCGTATCAGCAATGCTGGGACATGTTGAATGCCCGTATCATTATGTGTTAAAGATCATTACCTTGAACAAATATTTCCAATGAGACAGAAAGATATAAAGAATGAAAATGATAAAACAGTGACAGTCGAGCTGACTATATTGCTTCGTTCATCAGGCAATTGCATTAGGGTCCTGTTGTTGAATAAATATTTATTCAACAAGTATGGTTTCAAATACCCAATCTTCTTAAACCATGTGTCACATGACAGTGTGTTCTTTGTTAAGCTACATCACGATTGCATGAATAAAGATGGTCCCCTTGTAGACCATTCGATCCAAGGATCAGTTCCTCGAGACCTCGAACTCTGAATTTGGCCTTTTGTGTGTCGGTGATAATTGAAAATATTTCTTTGAGATTCCTGTCAGTTAGTTTCAACCATACTGTTGAGGTTACAAAGCTGTTTTTCACATCAGTTTTGTTTACTTGATGACATTGAAGAGAGAAGCTCATGTATATTGCTCTTTCCCGATGTTACTAGGGTTATCATTGCCAGCTAGACTGAACTGAGTTTTCATCTATTTGGTTTATCATGTGCGTTTCATCCCCAGCATCAAGAATTCTACGGATATCTTTTCATACATGGCTCTTATAGTGGGTGTGTTTCTACTTCTTACAAAGCTCATTACAGAAGAAAGCGTGATCAATATCACTTTTGCCTTTGCTCGAGATGATATCAAGATCAGTTAGTGTCTCTTATTCAGTTCGACACTAGCATATTTTGTGAATTTGATCAAGTTTTGGTCATGAAACACATCAACATTTCACTTGTATTCCCATTGAGTTTTGTTCTCAAGTGATCTTGTGACATCATACAAAAGCTTTGAACAAATATGCAAAGAGTTTCAATGATTGAGAAATCTTAGCAGAAACCACAGGAAATGATAAATGTGTTGTCAAATGTTTTACATCTGAGTAGAAACCACAGGAAATGATGAATGTGTTGTCAAATGTTTTACGAACCAGTTATTCTGATGCTAAACCAATGTTGTTATCATATGGTTTTCCTTTATTGATACAAGATGAAGTTTGTCTTCTTCAACCCCAAGATTAGAAATTAGATATAATGAAGATTTCTTTCCACAAAAGGAGAGCTGAAATTTTAAACAAGAAACTAGTGGAGCCAACTAAGGTTGAACGACAGGTTGTTGTTAAACATCTCAACATGATATGGTCCAAGTTGCCTTATTCGAGATCTGATTATATGTGGAGACATGAAAGGAATTGGAATAAATCTTCCTTGTGATGTGTTTCAAGAGTTAAATTAGAACAGACTATACCCTCCTAATTAATCCCTGCTGAGTCAGGCATATCTACATCTACACTCTTCAAAGATGATAGATTCTCTTTTCAAAGATGATAGATTCTCTTTTTAAAGATGATAGATTCTCTTTTCAAAGATGAAAGCTTTATTGGATTTCTACACAAGTCCAGACAAAGAAATTCGGTGTTACCAAAGACAAAATGGGGCATCAAAGTCATAGTTCTGACTACGGCAAGAGTTCCACAAATGAAACATTTCTTCTGAGACTTTCATGAAGCAAAGAAAATGCAAATATACAAGTTGATCAAATGATTCTGCAGAAATGCAAGCTTGATAGCATAAGTGTCTACACTGATATCCAGAGGTAACCCTGGCAATAAATGATGAAGTGAAGGAAGACCAAGTTCACCACTTTGAAGTCAAATGAAGATTGCATCAACATTCATGCATTCATAAGAATATCATTTACACAATAAACAATGCATTACATTGATACATCTGAGTGCATTCAAACATAAAGTTTCATAGATCTTCGGAAGAATAAGAAAATTCATGGTAAAAAAAATACCTTACAAGAAAAAGGTATTCAAAACCGCAAATGCAGGAATCACGCCAACATCTGAAGAATAGATGGACACAATCCACAAGAATGAACATTATCTTGAGATTGGGTCATGTTACCCAATCAACATGTTATTTTGAAAAATAATGAGAAAACGATTTCCATAGTTTCTCATTTAATCTTTTCTAAAAATAAAATTGTTGAAAAGTAAGAAAACGATTTTCATAGTTTCTTACTTAGTAAACTATTTCCCACATCTGTAAGTTCTACAGTGCTTGATGTTTCCAAAAAGCCTTTGGGAGCTTTTTGATGTTTTCAAAGCCTTAGGGTCATCTGTAAGTCCTACAGTGCATGATGTTTCCAAAAAACCTTCGGGAGCTTTTTGATGTTTTCAAAGCCTTAGGGTTATCTATAAGTCCTGCAGTGCATGATGTTTCCAAAAAGCCTTCGGGAGCTTTTTGATGTTTTCAAAGCCTTAGGATCATCTGTAAGTCCTGCAGTGCATGATGTTTCCAAAAAGCCTTCGGGAGCTTTTTGATGTTTTCAAAGCCTTAGGGTCATCTGTAAGTCCTACAGTGCATGATGTTTCCAAAAAGCCTTCGGGAGCTTTTTGATGTTTTCAAAGCCTTAGGGTTATCTGTAAGTCCTACAGTGCATGATGTTTCCAAAAAGCCTTTGGGAGCTTTTTGATGTTTTCAAAGCCTTGGGGTCATCTGTAAGTCCTACAGTGAATGATGTTTCCAAAAAGCCTTCGGGAGCTTTTTGATGTTTTCAAAGCCTTAGGGTCATCTGTAAGTCCTACAGTGCATGATGTTTCCAAAAAGCCTTCGGGAGTTTTTTTATGTTTTCAAAGCCTTAGGGTCATCTGTAAGTCCTACAGTGCATGATGTTTCCAAAAAGCCTTCGGGAGCTTTTTGATGTTTTCAAAGCCTTAGGGTCATCTGTAAGTCCTTCAGTGCATGATGTTTTCAAAACCTTCGGGTCATCTGTAAGCCTTTCAGTGCATGATGTTTTCAACATTTCCATCCTTCTCAAAAGAAGAAAAATGAAAAAATTATTGTTTTTTTTCGTCTTTTCTCTATTCTTGTTAACACAAGAATAAGCAAAGAGGGGCAGCTGTAAACACTAATTTTTTCATTTTTGTTATTATTATTATTATTAAAATTATTATTATTATTAATATTATATATATTATTATATTATATTATTATTAAATAATTATTACAAGCCCAGATCCCGGGAGCCCAAATACAAATCCCAGGCCTAACCAGAACCGGCCCAGACCCAAATAGAAATCTTGAACTGATTTAGGGTTTCAACTAGGGTTTCTAAACCCTAGCACTCCAGTCGCCTCTGATGATTCCAGAAGGCTAGCCGCCGCCTCTGCCAGGTGGTCCAACGTCCAGCTGCCGACACTCCATATGCTTCCAGCTGCCCCACAACGACAACACCTTGCTGCCACGACGCCAACAGAGGAATCCAGAAGGCCAGTTGCCCCTCACACGTCGCGGCTATGGGGTGAGTCACCACATAGCTCGATGATTCACCGAACTTCCCCCTCCGAACCGGTCTGAGCATGGCTCCGTGGTGGCTATAAAAGGCACTGGTTCCCTGCAAACAGAAGGGAGAGAACATAGACGAGAAAAGAAAAAAAAACAGAGGAGGAGACAAGCAACCACAACAGAAAACAAACAACAACAACACCCAACAGCAGCCAAATAAAGAAGGAGAAGAGGAAAGAAGACTTACCAAGGAACTGCTATCATCGGAGCCTCCCTACGCTGTTAAAAAACCAAAATACCGAAGGTAACAAGCTTAGATCAAGGTTGGGTTAAAGATTTTTAGGCTAAACGGGCCTCGGTTTTGGCTTTAGGGTATTTAGGGCCTCATTTTAGTGTATTTTAGAATTTTCCGGCCACCGTTAACGGTGGCCGGCAGCGGTGGCTGACCGGGACTGTGTTCTCTCATTTTAGAGAGAAGCCAGAGAGAACTCTAGCTCTCTCAGTTTTGAGAGAGAAGAGAAAGGAATAAATTAGAGAATGGCCCGTAGGGCCAGCTGGTTTCGGGTATAAATACCCCTTCCCAAACGACGTCGTTTTGGGAGGGGTATATCTGTAATTTCACACATGGCCAAACCATACGCGCAGTCATCCAAGTTTGTAACCTTTTTAATTTAGTCACCAGAATTGTTTTTCTGGATATTTTAATTTTATCTTCCAATATTATTTTATTATGTTTTAGTCATTTCCAGTGTTTATATATATTAGGGTAAATACTCATTTTAGTCCCCTATAATTTTATAAATTTTATTTTAGCCCTGAATAAATAATTAAGGTTAAATTAAACTATTAGGATATAGATTTCTTAATATTTCGAATTTGATCTTTTATTTTCAATACTTTATATTTTGATCATATAATTTTAATTTTATTTGTTTTTATTACATTGCAATTTTATTGTTATATATTTAAATTAGTAATTATTATTATTATTTTAATCATATTAATATATATTATTTGATTAATTGTATGTAAAATTTATAATAGTATTTATTTATTTTTTAATATCAAAGAAATGAGCAATCTTAAAGCAACTAGAATAAAAAAATATTTTACTTTTATAAAATTGTATATATTAATCTATTTTTTTATTATTAGATAAATGTTTTAATATTTATTTATTTTTTAATATCAAAGGAAAGAGCTGTCTTAAAGCACCTAGAAGCCCTTTTATGATATTTTTAAATAAATATCTTATATATATATATAAATTAATAAATATTTTTAAAATTATAGTAACAAATTTAAATTAAATAGGATTATAAATTAAATATATCTTTGAATTTTTAAATTTCTAATAATAGAGACAATTTATAATTAATAAAGTACTAATTTTGGGCGTTGTATGGGTGTTAATCATTCCCTAAACGTAACCGACCACAAATCTCATTTTATTATTAAAAAGAACGAATTTTTGGTTAAAACGCATATCAGTTTATCTTTTAATCGATGTTTTCTTAAAAGCTCTTTTAAAAGATAATTTTTAGGTATTCGACCTACCTGACCCAAAAGGTCGATGACGACTCCCAAATCATTTTAAAAACATTTATTCACATCACTTTTTCCGCCGAATAAAAAATTCGTGCCCGAACAAAAACCGGTTACGACAATATCAATGAGAAGGAAAATACAGAAATGAAGATAAACAGGGAGGGTAATGTACACGAAGATGGGGACGCGAAAGATTCGGCTGAAATTAAAAAAAAATGGACTGACAGAAAAACAGAGGAAATACCGATAGCAATGCCGAAAATATGGTTTCCGGATTTTTTGTACGATAGGCTTCAGAAAGAGGTCATCAATTTGAGAAAGTGGTGTGAAGCTAAAGACAGTAGTTTGAATACCAATTTACCGAAGATGAAGAAATAAAGGTGAAGCACCTGTACTTTTCTGCCTCTTTAGATGCTCAATCACAGCATGATGAGTTACTGAAAGATGTTCTTTTACAGATGCTCAGGAAGAAAGTTGAAGCATTCTCAAGAGCCATGGAAGAGGAGGCTATGGGGGTGAAGAGAGAAGCAGTAGCTAAATTAAAGGAAAATGGAGCAGCAACCAAATTTTTGAACCATTTTTTCTTTTATTGATGCATTTGTCTGTTATGATCTTTTAACACATTGGATGGATGGTCTGTTTTTAGCAGGGTAAGCCAAACATCCTGAACTTCAAGGTTTCCATGGAGGGTGGACGTTGAAGAAAATTCGGGATTGATTTGATTCGTTTTATATTGTCTTGTGATTTTCACTGTAATTTAATACTGAATGTTTGTCTGTGGTATATCCGAAGATTGAGTCTTGCATAAATATTTGATTATACAATATGAATCCTTTGGCTTCCTACTTCTTGTCTGCAAATGAAACATGGTCCTAGATTACATGGAGATTCTTATACAGCTCCTAACTTTAGAAAAATGCAGAGAAACAGCAACTCCAATACTCCAGCAGTAAATCAAAAAGTATACGGGCAAGAGAAGGTACTGCAACAAAAACATGGCAGAAACAGTCCCCGACGGCGTGTATCTACACGATTTTACGAAATGCTTTACAGATTTTGCTCCCCTGACTTAAAACAACAGGCAGCAATCCTTATAATTAGTCTCAAAAGCCAGGCACCTCCGGAATGACCGATAAAGATGGCCACCATTTCCAATCAAATAAAGTTGATGTTATACATTTGACTAGCTTATTTATGCCGTTCAGTCACCTAAAATCATAGATAATTGACCCTTTGGCTGAAAAAGAAAAAATAAATCTCTTTAAAGAGGATCCCAAATCTCTCTAAACAAATCTCTTCAAAAGCCAAAAATATGGTAACGTAAATTTAAGACACGAGAAGCAGCTGCTGCATGCTAGGCCTTTTTCGATCTTGAACCCTTGCTGGCACATTGTAATCAGTCAATTGTTACTGGACTCGGGTATGGATTTGGGAGGTTGCTAATACAATACATCGTTCGCATCGACTTGCCACGTGGCATAACCTTTTTCATCACTATAACTATAGACACTTGCCAAGTGCTCTCCTTGGCATCCTCTTAAATTAAAAATCAACTAAGATCTCAAGGTCTACTCCTGAAACTGTCTTCGTATGAGAGAGCGAGAGGGGGATCCAGCTAGGGGAGAGTTAGCCAGAAAGGAGAGACAGATGGAACGCGGAGGCTTCCACGGCTACCGAAAACTCCCTGACAATACCTCTGGTAAAGTAAATATATTTATAACTTGAAAAAAATGGTGAAAATTACTGCTTGGATCCATGTAAGTTTGTTGATTTTATCCACGCGCACCTGCACCTGCAATATTTCTTTCTATAATGTGTAGTTCTTTTATGAGATGATCCTAGTATAATCACCCCTTATCTGGTGCTTCAGGAAGGACCTTAAGTAGTCTAGTATTTGGATTATCTCTTGCATGCAACTGATATTTTTTCGGTTTCTGTCTTTTGTCCTGGATCTGCCTCCATGCTCCATCCATTGATATTAGCATGCAAATGGTCTCTTCAGTTTTTCTTTTTCGTTGTTTCTTACTTTCTTAATTTGATGCCGTAGAGTTTTCCCTTATATTTCTGATGTATTTTTCGTTGGTCAATGATAATAACCCCACCTGATAATGTCCGTCTTTCTAATTTTCTCTAAGCTCTTGATCGATCGGGTTGCGTACCGCTGCTCGATATATTTTCTGTTTGCATGCCTCTGTTTGGTGGTGCTTTGTGCCAATGCGTTTTGCACTTGACCCCACGAGAACAAGTGGCAGCCATCCATTCATTCTATGCCAAATGAATAAACGCAGCATCTCTATTTCAAAACTTCAAATTTAAGTCAAACTAAACTTTTCAGCTTAAACAAATCTCGGTTCCTAACTGGCCTTTTGCATGCTAAACTGCGTATTGTAAAACCCGAATACACGTATAGCCTTCTACGCTGTGAAAAAAGGTCCACTTGTGTCGTGTCCCTAAATTTTTTTAAGTTTGTCATCCCTAACTTAAAAATCATGCATCCGTCCCCGTCAATGGCGGCCCATTTCCATGATCAAATCTTGTAAATGAATGGTTAATTTTGTAACGAACTCCAGTGGCGGCTTAGTGGTCAGGGGTTCACCCCTTTCTCTCCATGTCCTTATAGTGTCTTATGTCTCTGAAAAAATGTTGAGAATGTTTGTTTGGTCCAGGATTGAAGGTGCCGGAGATGAACATGACAATGGGTGAAGCCAACCATACAAACAACCACTAAAACTCTGATGACAACGAGTGCACCGTGAGAGAACAAGACCGCTTCATGCCAATCGCTAACGTTATCAGGATCATGCGCAAGATTCTCCCTCCACACGCCAAAATATCCGATGATGCAAAGGAAACAATCCAAGAATGTTTGTCCGAGTACATCAGCTTCATCACCGGTGAAGCCAATGAGCACTGCCAACGTGAGCAGCGCAAGGCCATCACCGCTGAGGATGTCTTGTGGGCAATGAGTTTGAACCTTTGACGGTATACCTCCATCGCTACCGAGAACTGGAGGGTGAGCGTGGATCAATAAGAGGTGAGCCGGTGGTGAAGAGGCAACTGGGGAACCATATGCCCATCAGCATAAATGAGGAAGCCACACGCTGCAGCAAGGATTGTAATAATCAAGGATTAAGGAATGTTTGCTGTGATTTTTATTTTTGTTTCTTGAGTACTTGGCTAATCATGCGACACTAATTAAGTCAGTGAACTCTTTCTTTATGTTGACTTGCACCCGGAGGGACTTCTACTTCATTTCCATATAAAAGGTTATTTTTATGCTTTAGACTGTAACTTTCTGATCACTATACGTTACACATATAACACTGTTGTTCATTAATTTTCATGTAGATTATAAATCTTTTGAAATTTCCTATTATAGACTCGAAATTTTCAAAAATGTTGTTCATTAATTTTCATGTAGATTATAACACTGTTGTTCACTATACGATACACGTATAACCTCGTTTTATATATTTTTATATATTTCCAGACTTGCAATGCATGCTCAAAGCTGCTTACTTGCAATGCAATCGACATTAATCAAAGATTAAACAAACAGTGTAATATTCCTAGACTTGCAATGCATGTTCAAACCTGCTTACTTCCATGGCAAATCATAAAACCACGTGGCGTAAAACAAAAGTCATTACAGATGGCTGAAAATTATAGAGTAGCGCAGTACTTTCTAAACGAAAAAGAAAACGGAAAAAACGAAGGGCATCAGTTGAACGAAGCCAAAAGCAAGGCCAGGGTCCAATGCAACGGCGGATGACCTTGAGTGTCCCCGAGCACGATGGCCTTTCATAAACCGGCCTCCTCTGCGGCCGTGACCGCCACCTCTTGCGGCTGCTTTTCCTAACGCTGATGGTGCCATCAGAGCCAATACAATGCCAATGACCATGAGTATTAAAACCATGTTTGCAGCCTTCTTAGGTGAAAAGATCCTGCCCATCTTTGTTGTCGTAGCTGAGGCCTCGAAAAAACAGAGTTTCACAAAATCAAATTGCTTGTTTGTTTAGAAGAACCGAGAAGAAACTATATAGGAAGAGCTAGGGATTGCTTGCTTCTTTGGAAAGGGAAAGGTTACCCGAAGAATTTGATATCATATTTTATTGACAAAATTATTTTATTACCTAATCAATTTTAAGCATTGATGTTAATTTGTATTTCATTTTGAATCTCTATAATAATTTTTTTACGAAATCACTTAAATTTATTAAAAATAAAAATAATTTAGAATTACAATGAATATTTACAACAATAATCGTAAACTGAACATATAGTTAATATATTTTTCTATAACCACACAAAAACAAGCTACTTAAGATCACAAAGGATTTTACAAGGAAAGCGTTAAAAACCTAATAAAAAACTCAAACAAAAGATAGATACGAACAAATTTGATCGTATCAATAAACGAACCACAAAAAAGAATAGAGTTATTAAAAGATCATCGACAAACTACAAATCAGAGTCGAGCGACGTGAAAAAACAATCGATGAACACAAATCGCGTATCCAAATTCAATCAATAGTCTAAAGCAGGGAAGATCAACATGATAACAAATAAGTGACATCTTGATCAGTTATGGTGAATGTCAAATCCAACCCTAAGACAAAAATAAACAAAAGCAATGATCAAATAACCGAAAACGTGCCAAAAAAAGAAAAAACATGTCATACAGGTGAAAAAACGTGTTATAAAGATAGAATTATTAAAAAGTGAAAAAAAGATAAATCAAAGATAAAATATAAAAAATAAAAGAAAATCAATAAATATCAACATCGGTAACCAATATCAAGGTTAATGCAGTCCTCTATCAACTAAAGATGAAGAGAGGAACCAACATTGTTTTAGGTAAAAGAGATAAAACCCTAAAAATAAAAATCTTTAAAATTTAATCCTAAAAAACAAATTGTTAAACTTCAATAGTTAAAAAAATTAATAAAAATTGATGATATAATCTAATATAATAATAATTCTAACAAAGAAATGGTGCACGTTTGTGGGTTTCTCTTGACGCACATTAGCGGGTTTAATGGAATCTAAAAACCCTATCGTATTGTCGGCGAACTCTCTGAATCTTCACCGACTTACTTTTCTTTTTTCTGCTATTCTTCAAGTCTTTAATCTCTCCCGGTTATTCGATGGATTGGCGCAAACTCTTCTCATGTTCAACCGGTCAACAACTGCAATATTTTCCCCCAAATGTAAAAGATGGGACCTCGACTGTTCATCCTCCGCCTGAAGTATTTGAAGAATGAATTGTTGAGAGAAAAAATATCTCTTGTTGGGCAAGTGCTCGAGGCAGCTCCGAACTTTTCATCATTACAAAAGATTATCGACAGCTTGTGGAAAAAACCCTTGCAAGGTGCCAAAGTTCAGGTCAGTTATGCTGGACCTAATCTTTACCTGTTTTCTTTCGATTCTGAATCCGCTCGTGACTGGGTAATGGAAAACGACCCTTGGCATATATTTAACAAGCCTTTAATCATTAAGAAGTGGGAACCTAACATGAAAATACTGCAATTTAACTTATCTAGAATTCCTCTGTGGGTTCATTTGTATAATGTTCCTCTCGAATTGTTCTCAAATGAAGGCTTAAGTTTTATTGCTAGTGCCATAGGCTTTCCTCTCTCTATGGACTCCATCACAACTTCTAAGTCTAGACTAGAATTTGCTAAGGTCTGTGTTGAAATTGGGGCTTCAGATGTGATTCCAAAACATGTTGATGTTATTCTAAACAATGGACAAACAACTTCCATATTTGTTGAAGTACCTTGGCTTCCACCTTGTTGCAAATCTTGTAATTCATTCGGTCATTGTGCTAAAGGTTGCAAGGCTAACCCTTTAACCTCCCACACTTCTACACTAGTTTGGAGGAAAAATGATCCCTTAGCTACTTCTTCTTCTCTACAACAAAAAGTAGAAGACAACGAAGACGAAGTGGTCTCAAAGTTAGCAGATTCTAACGGTTTAGAGGATATTAACTTAAAGGAATGTCAAACAAGTGAACATTCAGTTTCTACAATTCAATCCTCTGATAATTCTATGTTTCTCTAGATGTTCTCAATAACCTTGGAATTTCCTCTTCCTCTTCTCCCTATCCAGAAGTTGATCTTGTCTTTCAAGATGTTAATGAACCCATTATTCCAGCTCATCAAAGCCATGCTGACAGTTCAAAAGCCTCTTCTTATTCACCTTCTAAAAGAGGCAGATGTAGGCCTCCAAAGAATAAACCCAACAAAGCTCTAGCAGGCTTTAGTAATAGGTTTGAGATTCTTAACTCGATTGAAGAGGCTCAAGCTATTTCTGATTTTCATGGTAAAAAACCAAGAGCAGCAGCCTCTAGTGTTGCAGTTCTGATCAAATAACTCAAAACAAAAAAGAAGTCCAATCTTGAAAAGTCAAAAAGTTCTATTGTTGGTAGTAAAGAAGGGGACTTAATTCCCTCACCCCAAGCTTAATGATTATATCATTTTGGAATGTTAGAGGATTAAACAATCCTCTAAAACAATGCAAGGTCCTTAGAAGGGCAGTTCTAAATAAAGTTGATATCCTTTGCTTGCTAGAAACTCGTGTAAAGTTAGACAAATATGCTGACATATTAGCTTATAATTTTGAGAATTGGAATAATTATTCCAACTATGACTTTGCAAGGAATGATAGAATATGGTTATTGTGGAGGAAAGACTTAAACATTTTTTATGTCATGTCTCATATCAGAGTATCACTGTCAAAAGCCAATTCAAAAATATTTCTTTCTTAATTACTGTAATTTATGGCTACAATGATGAAATTACAAGAAGGAATCTTTGGCAGAATCTCTGTAGTATTAAATCAAATTTTAGTAATCTCCTTTGGATCTTGGGAGGGGACTTTAATGTCATCCTTCATCCACATGAAACTTATGCTCATGAGCAATTAGGAATGGTCACATCTCCTGATATGATTGAATTCCAAGAAGTCACCCAGGACCTTCATCTCCAAGACCATCCATATTTTGGTCCCACTTACTCATGGAGTAACAAACAAAATGATAATTTTCTTGCTCGTAAACTCGATAGAGTTCTCAACAACCCTCTATGGTCTGAATCTTTCCTTCATTCCTTTGTGGAATTCTTGTCTCCTGAACCTTCTGACCATTGTATGGCTTTGGTGTCTCTTCACAAAAAGGTTCAAACAAATAGACCCAGTCCATTCAAATTCTTTAATTGTTGGACTCTTCATCAAAACTTCCTTAATATTGTTAGCCAGTCATGGTCTATGCCAATCCAAGGTAATCCTATGAAGAAGCTTTTTCTCAAGCTTAAACGCCTTAAAGTCAGTCTCAAAAAACTCAACAATGACTACTATAGTGACATCTCTGCTCGGGTCAGACAAAAGAGAGAAGAAATTGAGAAACAAAAAATCCTTACCTTAAGAGGTGTTGAGCCCATTGAAAAGGAGCTGGAACTGCAAAGTGATCTCAACTCCTTAGAGAATGTAGGGGCATTATTCCTAAAACAAAAACAAAAATTCACTGGCTAAAAGAGGGAGACAAATATACCAGATTTTTTCACTCTGTCATTGCAACTAAAAGGAAGAAAGACACTATAAGAGTGATTGTTGATAACCATAGAAGAAGGCTAGAGACTTTTGATGATATGCCCTCAGAAGTTGTTACTTTCTTTAAAAAACTATTAGGCTCTTATGATCCTAATGTTAAAGATTGCTCCACCAATCTTCTTAAAGACCTTTTGCTACCTATTCCACCCCCTGAAGGCTATGAAGACCTCACTAAGGAAGTTACTTCTGAAGAGATCAAAGAGACAATCTTTAGTCAAGGAAACGATAAGGCCCCAGCCCCTGACAGTTTCACCTCTCTTTTCTTCAAAAAAGCTTGTATGTAGTAGGAAATTGTTAAGTTAATTGATCGATGAATCGGCCAAGAGGGGGTGAATTGGAAATAAAAAATTCGGTGGAAGCTTTTGCAGAAAGTGAAAAATATTTGCATAGCGATTTAGAGTGGTTCTACTTTCTCAACCAAAGTCTACGTCCACTACCTTAGCTATCCACACTAAGGATTTTCCACAAATTCACTAATTTGTCTTTCTTTTTAGGACAAAGAATAACATTACAACTCCCTCAAGAATTATACCCCAAATTCTTGAGAACACTCTCTCCCAAAGAGAAATATACAATTTTTGCAAACTTACAGAAACTCCTCACAAGGCAAAGTGTTTGCACAATTCTAGAACAAGAAAAGAACACTCAAATATGATTACAAATGAGCACAAATTGTGTTCTTGAAAGCAAAGATCAATATTAAAGGAAAACTGGCTTGAATTGCACAAACTTGGTGTTTGATGCTTTATCTCTTGTTTCTCAATGATCTATTGTTGATTAATGGCTTTAGAACTTGTTTAAATACACCTTGGAATTATTCTAGCTGTTGGGAACCATTTGGGTGATGTTGGAGCCGTTGTAGTGTGAAAATCCACTAAAAATTATCTGCTGGGAGCGTATGGCATCGATACCATTCCATAGGGTATCTGTAACTGCAGTGTAAAATTCAAATATTTCGGCCGTTAAATGACTGGGGGTATTTTTGATACCATCCAGGGGGTATCGGTACCATTTGAGCATTCTATTTTTCTCGGAGCCAAATTTGCCATGAGGGTATCGGTACCATCCAAGGGAGTACCGGTACCATCAGAGCATTCTGGTTTTTCCGTGAATCCCTTCAATTAAAAATAATTTTTGGCTTGATTAAGGCTTGAAATACTTTGTAATATTTGTTTTAAAAATATTTTGAGATTAAAACATAATTTTACACTTTAAGTAAGGATTGAAATTAAACTTTGAAAAACTTGGAGTTATATTCGAATAATTGAATCGAAAATACTTTCAAAAATGATTTGTAAAATCTTAAAATTTATTTATACTTAATTTGTTATATCAAAATGTTTTCAACAATTTCCCCCTTTTTGATATAACAAAACATTTGAGTAATTTTAAGATTTTCTTTGACAAAACATTTTTTAAATCAATTTTGTAAAATTCTCCCCCTTACTATAACACTTCTCCCCCTTTTTGTTAAATCAAAAATGCTCTAAAAAACATTTTTAAACAAGGTTTTTAAAAATTAAGCCAATAATATTAAAAAATATAGCTTAAGCTGCTGAGATCACAATCAAGAGAAATGTTAGACATTAGTTCCATAATTCAATATTCATAATATGTAATGGAAATTAGCCATATTAACTAATATGTAAATAATAAAAATGATGCAAAACATAAATCAAACATATATATAAATAAGCATTTAAGTTCAAACATCCAAAACAAATTGACAACATCCACAAGTTCAAACATTCACAAACATCCAAAATGTTAAAACAATAAGTTCTAAGTTTCATACAAGAAAACTAAAGCAAAGCAAGGTTCAAGCATCCGTAGGAGGATCGGGAGGAGGAAAATGAGCTCGCATAGTGGCTATCTCATGTGTGAGCGCGTTGATTCGTTCGTTCGTTGTTTCGTTGTTCGCGCACATCTCCCGGAGGATTTCTAATTATTGAGCTCCCATAGTAGATAAATGGGACTCTATGAATGTAAACCATGAATCTATAGATGCAAACCGTAAGTCGAATGTCTCCATAAAAGATTGAAAGTATGGAGGCATTTGATCCTCATGATGTGCTTGTTCCTCGTGCTGCTCCGGCTCATCGTCAGGTACGACTTCGTCAATATCTTGCATTAGTTGTTGAAGCTCAGGATCATCGTCCGCAGCCGGTGCCGGAGGAGGTGGATCTTGTAAAGAACTAGCTCCAGGAGTTTTCTCGACTGAACGAACCCATTGATTAGTTTCCTTATCCAACATCCATCTCGATTTCTTTAAAGATATCAAATTGATTTGGTTTTTGATAGGGATGGCTACATCAAGTTGTACTCTAAGCTCGGCTTTGATAAACAAATTACTCAGGAGACAACCGTAAAAGAGAGTTTTACAAACTTTCTTATTAGGGACTAGGTTTACAGTTTCAACGAGTTCGGCAAATATAATCTGAGAAAGGTTAATTTTTCTATTATTCTGAATACAGTGCATCCACCAAAGGTCTAAGGCTCTAAAAGTGGAGTATTTTCCTCCCGATGGTCTAAACCACCAAGAGATCATCAGATGAAGAAAACGATCTTGGTGATTTAACACACTCGCACTAGACCTAACCTTGTAAGGAGAACCTATTGTTTCTTTTTCATTATATAAGCCGTCATTATCTAATCCAAATGTGTTAACAATATAGGCCGAATCAATATGGATGAATCTACCTAGAAGATAGGATCGAATTCCTATTGTCTCGAGTTTAACTCGGTTTTGAATACAAACGACATTTGAATAGAAAATCCGAATGAGTTGTTGGTAAACTATTGGTTCGAGATTAAAAAAAGTTTATCAGATTTCCATTCTTGAAGATATCTAAAGTTTATTGCATCCATAGCTCGAAGAGAAGGAATACGTTCTTCTCGAATTTTGTATGACTCAAAATACTGAGAATACCTAAAGAGGAGATTTTGTCTACGACCAGGTTCATTAAAGCACGAATTGTGAATAGTCATTTCAGGTTCATCAGGATTAGGAATTTGTTGAATAGGAGGTGGGTTTTGAGGTGGACTTTGTGGTCGGTTTGAACGACTAGAGGATGTCCTAAGGCGTTTGTGAGACATGATTAAGAAATCGAAAGAATAATCTGCAATTTTAAAAACATATGTATACAATATAATAAATTCCCAAAACTTAAATGAGTCCTCAATATATCAAGATTCTCTAATATAATCCCAATGGGCATATTTTGAAAACTATGTTTGAAAACTATGTTTGAAAAATTAATATATATAGTTTTCAAATATAACAAAATTAAATCAAAACACAACAATTTGAAAATCAAAAATATTTTTTTTTCGAAAAATAACAAAATTTGATCAAATCTTGTGTTTTTGATGAAATTAGTTGTAGAAACTAGTTTAGAAGTATTATATAATCAAAGCCCGAACATTATTTCAACATAGAACTAATCAAAACTAGTCCGAAGTTCAAAAATCAATAAAATAGAGTTTTTAGAAAAATTACCTTGAAAGATGAAGATTGAGTGGATTTTGATGATGTTTGCATGAAATTAATGATTCTAGCAGGTTTAGGAGTTGAAATTTGAGTGAAATCCGACTTGAAACCGTTGATTTCAAGCAATGTAGAGATTAGGGGTAAGATAGAGAGTAAACAGCGTGAGAGTTTAGAGAGAGAGTTTTGCAGAAAAATGAGGTTCTAGGTGTTAAAAACCAGAATCCGTGGATGGTATCGGTACCCATTCAATGATGGTATCGGTACCAACGCTAAGGGGGTATCGATACCTAGCACGCAGAAAATTAAAAAAAATTGTGTTTTAAACACTCAAATTGCTAAATTAATTTGCTCTAGTGGTATTGTCAACTCATATCACAAAAATTAACAACATTCAATCAATCGAATCTATCCTTAAAACTTATTTGAACATATAATTAATTTTCACTAAGAATCATAAACTCCCCCTAACTAATAGCAAAGAATGCAATCAAAAATATTATTTTTATAAGCATTTTTCATTTCTAATTAACAGTGCTAAAATTATTTTAAACACTAAGTCAAGATAAGTTGGTTAAACCTAATTCTCTCCTAAGTGTCCAAAATATTTCTTTATCTAAAGGTTTTGTAAAAATATCCTCTAATTAATGCAAAATATCAACATATTCTAGAACTATATCTTCTTTAGCGACATAATCTCTAATGAAATGATGTCTAATTTCAATATGTTTAGTTCTAGAGTGTTGGATGAGATTTTTAGTGAGACAAATAGAACTAGTATTGTCATATTTGATAGGTATGGTACCTACTTTAATTCCATAATCTAAAAGTTGTTGTTTCATCCATAAAACTTGTGTACAATAACTACCAGCTGAAATGTATTTCGCTTCAATGGTAGATAATGCAACACAATTTTGTTTCTTTGAAAACCATGAAATTAACATATTTCCTAGGAATTGGCAAGTACTGGTGGTGCTTTTCCCATCTATTTGGTATCCTCCATAATCCACATCAGAGAAGGCATGTAAGCTAAAGCTAGAGTTTATAGGATACCAAAGTCCTAAACTAGGAGTGTTCTTAAGGTATCTAAAGATTCTTTTAACAGCTAGTAAATGTGATTCCTTAGGACATGATTAAAATCTAGCACATAAGTAAACACTAAACATAATGTTTGGTCTACTTGCGGTTAGATAAAGTAAAGAGCCAATCATTGACCTATATAATTTAACATCTACACATTTACCTCCTTCATCTTTGTCAAGCTTTGTTGATGAGCTCATTGGAGTGGCATGAGGTTTCCCATTTTCCAATCCAAACTTCTTGAGCATATCCTTGACGTACTTAGCTTGATTGATGAAAATGTCATCTTTTCTTTGCTTGATTTGGAGTCCCAAGAAAAATGAGAGCTCCCCCATCATGCTCATCTCGAATTCACTCTGCATTAGCTTAGAAAATTCTTGGCAAAGAACATCATTAGTAGAACCAAAAATTATATCATCAACATAAATTTGAACTACTAATAAATCTTTACCTTTATGCTTTAAAAACAATGTAGTGTCAACCTTCCCTTTTGAAAAGGCTTTTTTAATTAAAAAGTTTGACAATCTTTCATACCAAGCTCTAGGAGCTTGTTTTAAACCATAAAGAACTTTTGTCAATTTAAAAACATAATATGGAAATTTTGAATCTTCAAAACCAGGAGGTTGTTCCACATACACTTCTTCTTTTATAAAACCATTTAAAAATGCACTTGTAACATCCATTTGATATAATTTAAATTCATGAAAACATGCAAATGCTAATAATATTCTAATTGCTTCCATCCTAGCTACGGGAGCATATGTTTCATCATAGTCTATGCCTTCTTCTTGAGTATAGCCTTGAGCAAGAAGTCTAGCCTTGTTTCTCACTATATTACCACTTTCATCAAGCTTATTCCTAAATACAAATCTAGTACTTATAGTAGATTTATTACTATGCCTTTCAACTAATGTCCATACTTTACTTCTCTCAAATTGATTTAACTCTTCTTGCATAGCCATAATCCAATGTTCATCATTTAATGCCTCTTTAATATTCTTAGGCTCTATACATGAGATAAATGCTACATAATTACAAATATTTCTAAGAGAAGATCGAGTTGTTACCCCTTTGGATGGATCACCTATTATCTCATCATCATTGACATAGTTGCACTCTCTTGGGTAAGAGACTTCACTTTCTTCAATGGTTGGATTCTCGAGAACATCATGAGTTTCTTCATCTTTCGTTTCTTCCTTTGATGATGGTTCTCCAATGTTATGTCTAACGTCATTTGTGTTTACAATACCTACATCATCATTTACACAAGAATCCTTCCTTGGAAGGAGATTATCATAGAAAACAACATGTATAGACTCTTCTACAACTAAAGTTCTTTTATTAAATACCTGATAAGCCTTAGAATTTAAGGAAGAACCTAGAAAAAATTCCTTCATCACTTTTAGCATCAAATTTGCCAAGATTTTCTTTACCGTTGTTTAAAACAAAACATTTACATCCAAAAGGATAAAAATACCTATGTTAGGATTTTTATTTTTGAAAAGTTTATACGGAATTTTCTTCAAAATAGGCCTTATCATTACTCGATTAATGACGTAACAAGCGGTATTTGTGGCTTCTGCCCAAAAATATTTTGGCAAATTATTTTCACAAAACATGGTTCTAGCCATTTCTTCTAAAGTTCGATTTTTCCTCTCAAAAACTCCATTTTGTTGAGGGGTTCTAGGTGTTGAAAAATTATGGCTAATACCATTAGAATTACAAAACTCAGTAAATCCAAGATTTTCAAATTCAGTGCCATGATCACTCCTAACACTAGTTATGGAGTAACCTTTTTCGTTTTGGATTACTTTTGAAAACATGATGAATTTTTCTAATGCTTCATCTTTAGTACTTAAGAATAGAACCCAAGTATATATAGAATAATCATCTACCAAGACAAATGCATATTGTTTTCCACCCAAGCTAGTGGTCCTAGATGGCCCAAAAATATCTAAATTGATAAATTGTAAAACTCTACTAGTTGATACATCATTAATGGATTTAAAAGAAACTCGATTTTGTTTTCCTTTAGCACAAGAATAATAGATTTTATCATTATCAAATTTTAGTTTAGGCAACCTTCGAACTAAATCTCCTTAAATTAGTCATTGTAAAACACTCATACTAGCATGTCATAGTCTCTTATGCCATAACCAACTATCATGCTCGTCCTTAGCAACTAGGCATAAATTAGTCATATCTATAGAATCTAAATGCACCATGTATATGTTTCATATTCTATGACCAACAAGTATAATCCGATTAGATGCAATGTCAACAACTTTACAACCACTTGTCTCAAATATGACATTGAATCCCTTATCGCACAATTGACTAATACTCAATAGATTATGCTTTAATCCATTCACATATAATAAATTTTTAATTTGTATGGAAGAGGTATTACCTATAGTACATATACCTTCAATGTGACCTTTTGAATTATCACCAAAAGTCACCTCTCCTCCATTTTTGGTGTTAAGCTCTATAAACCGGCTCTTGCCTCCGGTCATGTGTCTTGAGCATCCACTATCAAGGTACCATAAGTTTGAATTTGTTTCCCGTGCCTTGTAGCAATGCTTCTTTTCCTACAAACATAGATTAAATTTTGATTTTTAGTACCCAAGTTCTTTTGGGTCCATATTCATTAGTTTCCAAAATCCTAGTCCCCTTAGGTATCTATTTGTGTAGGATATCCTTATCTTTAGTAGTAATGAGTCCTTTAGGAATCTATATACTTCTAATGATTTTACCATTTGAGGTTCTTTGAGACCTCTATGATTATAGCTTTTAAAACTTTTTCAAACAAATTTGATTTTTGAACTTTCTCCATTTTCAAAACGTTTTGGATTAATTTTATTAAAAGAAGCTTTAAGATCATCAATTTTCTTTTGATGATTGTCATTTACTCTTGAAAGTAAGTTATGCAAATCGGTATTTTTCTTTTCAAATTCATCTAATTTTGTAATTCTTTGATCTTACTTTCAATATCATTGTTAGTTTTGGATATAAGACTATTTTCATTTTTCAATTTTGAAATATCATTTTTGTATTTTGAAAATAAAACCTTATAATCTAAAGCCAACCCATTATAATCCTCTAATAACTCATCATAAGATAAATAATCTAAGTTAATTGAGTTAAAGGTTACCTTAGAGTTTTCCCCAATGGCCATTAAGCATAAGTTTGCAAATTCTTATTCCTCTACATCGGAACCTTCTTCATCACTCCATGTAGCCACATGAGCCTTGTGTTTATTCTTTGATTGACCATTCTTCTTCAATTGTGGGCAATCATATTTGACATGCCCCGGCTTTTTACATTCGTAGTAAATGATCGGGTCCTTCTCTTTTGGTTCATTCTTGAAGTCTTCATTTCATTTGATTTTTCTTCCTCGGTTGGGCCTCATTAATTTTCTGAACCGTTTGGCAAATAATGCCTCGTCATCGTCATATTTATCTGAATCACTCTCATCTCTTGTGGATTTGAGAGCAACTCCCACTTTCTTCTTCTTTTCCGTCTCCTTCTTTGGCTCATCTATTTTCTTGAGGTCTTCTTCTTTAAGCATCATTTCATGAGTGATGAGAGAACCAATAAGGTCATTGAGTGTTAAAGATTTTAAATTTTTAGCCTCGATGATCGTCGTCTTATTTGATTGCCAAGCTTTTGGAATAGAGTAAACTAACTTCCTCACAAGCTTGTCATTTGGGATGATTTCTCCATATGATTTGAGACCATTGACAATCGTGGAGAATATATCCGTCATAGCTTTGATATATTCATTCGGTTTCATCATAAAATTTTCATAGCTATGAGTTAGAAGACTAATTTTAGATTCTTTTACCTCGTTTGTGCCTTCATGAGTGACTTGTAGTTTATCTCATATCTCTTTGGCGGTTGTACAAGATGAAACTCTCTTGTATTCATCCGGTCCAAGAGCACAAAAAATAATAAGGATAGTTTTGGAGTTGAGCTGGAACATTCTTGTCTCTCCTTCACTCCACAATCTTGGATGAGTGGAAGGCTTGATATATTCGTCTTCTATGATATTCCATGCTCCCATGTCGCTTGCTTGAATGAAGTACATCATTCTATTCTTCCAATAAGCATAATTAGCTCCATTGAAGAAATGAGGCTTGTTGACGGGTAATAAATCAAGACTGAAGTCGGAGTTTGAAGTTGAGGCCCTTGATGACTTGATTATCGATGTAACTCTTCCCGAATCGACTCAAGAGGTGATTAAACCTTCAAATGAGTGAGGCTCCGATACCAATTATTGAGTTACTCGATCGACGAATCAGCCAAGATGGGGTGAATTGGCAATAAAAATTTCGGTGGAAGCTTTTACAGAAAATGAAAAATATTTGCACAACGATTTAGAGTGGTTCGACTTTCTCAACCAAAGTCTGCGTCCACTACCTTAGCTATCCACACCAAGGATTTTACACAAATTCACTAATTTGTATTTCTTTTTAGGACAAAGAGTAACTTTATAACTCCCTCAATAATTATACCCCAAATTCTTGAGAACACTCTCTCCCAAAGAGAAATATACAAATTTTGCAAACTTACAGAAATTTCTCACAAGGCAAAGTGTTTTCACAATTCTAGACAAGAAAAGAATACTCAAATATGATTACAAATGAGCACAAATTGTGTTATTGAAAGCAAAGATGAATATTGAAGGAAAATTGTCTTGAATTGCACAAACTTGGTGCTTAATGCTTTCTCTCTTGTTTCTCAATGATCTCTTATTGATTAATGGCTTTAGAACTTTTTTAAATACACCTTGGAATGATTCTAGCCGTTAGAAACCATTTGGGTGATGTTGGAGCCGTTGTAGTGTGAAAATCCACTAAAAAATTGTATGCTGGGAGCGCATGGTATCGGTACCATTCCATAGGGTATCGGTAACTGCAGTGTAAAATTCAAATATTTCAACTGTTAAATGATTAGGGGTATCGATACCTTCTAGAGGGTATCGGTACCATCTGAGCATTTTGTTTTTCTAGGAGCCAAACTTGTCATGGGGGTATTGGTACCATCCAGGGGATACCTGTACCATCCGAGCATTCTGGTTTTTCCATGAATCCCTTCAATTAAAAAAAAATTTTGGCTCGATTAAGGCTCGAAATACTTACATAATTTTACACTTTAAGTAAGGACTAATATTAAACTTTGAAAAACTTTGAGTTATATTCGAATAATTGAATCGAATATACTTTCAAAAATGATTTGTAAAATCTTAAAATTTATTTATACTTAATTTGTTATATCAAAATATTTTCAACAGAAATGAAGTGATAGAAGCAATCAAAATTTTCTTCCAAGAGTCTTACATCTACCCAACATTTAATGCAACTACTATTGCCTTGGTTCCAAAGATTCTGAATCCCAGCAAAGTTTCAGATTTTTGCCCTATTTCATGTTGCTCAATAATCTATAAGGCCATCACTAAGGTCATTGTTAAAAGGAAGACTCACCTGCTGCCAAAGTTTATTTCCTCTAATCAATCTGTTTTTGTCAAAGGAATGAGTATTATTGACAATACTCTTCTTGCCTAAGAAATTGTTAAAGGATATGGGAGGAAAACAATCTCACCTAGATGTGCCCTGAAAATTGACCTTCAAAAAGCTTTTTAATCACTCCACTGGGGCTTCATTCCATCCATTCTAAAGGCTCTTGAAATTCCAAATATTTTCATAGAGTGGATTGTGGCTTGCTACTCTGTTGCAATTTATTCCATAGACTTTAATGGAAGCTTGATTGGGTATTTTAAGAGTGCAAAGGGTTTTAGACAAGGTGACCCCCTTTCTCCAATCCTGTTTGTTATGGTGATTAATATCTTATCCAAATTACTCAACAATACTACTGCAAATAGGATCTTCAGCTTCCATCCTAAATGCAAGAAAATATGTCTTACTCATTTAACTTTTGTTGATGATTTACTTATATTCTGCAAAGACAATCTTGAATTTGTCATGGGAGTTACCACTGTTCTTGATTACTTCTATGAAATTTCTGGACTCAAACTTAATGTTGCTAAATGTGAGATCTTTACTGTTGGTATTTTTGTTCAATCTCTCGATAATATTATTAATTCTTCTGTTTTAAGCATGGAACACTTCTGGTTAGATACTGGGGGATTCCTCTGGTCACAAGAAAACTTACTGTTAAAGACTGTCAGGCTCTCATTGACAAGGTCAAGATCAGACTTCATCAATGGTTCAGGATGAAGCTGAGTTATGTTGGCAGATTTGAGCTAATTAAAATAATCTTTTTTTATTGTTGCCAACTACTGGTGTAGACAACTTATCTTGCCTCAAGCCGTTATCAACAAGATTGAACAAATTTGTTCGAGATACTTCTAGAAAGGTTCTGACATTCCAGCTGCGGGAGCAAGAGTAAGCTGGGACAGAATTTTCAATCCAAAGTCTGAAGGCGGACTTGGTCTCAAGGACATCAAGTCTTGGAATAAAGCTTGCATGCTACTCCTCATTAGGAGATTACTTGCAGGGGAGGGTTCACTATGGGTTGCTTGGATTCATAGCTATTTAATCAAGGATCATGATTTCTGGCTCATGGAAGAACCCCTGAATTCTAGCTGGCTCCTAAGGAAAATCATGAAACTTCGAACAATTGCTCGACCTCTTCTTACTACTGTAGCAACGACAACCAAGCATATTTGGGAAGAGGTTCGACAGAAAAGTAGTAAAGTCCCTTGGCAAAATCTGATTTGGTATTCATTTCACATTCCCAAGCACAGTTTGATCACTTGGATGGTAATCTTGGATCATCTTCCTACCAAAGATCGACTACAACGATTTGGTATTGAAACCAACGATCAGTGCATTCTTTGTTCTGAAGCACGGGAATCCAGAGATCACCTTTTTGTTGAATGTAAGACAACTGCTTCAATCTGGAACTCAATTCTTCAGCTCACAGGTATTCATAAACCTCCTTCTACTTGGACTAATTTGCTTGTTTGGGCATATAGCACATGGAAAGGAAAATCTCTGCTTACTAGTATCCTGAAGATTTCTTGGTGCACTCTCAACTATACCATATGGGAAGAAAGGAACCGAAGGCTTTTTAGAGGAACCTACAGATCCGAGGACGAGATTCTGGACTCAATCAAGCAGATTGTAGGAACTTAACTTAGTAATAGGAATGTTAATAGATTATATAGTACTAACCTATCTCTTTGTAACTACTGGGGTATAGTATGATTTTTGTTGTAATTAGGTTCCCCTTTCTTTTGTTCATTTGATTGTATTGGTTTTGTAGTAGTTTTATGCTATTCTTGGATAATAAAATCTTAATTATCC
Source organism: Hibiscus syriacus (assembly GCF_006381635.1). Lineage (NCBI taxonomy): Eukaryota > Viridiplantae > Streptophyta > Magnoliopsida > Malvales > Malvaceae > Hibiscus > Hibiscus syriacus. The sequence continues at coordinate 1,019,859 of NW_024061764.1, read as the reverse complement.
AAAATAATAATAATAATAATAATTTTAATCTTAAAAGTTTACACATAACATCAATTGAGTTCTAATTAAATGAATTAACTCTTAATATTTGTAAAGTATTTTAATTTGTCTTTATCATCTTATTGTTGAAAAAAACATGAACAAATTTGGAGAGATAAAACTTGAGACATACAGAAAGATAACACGTAAATATTGTATCGAATAAAATAATGATTGATAAAATAATATTTAAACTAAATATCTTTTATTAGTAATATTCAAATTAAATAATAACTAATATAAAATAATAAAAATATGATTTATATTTTAGTGAATTGAACCTAGGACGAACACATAACTAATGATGATTAAAATAAAATTAAAATATAATATTACTCATAAAATACTAAAAATATAAATTTATCATTAAATCAAGAATACAATAATAATTAGATTGATTAAATATCTTGTTTTCTCTTTATTTTACTCGGAAAGGAAGTAGAGAAGAATGGAAATACAATATTTTAGAAAGATAAATTATTTCATGAACTATTTCCATCGTATTGTCAATGGTCTCGATCAATTAAAAATATCTACATCGATCTCTTTTTACACATCATTTACACTCAGAGATATCAGTTAACTAAAATGTTGGAAGAAGAAAATATGCCACATTTATGAACTTTCCTTTCTCAATATCATTTGCCTGTATAATAATTATTTCTTTCAATAATTTTTATGCTGTCGGATAAGGAAACTATTGCTTCTTGACATCTTAAGTAATCTGCTCACCTGACAGGTCAACTGTAAATTGTCAAGAAAAATGACATGATTGAGGATCAGAAGAGTATCTCCTTGAGGGTTAGGAGGACCAACATGACAAAGCACGTTATAACGAGTACCGTAGCACACATCACCTTGCCTTCTTGTAGTTGTTTGAGGTCTTCTTCGACCGTAATTGCAACATTCTAATTGTTGTATTTATCTTATCGACAATGATACTTCGGTTAGGGACTACATTAATTTAATAACTATGAGAATTTTTTTTTGAAACAACATTCATTACAAAGGCAAATGATATTGAAAAAAATGAAAGTCTATAAATGTTGCATAATATTTTTAATAGCATTTTAATTAATTGATATTCCCGTAAATGATGCGAAAAAAAGTTAATGTGAATCTTTTTAATTGGTTAGGACTACTGATGACATGATAAAAATGGTCCATAAAATAATTTCTCGTTTTGGAAAACATATTTTTATATATGAAAATATATTTCATATACCGTGGTAGACAAAAATATTCAACATGTGTGATTTTAATATTATCGTATGTTCTATTTAGAATTTGGAGTTAAAATTTTATAATATAGAATTTCGTGTATAAGTGTTAAAATCATTTAAATAAGTCAATCAATAATTATATAGACATGCTTATAGAATCATTTTTTAATTCTAATGTATAAAATAATAACTCTATATGTAGAGACATGAAATTTATATTGACACATTGAGAACTTATTTTTATACGGTTTTTGAATTGTTTGATAAGTGAAATAAATAGTTAAAATTAATAGTAAAAAAGATATATATATATATATATATATATTAGTTTTAATTTAAAATTTAAAATTTTAATTAATATAATAGTCCAAAAAAGCATAAGATTTTTAAATTTTACTATGGATAAATAGCTCGTCCAATATATATAGTAGGGGGTTTTGTTTTAATCTCAATGGACTGAGGTGAGTATATATAACAGGCGTGACTAATATTACTAGGGATGGGCATGGGACTGAACCCGACGGGTTTCGACCCGACCCGACTCGATCGGGTCGTATTTTTTAAAAACAAATTGGGTTTGGGTCAGATTTTTTTAAAGGTGATGTTGGGTCAAGTCGGATTCAGGTTTAGGGTGAAAAACACCCGACCCAATCCGACCCAAAAATATAATTTAATTTATATATTTAAGAATAATTACAATAATACCCCTCTATATATTATTTTTTTCAATTAAATCATTATTTTTATTGAATATAAATAATATTTTATTATTATTTTGGATCGGGTCGGTCGGGTTGGGTTAAGAATATAAAATTTTACTGATTTATGTGGCTGACCTGAGCCCAATTCTTTAATCATATTTATGAGGATAAGCTGAGCTCAATTTTGAAAAATATTTATGTGACTAACAAGAGCCCAATTCTTAATTTTTAACAAGGCCTCATTTAATATTGTGTTTAACAAGTGTTTCTAAGAATAAAAATATTTTTGAAATTATAAATAATATTAAATAAATAGTTTTAAGAGAAAATGCGTTTAAAAATTGATTTCCAACTTAAATGTAAAAACCTAGGGTCAAAACTACAATTTTAAATTTCAGTTGTTGTATTACGGTGTGTTTATTTTATAAGTTTAAAAAATTTATATTTCATCATATCAATTTTTAAAAAAAACAATCATTTTAAATTTGTACATTTCATGAAACATATACAATTATTATAAATTTATTTTTATACATTTTTATATTTTTATAGCAATCTAAATTGATATTTTTATATTATAATATTATCAAACTTAAATATCACTTAAATTTATAATTTTTAGCTTACTATATCTTATCTAGAATGATTATTATTTTCTCATAAAAAAATATTTTGACATCAACATTAAACACTTAAATCTTATCTAAAAAATTTCAAAAATGATTTTAAAAGTATTTTCTCATATTATTTTGTTCAAAACATTTTTAAAAGCAATACCAAACTATATATTATTTTTAAATAATAATAATCTATATATTTATTTTTTATTTGATAAGCGCAACGGATAAAGATAATATTAGTTACTAATGATGCTAAAATATAAATAAAAATATTATTGAGGTATATATCATGGGTAGTTCTGCGGTGCGGCGCCTAAAAAACGGCTAATATACGGCGTGACCGGTTAAACAATTGACCGGTTAAAATTTATACCGGTTATGTTATATTATTTAACCGGAAATATTATAAAGTACAATAACATACTAGGTAGCGCTTATATAATGTAATAGGTAGCGCTTATATTTACCTATTTTATAAATAAACCGGTATATTTATACCGATAGTATTGCAAATTTACCTATTACATTATATTATATTGAAAGTGTCCATACTTTTTATAAAAAGGATCGATACTTCTTTTAAAGTTATGTAATTTATGTTTCAATTTTTTTTAATAGTGTTTCATGTTTTCCACCTACAATATTAATTTAATAATTTTATTTGCACAAAAAATTATTTGATTTTTTGATATTTTATAAAATATTATTTAGAATTTTTAATTTAATAATAATATATATCGTAACGTAAAAAATAAATCATTAGACGCCTATAATTACTAAATTAATATCTTAAAACTCACTCAAAAGATGACCTTAAATTAATGTTTTCCACAGTGAAAAAAGTATGGACACTTTTATAAAAAGGATAGACACTTTACAATATAACCACTACCTATTACATTATATAAACGATACCTATTACATTATATAAGTGCTACCTATTACATCATATTTTTACCTATTATATTGAAAGTGTCCATACTTTTTATAAAAATGATCGATACTTCTTTTAAAGTTATGTAATTTATGTTTCAATTTTTTTTTAATAGTGTTTCATGTTTTCCACCTACAATATTAATTTAATAATTTCATTTGCACAAAAAATTATTTGATTATTTGATATTTTATAAAATATTATTTAGAATTTTTAATTTAATAATAATATATATCGTAACGTAAAAAATAAATCATTAGACGTCTATAATTACTAAATTAATATCTTAAAACTCACTCAAAAGATAACCTTAAATTAATGTTTTCCACAGTGAAAAAAGTATGGACACTTTTATAAAAAGGATAGACACTTTACAATATAACCACTACCTATTACATTATATAAACGATACCTATTACATTATATAAGCGCTACCTATTACATCATATGTTTACCTATTATATTGAAAGTGTCCATACTTTTTATAAAAATGATCGATATTTTTTTTAAAAGTTATGTAATTTATGTTTCAATTTTTTTAACAGTGTTTCATGTTTTCCACCTACAATATTAATTTAATAATTTCATTTACACAAAAAATTATTTGATTGTTTTGATATTTTATAAAATAATATTTATAATTTAAATTTAACAACATTAACCAAAGATAATAAATATGTAATATATATGTTTATTGTTTTTAATTTAATAATAATATATACAACATCAAACACATTCCAAGCTATAAATTACAAGCTAAGGACACTTGAAGAAGCAAGAGAACAACTATCCAAGCAATCAAAAACGAGAAAATCCCAACATGATAACAACTGAACATATCATATCAATGTTCAAACTCAAGTTGTAGATTTTGATTTCCTTTTGCTTGGCATCATATGAGATTTGAATTTTGATTTCCTTTTGCTTGGCACCATATGAGCTTTGGATTTTGATGAGCATCGGAAGTATTTCGGACTTATGATTTGGGTGGTACTCAGAAGCATTTCGGACTTATGATTTTAGTTGCTATTTGTTTACCACCCAGATCATACGCCCGAAACGTTTCTGACGCTTTAAAGTTGACCAAAAAATACAATGGTCGGGATTTCCCTCGCGTTTAAACGTTGGAAAAAAACAATGGAAATTAGGAATAATCAATGATAACATGCATATTGGCTTGGGCTAATATTTATAGTGGAGCCGAAATATATATTGAAATTCAAACTCAAATTGAAATTTAAATTCAAACTCCAATTACATATGAAATGAATTTGAAATGCAGTGTTAAATTGAACATGAAAATTGCATAATTGATTCATATTGTTCAAGTAACATGCTTTATGAACCATCAAGCTAAAAGACAATATTGATTGAGTTCAAAGCTGAGTTGTGAGTTGATGGAGTTGTCACACTTGTCACATGGTTGGAATAAAGTAATTTTATTTAATAATTTTATTTGCACAAAAAAATATTTGATTGTTTTGATATTTTATAAAATAATATTTAGAATTTGTAATTTAATAATAATATATATCGTAACATAAAAAATAAATCATTAGACGCCTATAATTACTAAATTAATATCTTAAAACTCACTCAAAAGATAACCTTAAATTAATGTTTTCCACAGTGAAAAAAGTATGGACACTTTTATAAAAAGGATAGATACTTTACAATATAACCACTACCTATTACATTATATAAACGATACCTATTACATTATATAAGCGCTACCTATTACATCATATGTTTACCTATTATATTGAAAGTGTCCATACTTTTTATAAAAAGGATCGATATTTTTTTTAAAAGTTATGTAATTTATGTTTCAATTTTTTTAACAGTGTTTCATGTTTTCCACCTACAATATTAATTTAATAATTTCATTTACACAAAAATTATTTGATTATTTTGATATTTTATAAAATAATATTTATAATTTAAATTTAACAACATTAACCAAAGATAATAATAAATATGTAATATATATGTTTATTGTTTTTAATTTAATAATAATATGTACCGTAACATAAAAAATAAATCATTAGACGCCTATAATTACTAAATTAATATCTTAAAACTCACTCAAAATATGTATATACCTAAATATGTAGTTAACAAACATACCTAAATATGTATTTATTGTACATACCTAAATTTAATGATAATATATACTTGTAGTTATTGTACATACCTAAATATGTACTGCGAATTTAATGTTGTACCCACCCTTTAACTACCACTACCAATGCCACATCCTATTGAAAGCAGCACGACTGAAACATGTTCAAAATGAACCTTTGCTATGGATAATGAACTTGCACAACAAAATTTTTGCCATGGATAATACTGATGTAGACAATGTTAAGCCAACCGAGGAATGCCATGAAGTACATAATGTTGATGAATCTGACAGATTGGTTGGTCAGCTCTTCTGTTCACGTGATCAAGCTTGGCACTTTTACAAGGGATTCGCACGGGAACATGGGTTTAGTGCACGTAAGGGAACAACACGACTTGACGTGGAAGGGAATGTGAAGACACAAGAATTTTGTTGTTCCAAATAAGGGTTTCGAGTATCAAAAGTTAATACTGTTGATCGTCAACGTGCTCATACGCCAGTCACAAGAACAGTATGTAAGGATAGAGTCGTAGTTACAGCAACAAATACAAACGATCAGTGGGTTATAAGTAAGTCTGATCAAAAACATAATCATGCATTGTGCACATCTGCTATGACACCATTTATGCGTTCTAATAGAGCTGTAAGTAAGGCTGATATCGATGAGACAACAACATTGAAAGAGGTCGGTGTTGGCACGTCACAAGTAATGAACTATTTAACGCAGCAGGCATGGGGCTATCATAATGTTGGATTTACACATAAAGACCTCTACAATGCACTTCAAATAGGTAAAGCAAAGGAAATCGTTGATGGGGATGTGAATGCGCTTATTGCCTACTTTGATTATAAGAAACATGATGATCCCGGGTTTTTTATGACATACTCGGTAGACGAATCGGGGGCATTGTATAATCTTATTTGGTCGGATTCTACATCGAGATCGGATTACACATGCTTCGGTGATGTAATTGCGTTCGACACAACGTACAAAGATAATTTGTATGGTCGACCAATTATTGTTGGTGTCAATCATCACCATAACACAATTGTGTTTGCCACTGCCATAATCGCTGACGAGACGTCTCAATCTTTCGAGTGGGTGCTACAGAATTTTTTAGAAGCCATGATGAATAAATCACCTATTTCCGTTGTAACCGATGGGGATAGGGTAATGCAGAGGGCTATCAAATCTGTTATCCCTTATGCTAAGCACAGATTATGTTCTTGGCATCTTTCTCGCAATGCACAAGCTAACATTGGTGACCCAAAGTTTACAGCAGCATTCTCAAAATGAATGGCTTCCTGGTGGACAACCAAGGAATTTGATATTCAATGGCGTTCGATTGTTTCAGAATTCAACGTCCAAAAGTATCCATGGGTGATTGAGAAGGGAAATACACGACACTTATGGGCACAAGCATATCTAACCGGTCATTTCTTTGCCAATATTCGCTCAACACAAAGGTGCGAGTCTATGAATGCTTCACTAGCTATTGCACTGAAACACAATAAGACATATTTAGATGTTGTTCGTGCAATTGAAGATGGAATTAGTAGAATACGTATGAACGAGTTGAAAGTGGATTACTTAAGTTCCCATGCGAAGCCCTTCCAGATCACAAAACTGGTCGACCTTGAAAGCCATGCTGCTGCAATTTTTACCCGCGAATCTTTTCGTGTGTTCCAAGATGAACTTATACGGGAGACATTGTACCGGATTGAGGCAGAGATTAAGTCCTTATCAGATGAATGTCAACATTATATTTTGTCAAAGTACGCAGAAAAAAATAGGAAATTTGAAATTAGTTTTGATTCTCGTACGAAAACTCTAATTTGCTCCTGCAAAAAATTCGAGACCGTTGGACTTCCGTGTCGCCATCAACTTCACATTTTGAAGCAATTGGACTACACATATTTGCCCGGGACTTTGATTCAAAGTAGGTGGACTAATGATGCGAAGGCTTCTGCACCCAGCTATGTTGATTTGAATGTGTCTCCAGAAGTGATGCAAATGGCAAGGTTCGCTGCTCTACGTTCAACGTCAAGTAGGTTATGCTACATTGCATCAAAGACAGACGAGTCTTTCAAAACCGCAAGAGATGAGATGAAAAAACTAATAGAAGAATTAGAAAACTCGTTTGGTTTGAATCATTCAGTCAACCAGAGCATTGTAGTAAACAATGTTCGTGACCCTCAACGAAAACAACGCAAGCGAAAAGAAGTGCCGAAGAACAAGGTCGAGAAGAAAATTAGGCGATGTGGGTATTGCAACGGTGAGGGGCATAACAAACTAACATGTCCTCAAGTCAAGCTCAGTTTGAGTACAAGCACACAGCCTACATCAACTGATTTTTTCGAAGACGGAATGGAATGACAATGATCTCCATATAATATATCGTAAGTATCAACATGACTCCTATTGTATGTACATATAAATATTTTGAATGAAGGAACAAAAACCGCGTTACTTAAAATTACCGACACTTTTTTAAATGGTATCGACACATTTTTCTTCCAATCTGGACATAAAGTACCGACACAATATTATAAAGTGTCGATATAGGTTGTAGACCTATTCGCTCATAAAACCGGTATATTTATACCGGTTATATTACAAAATTATCTATTACATTATAAATCTGGGCTCCGATGTGTAAATGTCGATACTTTTTTAAATCGTATCGACACATTTTTCTTCCAATATGGACATAAAGTACCGAGACAATATTAAAAAGTGTCGATATAGGTTGTAGACCTATTCGCGCATAAAACTGGTATATTTATACCGGTTATATTACAAATTTATCTATTACATTATAATTATGGGTTCCGATGTGTAAATGTCGACACTTTTTAACAATGTATCGACACATTTTTTTCCAATCTAGACATAAAGTACCGACACAAGATTAAAAAGTGTCGATATAGGTTGTAGACCTATTCGCGCATAAAACCGGTATATTTATACCGATAGCATTGCAAATTTACCTATTTTATTATAATATGTTGAAAGTGTCCATACTTTTTATAAAAAGGATCGATACTTTTTTTAAAGATATGTAATTTATGTTTAAATTTTTTTTAAGTATGTTTCATGTTTTCCACCTACAATATTAATTTAATAATTTCATTTGCACAAAAAATTAGTTGATTGTTTTGATATTTATAAAATAATATTAAGAATTTTAATTTAATAATATATACCGTAACATAAAAAATAAATCATTAGACGCCTATAATTACTAAATTAATATCTTAAAACTCACTCAAAAGATAACCTTAAATTAATGTTTTTCACAGTGGAAAAAGTATAGACACTTTTATAAAAAGGATAGATACTTTACAATATATTAAAAAAGTATAGACACTCAAATGTATATGTACACATAGAAGCAAATATGGAATAATTAATGAAAATATACACACAATATAATCACACCAAAATATAAATACACAAGAATGTTCAAATAATGTACCGACAAACAAAATTAATCCGATGAAAAAGGGTTGTTTCTAACGAAGTCCGGAACATTAGAGGCCTTCAACAAATTTTCCAAATACTCTCGTATGTTTCCGCCTTTTTCTGAGGACATACATAAATAATTTCAATTATCAAACTAATGAGGTGCAATTTTACTAACAATAAATTAAATTCGCATAAGCATGAATAAATTTGTGTCATACCTAGAGCTTTGTCGTTCGAATGGGAAGCAGCGTCAAAGGTATGTGGACATATGTAATTGTATTTCTATATAAACACATAAGTTGTTAAAATAATCAATGTCTGAACACATGTTCAACTGGAAAAACATATTGCATAAATGCAACTTACCGGATTATAAATCATTTTTTCCGCTGAATCATCGACCAAAAGTGTATTTAGCTCGTTAAAATCTGGACACGTGTTCCAAACATCATTGAGATCTTTACAGTAGGTAACAGAATCGTATGTTTTGCATTTTTTTTGATCCTGTTCACAAACAGTCGAACATAAATATGTAAGAATCATAGACAACGAAAAGTCAGCAAACTGTAATGACATTCATCTTACCCACACGAATAGAAAATGCTCGGAAAATACAGGTAGTTTCTCAAGTACACGGTCGACGTTATGCCTGAGATTGTAATCAAGTTTGAATGTTAACATTCAAATGTATATTAACGATTTTGACTACAGTAATTCAATTGCTTCAAACATGTTCTAACCTCATCTTTGAAGACCAAAGGGCAACAACAAAATTGTCGACACAAAATTGCATAAATTCAAATAATCCTCTTCTGAGGACAACATCTACAACATGAAGAAAATGAGATTAAAGTTCTACGCTTATATGTTAAAATAATGGATACAAAAGAATAGAATTAAAACCTGCCGGCAGTCTTAGGATGTAGGCAAGGACACCATTGAGATCAAAAATTAAAAGTTTTCTTGAAGGCGGCGTTGCAGACACGATATACTTGTTTGGATCATCATCTTCATCATCATCGTCATCATCTTCATCGCCAGCTTCATCGTCATCATCATCGTCATCTTCATCGTCAGCTTTATCTTCTGCGACCGCTTGGTTGTCCACATCTGTTAAAAGAAAATAAAATAAAGTTCAGAACGTGTAAATGTTAAGAAACATAGATAATGAATTACCTAACTCGTTTGATGTCGTTGACGCAATTCGTTACGCAATATGGAGACTTCACGTTGCAATGATGAAATATCGGATCGCATTCCACTCACAAGGGAATCAATATGCTCCCGAAAATTGACCATGTATTCCATCACGGTCTTAATTGTGACATCCTCTGCAACTGGAGCTTCTTCCATCATTGCGTCTCCACTTGGTTGCTCTTCTTCATGGCCAACGGGGTCCATTTCCTCCCTCTCTTGATCTAATCCGACCTCCTTGACACGCTTCCAACCGAGTTTTTCAACAAAATCATATCCCACTTTTTTAATAAATATCATGTCAATCTTGCGGGTTAATCGAACAGGGGCGTCATGCGAAAAATCAACTTCCTTCTTCTTCAACAGATGGGTGATGACACATCCATATGGTAGTGTAGTTGAAATTGTTGCTCCCTTTGTGACCATATATACAATTGTATTAAATATGAGTTTTGCAATGTTTGGAGCCGTTTTGGATTTATACTTTGCAATCCACCAATAATCGCTGTCTCGAAGCGTTGAATGTTTTCCCCCACTAGGCCGGATATACCATGTGAGCATTTTGTGAAACACTCTCGACTCTACATCGAGGTGAATTGGGCTATTTCTAGTAACCCGTTTAATTGTAGACCAATCTACACCATTTTCATCTGAATCCCATGTATTCGCTACACCTAAACCCTCCGCAATAGTTTCTGGAGATATATATATATCCTTCCCCATGACATGTGTATTAATTCCTATTATATTAGTCTTATTAGGCTCGTGCTGTAAGGAAGCATTGTTGTAGAAGACTCTAACTAGGTTGGGATAATATCTTGGTTCTACACCAAGGAATTCAAGCCAACCCCAAGATGTAAATGTGGATTTAAAACTAAATGCATATTTATCATCAAACAAGAAACCCAGGTCAATGACACATTCGGGACGAATCTTCCTTACTTTAAAACTCGTCTGCCATCTTTGTTTCTCCATGTCGGATCTAAAGTTCAGAGTTTCGAAGGACCTGATTTCCTCAGAAGAATCGTTTGTTACAGAAGGAGGTGGTTGAGAAGAACTGGGTTGAGAAGAGCTTTGAGAAAGACCTCGCTTCTGACGCTGACGTTTTGGAGCCATTTTGGTTGGATGCTATTACAATGGAACACAAACACATTCAGGAAAAAAACTCCAATATAGAAATCAATCAAACCCATAAAATATCGATAAATTTACCTGAATATATGATCGTCACTTATGATAACGGTAGAAGAAAGAGGAAGAGTTATCTTTTGCCTGCTTGCCTTTATGTTTAGGGTTTCTCGATTAAGAGTACTATATATAGTAAACGGTGGAAAAACACTTGATATTTAAATTAGTATCGACACAAACTAAAACGTGTCGACACATTATTTAGACATATTCTCTCATAAAACCGGTATACTTGTACCGGTTAGATTGAAAAATTACATATTACATTATACTTTTGGGTTCGATGATTTTGGGATCGACACTTTTTATATATGGATCGACACTTTATGGGTGCACCCTGTTTTCCATTCATTCTGGAACAAAAATATCGACACAAACTAAATTAGTGTCGACACATTATTTAGACATATTCTCTCATAAAACCGGTAAACTTGTACCGGTTAGATTGAAAAATTACATATTACATTATACTTTTGGGTTCGATGATTTTGGGATCGACACTTTTTATATATGGATCGACACTTTATGGTTGCACCCTGTTTTCCATTCATTCTGGAACAAAAATATCGACACAAACTAAATTAGTGTCGACACATTATTTAGACATATTCTCTCATAAAACCGGTAAACTTGTACTGGTTAGATTGAAAAATTACATATTACATTATACTTTTGGATTCGATGATTTTGGGATCGATACTTTTTATATATGGATCGACACTTTATGGTTGCACCCTGTTTTCCATTCATTCTGGAACAAAAATATCGACAAAAACTAAATTAGTGTCGACACATTATTTAGACATATTCTCTCATAAAACCGGTAAACTTGTACCGGTTAGATTGAAAAATTACATATTACATTATACTTTTGGTTTTCGATGTTTTTGGGATCGACACTTTTTATATATGGATCGACACTTTATGGGTGCACCCCTTTTTTCCATTCATTCTGGAACAAAAAATATCGACACAAACTAAATTAGTGTCGACACATTATTTAGACATATTCTCTCATAAAACCGGTAAACTTGTCGGTTAGATTGAAAAATTACATATTACATTATACTTTTGGTTTTCGATGTTTTTGGGATCGACACTTTTTATATGGATCGACACTTTATGGGTGCACCCTGTTTTCCATTCATTCTGGAACAAAATATCGACACAAACTAAATTAGTGTCGACACATTATTTAGACATATTCTCTCATAAAACCGGTAAACTTGTACCGGTTAGATTGAAAAATTACATATTACATTATACTTTTGGTTTTCGATGTTTTTGGGATCGACACTTTTATATATGGATCGACACTTTATGGGTGCACCCTGTTTTCCATTCATTCTGGAACAAAAATATCGACACAAACTAAATTAGTGTCGACACATTATTTAGACATATTCTCTCATAAAACCGGTAAACTTGTACCGGTTAGATTGAAAAATTACATATTACATTATACTTTTGGTTTTCGATGTTTTTGGGATCGACACTTTTTATATATGGATCGACATTTTATGGGTGCACCCTGTTTTCCATTCATTCTGGAACAAAAATATCGACACAAACTAAATTAGTGTCGACACATTATTTAGACATATTCTCTCATAAAACCGGTAAACTTGTACCGGTTAGATTGAAAAATTACATATTACATTATACTTTTGGTTTTCGATGTTTTTGGGATCGACACTTTTTATATATGGATCGACACTTTATGGGTGCACCCTGTTTTCCATTCATTCTGGAACAAAATATCGACACAAACTAAATTAGTGTCGACACATTATTTAGACATATTCTCTCATAAAACCGGTAAACTTGTACCGGTTAGATTGAAAAATTACATATTACATTATACTTTTGGGTTCGATGATTTTGGGATCGACACTTTTTATATATGGATCGACACTTTATGGTTGCACCCTGTTGGCCATATTGTAAATTTGCCTTTTACTTCAAAGTATCAACATGACCCTTAATGTGTATAAGAAACATGTACAACAACATACTGCTAACTTTTCTCATCTCATTCATAATTATATTCACATACAAAAATATAAATCGTATACAAAATTATAAATCTTATACAAAATTAACCCTACATTTACATCATTGCATCCTTTTGTTATTCTTATGTAATATTGCAGCTTTTGTTATCTCATGTCTTCGTTCATTTTGATTGTGGCTTACGAGATCGTTTAATATTCGCGATCGATCCCAGTCTCCAACAACCTATATTCAAATTGTCAGAACGTTAAGTATTGTCAACTACAGCATTCAATCTACGACTTTTAACAATTTTACCACAAACGAATTTTTCTATCCACTTACAAAATCACCAGTTTCCCCTGTAGAACCGATCGATTCCATCCACATCATCACATACATGCCGCAATCATGTCTGTTACAAAATTTGAAAACCACACATGTCAATTATGATGAATACTGCATAAATTAAGCTTTCTATTTGTGATAACATCTCATACCCATTCAATTGCTTATTCTTCTTATGCTCCACAAATTTGAAATTTTTCAAGGGATACTTTCCTAGAGATCCACAGGATTCAACCCAAATGCGTTCTTATTATAAGAATCTAATATTTTAATCTGCGTTAAAATAGAAGAAGTTATGCACCAAAAAAATTATGCATTATAATTTACATAATGTCCTTTCATACATACATACATACCAATCTCTTAGCATCCTTCACTCTCTGTTTAGCTGCTTCAGTTGTAAATATACTATCATATATTGTTCCAACACGATCTACCATATCCAACACCAACATATACCAATGTGAATTATGGTAGTTTATTGTGATCATGATCTGCAACAAATTTCACACCCAATTTGACAAAATTCAACATTCTATATCCGAAAACATCATTTGCAATTGGTATGGTGTCTTACCTTCTCACAGTCGGTGAATTTCACATAGTTATCCAATATGACACCCCGGAAGGTAGAAATACTCTCAACACTTTCTTTGTTGTTGGCATCCAACGCATGTTGCTGTAATTACGCAACAAACATTATTAATTTACCGTCTATAACACTACTTTTCAATATTTATTAATTTAACTCACCGCTAAGAGGTATGGAAGGTAGCCAATCCTCCGGAGTGACTTTTGAGAATCGTAGCATATGGTCCAGGCGAGCAAATCGATAACCTAACAAAATTAATTACACAATCAAAACATATTCAATAAGTTTTAACATTTTATACTTTCTACTTACCACACCGCCAACCCATTCCGTAGGCTTCAACGTTGCAACGTCGTATACAGTAGCGAATTGATTTCCCATTGAGATTACAGAATATCTGTATGAATCATTAGGATTAATATGTTGTCATGAAATATTTAAATATCACTCACAAAACAATATATTTCACTTACTCCGATTCTAACTCGCTATTCCATAAATAATCACAAATTGCAGCTTCGATGTCATCAATTCCGCTTGGAATATCCGTTTTTTCAACCTACAATTTTGCATACAAATTTTTGTCACAACAACATAATAAAAATCAAATTAAGTTTTCTTTTATTCAACTTACCTTCTGCTTCTTCTTCTGGGGTGCAGGACATTCCGAATCCAAATCTGCTGCTATAACACTCTCCGATGTATAAATAACATTGACTTCCTTCCTCCTCACTTCTTCCATCTCTTCTTCTTCCTCCTCCCTCTTTTCTTCTTCATATTTTTTCAGTTCATCGTATTTTTTTTCTACATAGCTCTTCATCTCGTTTATTTCACCCTTCAATTGATCTCCTTCATCCAAGTATTTATCAACCACCCCCTTCACCCCCGTAAGTTCACTCCTCAATTCCACAACCTCCTTAACCACTCCCTCAAATTGCTATGCACCCTTTGAGGTATCTCTGGCTGCCCTTTTTAAAGTTGATTATTGATTCAATCAATCTCGAATGGATATATTCAGCCCAGTTGAATTCACCCTTCAAGCCTTCATCACAAATGAGCTTCATATGTTCTTTGTTCGTTGACGTATTATCCGTTGGACAAAGAAATATACCGACAAGGTATAATATAACTCTGGCCTTCAGCTCATCCCCAACGTAAGATCCACTTTTTATTTCTTCTTCAATTTCAGCATATGTCACCTTATGCTTCAAACCATATTTGGAGGCAAGTGCTTTCCAGTCCTTACTCTGACAGACTTCTACAACACTTTTGCCTTCATTTTCTACCCCCAATACGGCTGCAGCACATGGGATCCCGAGAGGAAATGAAAAATCACCATATTTAGCAACACATTGCCTGACATCAAATTGCGCCATCAAGGATCGACACAATTCCCTCCGAATAGGTCGATCCCTTACTCCTACCAACGATCCAAAACCTATTTCTCCCAGCACATTCAACTGACCCTTCTCCTTAAGGTGTTTAATTAATAAATTCACCCTTTTAATGCTGCATCTTGTCGACACTTCCTACATTTTTTAACAATATATAATGTTGTAGTTCTTATATATTTTGTATCAACGTATTTACAAGTTTAATGAATACCTTATTTTCGTGTGCTTTCCTCCGTTCTTTGTATTCTTTACTATCATTCCTTGACTGTGTGATGTAAGGTTCCTTTTCAGCATCACTCATTGAATTCCATTTGGACCTCACATCTTTTGTCACCTAATATAAAACATAAACGTTTCTTAATCAATACATTAACACTAAATACTACTCAATGTCAATTTCATTTTACATACCGAACCGCTCTGTGTGCCATCTTCCTTCATCCTTTTGCATTCGGCCATACTGTCAACATTTAAAATTTGTAATCAATTTAAAGTTTATCGATACTTTAATCCAATTACCATTTCAACAATAATAACAAAAAGACATCAATACTTACTAGAAGTACATATATCCACCCTTGGGTTGCTTTCGAGTCTCGGCCTCAATTTCAAAGTCATCTGCTCCACCAACAATTTTCCAACCCATTGACTCCATTTTTCCTTCATATATCAGTTTACGCAAATCAAATTATTTTGTTACATACACTTTATTCAATATACAAATATAGATAACTACTCTTGTGGTAAAATAGTTTTCTTCAAAAGAATTTGAATGGCCACACCAAAATGTGTCGGCACATTTATACAACCTATAATATCATTTTCTACCTATAATATTTAATAAAAGTATCGACATTTATATTTTTCCTTGAATATCACTTTCTACCTGCAATCGTTCCCAAATGCTTCTTTACTCCAAAACCCCAAACAACACATAAAAACCCTATCGCGATTACTGTAATAATAAAAAATTAGGGTTTCGACAACATACTTTTCGATTAGACTGCAGCAACAAACAAACAAACTTCGCTTTAGAAACGCCTTCTGAAATGCAGCAACAATTACGCTTCGCTTTCAAAAACTCGTCCGTTCTATCTATTTTCAGAGGAGATTTAGCTTATATTTTGATCGGATATGTTATTTATATTTAATCGATACAAATACAAAAGTGTCGATACTTTTATGTCAAGTGTCGATACTTTCGAAAGTATAATTACCTATTTCTTTGAAAGTGTCGATAATTTATTACACGTACTTACGAAAGTATCGACACTTTCAATATATCCGGTATCATTTTACCGGTTTTATCATTTTGATACCGGTTTTATCATATTTTTACCTGTTATATCGTTGTGGATCGATATATTTTTTTAAAGTATCGACACATTATAAGCGCTAAAACTACTTCTCTTTTAAATTCACAAAGTGTCGATCCTTATATAAAGTATCGACACTTTCAATATATCCGGTAACGTTTTACCGGTTTTATCATTTTGTTACCGGTTTTATCATATTTTTACCTGGTATATCGTTTTAATATTTCTTCATGACTTAGACCTACTTTTATACGTATGGACACTTTTATAAAAATGATATATACTTTTTTTAAAGTTATGTAATTTATGTTTCAATTTTTTTTAATAGTGTTTCATGTTTTCCACCTACAATATTAATTTAATAATTTCATTTACACAAAAAATTATTTGATTATTTGATATTTTATAAAATATTATTTAGAATTTAAATTTAACAATATTAACCAAAGATAATAATAAATATGTTTTCCACAGTGAAATAAGTATGGACACTTTTATAAAAATGATATATACTTTTTTAAAGTTATGTAATTTATGTTTCAATTTTTTTAATAGTGTTTCATGTTTTCCACCTACAATATTAATTTAATAATTTCATTTACACAAAAAATTATTTGATTATTTGATATTTTATAAAATATTATTTAGAATTTAAATTTAACAATATTAACCAAAGATAATAATAAATATGTTTTCCACAGTGAAATAAGTATGTACACTTTTATAAAAATGATATATACTTTTTTTAAAGTTATGTAATTTATGTTTCAATTTTTTTAATAGTGTTTCATGTTTTCCACCTACAATATTAATTTAATAATTTCATTTACACACAAAATTATTTGATTTTTTGATATTTTATAAAATATTATTTAGAATTTAAATTTAACAATATTAACCAAAGATAATAATAAATATATTTTCACAGTGAAATAAGTATGGACACTTTTATAAAAAGGATAGATACTTTACAATATAACAGGTAAAAATATGACAAAACCAGATTTATTATGACAAAACCGGTCAAATTTACTTGATATGTTAAAAGTATGGACACTTTTATAAAAAGGATAGATACTTACCGATAACCAAAGTTTACCGGTTACCAAATTTTTTAATAGTTTTTCATATTTTCTACCTAAAACATTATTAGTTGTCAACATAATAGGTACCGCTAAACCGAATTTATTAAATACATTTTAATGTATCCGGTACTGCCGTATATTAGCCGTATATTAACCCGCCTTTCCTGAGACAATCCCATATATCATTAGTGTTATGCATATGCATCTATTGTTAATTCAAATTTTTGTTATTTATTTTTAGTTTGAAAAATAAATTTCCCATATGTCTCAAAACAAAAAAATAAATAAATAACAATAATAATAGGACGCCAATATTGATAAATTATAGTCTAGGGAGGCGGCCATACTAAAATGAAGCTGCAGACAAAAGTGAAACTGAATTTTGTCTAAATAATAAGTTAATTTAAAAAAAATTGATTTTGTTTTTAAGATTTGTCAAAATTTTGGTCAAAATTTGACCAAAGTTGGAGTTGGCGAGGAGTATGATGTTGGTTATTCTCTCTTATGGTCTCTTCTTTAATTATTTCTCCTTTTGTGGTTACTTTTCTTATTCTATTTTTATATCATATAATATACTATGGATGGTTGGTGGTGGGATTTTTTTATTCAATATTCTATTTTTAATTAATAAAAAAAATTAGATGACCCTTATTCTCATATGTAATTGGGTAAGGGAGAGGTAAGGTAGTAGGTTGTCCCCAACACCAGGTTGAGAGCAGCTTCCGTGGGAGACCTCCAAATTATGAATTGTCCACCATGGGACTCGATCACATGACCTCAAGGTTAAGAACCTTGTGTTCTACCAACTGAGCTGGATAGGCAACTTATTTTTAATTAACCAATGTATTTAATTTATTGACCCACTATTCCAGATAGGATATCATAGAGACTATAGTAAACTTTTCAACCCAGTTTATTCTATTCGTAAATATTAAGATTTGAATCATTGATCTTATTTAAAAAATTTAATGTTTCATCTCATTAAATCAATTGATATTTATTATTCTATTTTAAATCGCAAACAAACAAAAATAATTGTATAATAACAAGAATTGTTGTATTTGACCAAAGTTGGAGTTGGCGAGGAGTATGATGTTGGTTATTCTCTCTTATGGTCTCTTCTTTAATTACTTCTCCTTTTGTGGTTACTTTTCTTATTCTATTTTTTATTTCATAGAATCTACGATGGATGGTTGGTGGTGGGATTTTTTTATCTATTATTCTATTTTTTAATTAATAAATATTATTTAATTTATTGACATATTAATCCAGATCGAATAATATAAAAGCGAGGGTGACATTCTCAACTTAATTTGCTCCATTGACAAATATTAAGATTCGAACCATTGATATTACTTAAAAAATTTAATGTATCATCTAACTAAATTAATTATGATTATTGATATTCATTATTCTATTTTAAATCCCAAACAAACAAAATTTGCCTTATATGGTGTCGTTACTAACTTTTCTGCATATCTTCACGTGACACAGAAATTGAGCATCGGATCAAATCATACCTGTTGCCAACCTAGTGACATTTGAGATTCCAAGCTATGACATCTCGTATCATGTATTTTTCTTTTCTTTTCTTTATATATTATATTAAAATCAATTAGGTATTACATTCTCGATTTTGTTTTTTAAAATAGGTTAAAGAGTTTAATTCAAATTTGATCTAATTTTGAATTGATTGGATAAAAAGGAAAACTTATGTTAATCGAAAATAATAAATTTGTTATATTTTAAATTGATTGATAGCGGAAAGCATACTTTAAATATATTTTGATTAACAAGTTTTATTTATATTTAAGTAATTATTTATATAAATAAATAATAAAAATTATGATTAAAAGTCAAGTTATGTACGAGCAGTGGATATATTTTTTAAAATATATCGACTTTGTTAAGTTAATTATATGAGTATGAATATATGATACTTTTCAAATATATATATATATATATGAATATGATTAATTTGTCTTTCTATTTATAGGTTATAATAATATTATGTATAATATATATATATATATATATATATATATTTAATATTTTTTAATTTTTAATAATTTACAGTTTATCATCTTATAATCATTGGTCTATTTTTAATTTTTCAATTATATTTTAAATATTTTTTTTTGGTAACCTATTTTTTATTTTTCAATATTATGAACCACCACTTTAGTATTATATGTAAACCTCTGATCTCGTTGATTAAAAAACATAATTATTATTTTTAATTTAAAAATTATCTTAAATTAATTTTTTAATAATATATCAATTTTTTAAAAGATTTAAGAATCTCAAACACCATTAAACTTGTTTTAATTGCTTTATGTTTTGGATATTATTTATGACTATTTTAATTTTTTTGAAAATATTTTTTTAATATATGTTTTCCACGTGAATATGATATTAATGATAGATATGCACTGACAAAAGTGGCTGCTTGAATGAAGTTTAACTAAAGCAAAGTCCAAGCTGGGCATCCCACCACATGCCGTCTGTAAAATACCAATTAGTCAGAGTCAATTACCCATTCTCATCTCTGATTTGCTATTTCCTTCTTTCTTTCCTTCAACCGCTCGTCCATACATAAATACCAATACAACTGAGGTGATTTGTCAACTACTTATTTGCTGCTTCACTCTACTTGTGAAAGGAGAGGAGAGGAGAGGAGAGGAGAGGAGAGAAGGTACAGTGCCAATCATTCTAAAAGAAACTATTGAGGACAAAAGACATCGAGTCTCCCATAATCTTGGCTCTGCGCTGATGGCGGATCTCAGGTCAGCATTTCTCAATGTGTATTCCCAACTCAAATCGGAGCTCCTTCAGGACCCTTCTTTCGAGTTTACTGATGAATCTCGTCAATGGGTTGATCGGGTATTTCACTTTCTCCCCCTTCCTTCTGCGTTTATATAACAACCTGTGTCGTCATGTTTTCTTTTTCCTGAAAAAGTTTATTTTTGACCGTCCTATCTACTTTACCCCTGCAGATGCTTGAGTACAATGTACCCGGAGGTAATTTAACTAGTATTCTGTGACTCGGTTAGTTTTGTAAGTTCTTTTTGGCTTGGATCTTGATTCACTTTAACTTGTCTGTTTTCTGTTTTACAGGGAAACTGAATCGTGGACTCTCTGTGATTGATAGCTACCGCCTGCTGAAAGAAGGAAAGGCGTTGACCCAAGATGAGATTTTTCTCGCAAGTGCTCTCGGTTGGTGTATTGAATGGGTATCCCTCTAAATCACTCTGCAATGTCCGTTTTTATAATTTTTTTTCCATATTAACATAGCTAATGACGAAAAAAAACTTGTGCTTTCTCACAATAAAATCTGCAGCTTCAGGCGTATTTTCTTGTTCTTGATGACATAATGGATAACTCTCACACCAGGCGTGGTCAGCCTTGTTGGTTTAGAGTGCCCAAGGTTTGTGCTAAGTTTGTACCTTGTACCAAGTCAACTTTCCTTATGTTTATATTTCCCCTCTGCTAAAAATCAATTAACTTTGTTTGAACTACTTGTAGGTTGGTTTGATTGCTGTAAATGATGGAGTTCTACTTCGCAATCACATCGGCAGAATTCTCAAAAATCACTTTCGTGGGAAACCTTACTATGTAGATCTCCTAGATCTGTTTAATGAGGTAATGAATTAGGATGCATCTTAGATTCTCTTCATTCAAAAATTATCCCAAATTTTCACATATTATCTTACACAGGTGGAGTTTCAAACAGCTTCAGGACAGATGATAGATCTGATTACAACACTTGAAGGAGAAAAGGATCTATCCAAATACTCATTGTCTAAGTGAGTGAAACATTAGCTATTATTTGTTTCAAGAAATAATAGTTCAATTATTATGCATAATGCGAGTGATAACTGGCCTGTTATTATATTGTACCCAAACAGCGAAAAAATTACATCCTTTGCCTCGTTTCACTTTTTCCATTTTAACTCTTTCTAATAGTGATTCTCGTATATGCCCTCATTTATATGTTGGTTAAATATCTCTTCAGGCACCGTCGCATTGTTCAGTACAAGACTGCCTATTATTCCTTTTATCTTCCTGTGAGTATCAACCTCCATTTCACTTGAACCATGCAAATTGAATTATTTGCAACCTTTTCTTCTGCACTGTTTTTGAAAGGGACACAGCTACCATTCTAATGATACTGCTTCAGGGCTAATAACACAAATTCTGCCTCGTCTAATAGAGCACATGTTGTCCTTACGTCCTGCATGTACTCCTGAATATTCTTAACACATGCTTATGTACATCAATAGGCTGTTAGTTGGATTGACGACGCTGCTTTATTGGCTATATCTCATCTTGGATTAACCATTTTGCTTCTAATGCCCCATATATCAATCTAGGCAGCACTTACAGCTAATATTTTTACAGATGACACTTTCTCTTAGTACATCTAATCATTTATGTCTGAGTTTGAGGGTTGTATGGGAAATCCACCTCTTATATCACCTAAATGGACGCAGGTTGCATGTGCACTGGTTATGGCGGGTGAAAATCTTGACAATCACATCGATGTAAAGAACATTCTTGTTGACATGGGAATCTACTTCCAAGTACAGGTAATATTTGGACAAATTCATCTGACTTTTAGCTTATACAATTTTATTCTGCGAATAGATAATTGAAAGCCGAATACAGTTTTAAATTTAATAGTTAAGGACTTTAAATCTATCAAAGGTTCTACTGAAGTTTTAGAGGTTTGTGGTTTCAATTGAGCTTTTAGAATGTTCCTTTTAGGAATTACTCAACATGGTTTATGACTCCCAAAATGTTCTATCGATCTGCTTTCTTGGTAGGTGGAATCAATGCTCTTCTTTTTTCAGCAGATCCAACATGTTAATATTGATTTTCTCCATGTTTGCAGGATGACTATTTGGATTGCTTTGGCGATCCTGAGACCATTGGTAAGGTGAGATATGGAGAACTAAATTCTTCCACTGGAAATCACTCATCGTTTGTTTTATGCAAAGTCTTACTCAAGCTCTGCGTAATCTCAGATTGGAACCGACATCGAAGATTTTAAATGCTCTTGGTTGGTGGTTAAAGCATTGGAAATCTGCAACGAGGAGCAAAAGAAAGTATTATATGTAAGATTGAACTGTTCTCAGTTATCTCATTTGCTAATAAATTTGATATTTTTGTTACTCATTTGATGTTATGGTTTCCTCCCAGGAGAACTATGGGAAGCCAGACCCTGTCAACGTTGCTAAAGTGAAGGCTCTATACAATGAGCTTAATATCAAGGTTTGATATTATTCAGGATTTCTTTCCGGGACATAAAAAAAAGCAGGAAATGTTGTACGGTTAATTTATTTCCTACTGTTATCTTTATTGACAGGGTGTATTCGAGGAGTACGAAAGCTCAAGCTATGAGAAGCTTGTAACCTCAATCGATGCTCATCCTAACAAAGCAGTGCAAGCAGTGTTGAAGTCCTTCTTGGGGAAGATTTACAAGAGGCAGAAATAGAGTATGCAGTTTCCAGAAATGAAAGGTGTCTAGAGCATTCTCCACTCTTGTATTCTATGCTTATTTATTTATCTTCAAATGTTATAATCAATCTTCTTCTTGTACTCTATTCCGACAAACATCTGGTTTCGAATTTAAATAAATTTAGTAGAGTTCATTCCTAGCCATTTTGAAAAAGTTAAGCCAAAATAGGATGCGTGCTCATGTCTATTGATTGTGGTTATTTGGATTAGCTTTCCCTGCCTTGATTATTATATAATCAATTGATGCTCTGGTAAGATGGCTTTTCCTGGCACTAATGGTGAATTGTTTGTTCCCTGATGATGGTCTTGTTGATATTTGAGAAATGAATCTCCTTTTCTTTGATATGAATTATTAAAAGTATATACAATCATATCAGCTAATATCGACACAGAACTGCTGTGGTAGTAAATTCTGCCACTGCTTCTAACAGACTGAAATTAAATATAAAATATGAAATAAAATAAACCTGAAATTGTCTAGGACTTGAGAAAATCAGGCTGATTGGTGACAGACCTGACCCATTCCCATTTATGGTCCTTGATGTTCACTTCATTCTTAGCCTGTGCCACATCTATCAACGGGATATATGCATGGTTTCCGTTGATAGGACCAGTCACAAATCCGGTATATCCCGCCATTACCCCATGAATAGCCGAGTGAGCCACGAGTGTACAGTACAAATTATCCGTAGCATTTGCTGGCACTGCACGTATCATGTAAGTAGGATCTATATACTTCACCGTAAACAACTCATGTGGATGGTCTCTGTCCCACCATTTCTTCAGCTCCGACTTCAACCACGCACCGACGTCTAGGAAATCCCGGTTGCCCGACTCATCCCTTTCCTCTTCCTGGGCTTTGGTTCTGGGTATTAGATCCTGCCCTGCCCCTTCAGCAACTACCACCACTGCATGCCCCCTATCTTTCAGTCTCTGTTCAAGGAATTCAAATAACCCTCCCTTCCCTTCCAAGTAAAACCCAGTTTCGGGAATTAAACAGCAGTCTACGTCTCTGCTGCTCAATGTAGCATGAAGGGTTATATGCCCTGTGCTTCGACCCATTAGCTTCACTAAACCAATTCCATTCACTGCACTCTCCGCCTCCACATGAGCTGCATGGATCGCTTGTTGTGCCATTTCTACAGCTGTCTGGAACCCAAATGATCTATCGATTATGCCCACATCGTTGTCTACAGTTTTAGGAATTCCGGTAACTCCTACTCTCAGATTTCGCCGCCGAATCTCCTCAAATATTTTGACAGCACCACGCATTGTGCCATCTCCACCTATAATGTAAACCTAAAGAAACCCATCCAGGACGCAGGCTATTATGAATTAACATACATACATACATACATAACAATAATTGCTTTAGAAACTACGCATTATGCATACATACACATAATGGGCATAGCAGATAAGAAACAAACCTGATCAAAGCCGTGGTTCTGAATAGCATCAACAATCTTTGTGAGGTCAAAGCCACCCCTAGAGGTTCCAAGCACAGTCCCGCCTTTCCTATGCCAGTTATGTACCATCTTAGGACTGAGCTCAACAGGGAGAGAAGAGTAGAAACCTCTGTAGCCAGCTTTAATACCATATATTTGGCGCACCCCATATAGATCCCAAAGGCCAACAACAAGCTCCCTTAAGACCGTATTCATCCCAGGACAGAGTCCCCCACATGTAACGATAGCAGCCTTGGTGGTAGTAGGGTCAAAGAAGATGTTTTTGCGAGGACCTGCTCTGATATATGCCAAGTGGTGAGGAGAATGAAGCGTTCCAGAGGGAGAGAGGCAGCTGACGATGTGGCGGAGAACTATATCGGATGAGGTTATGTAGAAGCCGTCAGAAGGATGGAAGAATGGATTACGGTCCAGTGGATTGGGGCATGCATATTGGAGGTCTTGCAGGTACTCTTTCAGATGAGGCAGCTTTTGGAGGGTTATAGGAGAGAATGAGAAGGCATGATGATCGTCAGAGTGATCGTTTAGCTGCTGTTGTGGTGGTGGTGGATTTTGAGTGGCGGAGCCGGCGGTGTTATTGGTTGCTTCTGGCTGTGATAAATTAGCCATGGTGGGTGAATTGCAGATTCAGACAGACAGGTGTAATGATCAAATGCAAATGAAAAGCAAACACAAATGCGTTTTGGTTTAAATTTAGCTTTGAATATATGCATCCTGATGGACGATTGTTGTCTGTGTGTGTGGCATGTTTTGGCTTTGCACACGTGGCGATGTCTTCGGTGCCATTTTTGTTACGTGCGCTTTTATTCATTTCTAGAACTTTACTAGAATATTGTTGGCCTGGGCTGGGCTTCAGACTACAAACTGCTGTGAAAGTCTCGAACCAACCAATTCACCATACAAACTGTATCAGATTCAGATGGAGGAATTCATGTCCAAGATGCCACCAGAATTTCTGGGCCTTGCTTGCATGCAAGGAATGTGACCGCATGTCGTGTAACTAAAATTTCAGTAATGTAACCAAGAAATGTGTAGGCTTTTTTGCTTAGATGTTTAATTAGAAGTTCTTGCAGAATAGAACCCTTTTTGCTATAGCATTCTTATTTCTGCATGCATTTTCATACAAGTGGTATATTTGAATTTAAGTAGGGTTCCTTTTCATTATAAGATTCCAAAAGTTGAAGAGAGGGTTCCTTACTGCCTTTTACTAGTTGTAAAAAAGAAAAATAAAATGAGTGATGAAAGTGAAAAAAGTGAGCAGTGTTGATGTGGACATGGAAAGCGAAGTGAAGAAGGAAGGTAAATGAGTGTGAGCAAGGAAAGGGAAAGGAGCTTCCAAATGTCTAATCTAATCCCATCCTCTTCCCTTTCGGTCAATTATGAACAACCAAGTGTCATCACATATTATCTCATATATATATATATATACACATACATATTATATAAATATTCTTCCTTCTTAACGGCTTTTAACTGCCGGAGGAAGCATGAGGAGGGTGACGCAGTTGGTTCACGCCACCGCCGCTAATGTCTTGTCTCAGCCACCCAATACTTCTCCTTTCAGCGCTCCATTTTCGCCCAGTACTAACAACCTAAGCCGGAATAAGTTGAATTTGTTCTTCCACAGGTCAAGGATGCCCTGACGGTGTCCCCCAAAACATCATTGTCACGTCATTAACAGATACCGCCGCTTTTGTCGGCGCTACTTCCTCCCACAACAGCTCCCGATATGTTTTCAAGCCAGGAGTCATCAAGTAATCACTCCTTTTATGTAATTTTAGAAAATTACTTTCATTCACTAACTAATTATTTATTTATTTTAGATTATCTAAATGTGTTGTCATTCATGTCATGTATGCAGGGATGTGAGGCTACTCTGTCTGTTTAGATTTAAACTTTGGTGGATGATACCCCGGACAGGAAGTTCGGCAAGTGACATTCCACTTGAGACTCAGATGCTACTCTTGGAAGCAAAACAAAGACCGGCTTCTCACCGATCAACTTATATCCTTTTCTTGCCTGTTCTAGCTGACAATTTTAGAAGCAGTTTGCAAGGCAACTCATCAGATGAAATCGAGTTTTGTGTCGAAAGCGGTTAGTATTTGTTGCTTAAGCTAAGGTTGCCACTTGCCACACACCCTAATTTTCACATACTTGGTTTCGCTAGTTTCTCTAATGACCTGGACTTTTTTTTTTTCTTTTAATAGGTGACCCTGCAATTGTTACATCACAATCTCTGGAAGCAATCTTTGTGAATTACGGAGACCATCCATTTGATTTGGTGAAGGATTCTATGATGTAGGTCAGATTTCTGAGAAAACGTCGAGTGTTTACAAACTGTTGGAGTCCATATATATAGCAGATAAACATAATATGATTATGTTTTGATTTGAACTATATATTATATCTCCAGGATTCTGGAGAAGCAGTTAGGGACCTTTGGCCTCCGTGAAACAAAACAGGTAAGTTATTGGCCTACCAATTTCTAGGCATAAACTAACGCTAGTTAATGTGAAACAGAATGAGAAAACTGAAACATGTAATGGTTTTTGATGTACAGATGCCTGAGATTCTAGATTGGTTCGGTTGGTGCACACGGGATGCATTCTACTCTGACGTTAATCCCCAAGGAATTAAAGAAGGGATAATGAGGTCAAAAACAATAACAATGTTCATATTACCTCCAAATCTAAGTTGTTAGTTTTTTCATTTTTGTTCATGTTCTCTCTTTTCTACTCTGTTTCTTACAGTTTATCCCAGGGAGGGACACCTGCAAAGTTTCCACTAATAGATGATGGTTGGCAAGATACCATTAACGAGTTTTTGGAACAAGGGGAGCCGTTTATCGACGGGTTACAGTAAGTCCACTCTTTCTCCGCCTCCATTTATTATATCTAATCATTTTAAACAACATATATATCTATATTGATTCTAGATATCTCCCTCTAAATATCAGGTTCGGTAGCAGATTGCAAAGCATTAAGGAAAATAAGAAATTTCGGAGAATGGAAAATGAAGTTCAAAGCAAGGCTACTGGAGATCTTAAGGAATTTATTTCAGATATTAAGAGCACTTTTAACCTAAATTAAGCCTTTTTCTAGACCTTGTACTTGTATATATTTGACAACTGCAGGAGATTTTCCTATTCCCCTGTGTTATTTTCTGAATTATCAGGTATGTTTATGTTTGGCATGCACTGCATGGATATTGGGGTGGCCTTGATCCAAAAGCGGTGGGAACTAAAACTTATGATCCAAGATTGTGATACCCTATACTCTCACCGGTGTATTTAACCAATATGAGGGATATAGCAATGGATTCTACAGGGAAGTATGGTATTGGTGTGGTTGATCCTGACACAATGTCTCAGTTTTATGATGACCTACACGGGTACCTTGCTTCTCAAGATGTGGATGGGGTTAAAGTTGATGCTCAGAACATATCAGAAACCATATCTGAAGGTTTAGGAGGCCGGGTGTCACTTGCAAGACAAATCCAGCAAGCACTTGAAAGGTCCATAGCAGCCAACTTCAGCGACAATGGCATTATTTGTTGCATGGCTCAGAGCACAGACTCCATTTACCAGTATATAACCTGTTCTTCTTTGTAAATTCAGACTGCTAGTTCAACTTTTCTGAGTCTAGGGTTGCTTGTAACTGCTAGCAGAACCGAGCACATAAAGTATCATGTTTGTTTGTTTAGGTCTCATCACTCTTTTATTAAGCAATTCAAGGAGATATAACCAAGTTACGCCCGGACTTCGAATTGATTGCTAAATTCATCATTTTCAGTGCTGGTAGTACCACCAAATATTTAGAAGGTTCCCTCCATACCAGTCAAGTGTGATTTTTTTTTTTCAGACTGATTGTGTAACATGAATTTACTTTATGTTCTGCTCATGCTATTTCAATTGATAATAACTGTTCTAGAGAAACATGTTGATTAGC
The DNA here is from genome assembly GCF_006381635.1 of Hibiscus syriacus. NCBI lineage: Eukaryota > Viridiplantae > Streptophyta > Magnoliopsida > Malvales > Malvaceae > Hibiscus > Hibiscus syriacus. Next base: position 990,709 of record NW_024061764.1, on the reverse strand, counting down.
TCCAGTTTTATTGCCGCAGCTTAAAACAAAGTGCTATCTCACGAGCCTCGTTTGACTTCTATCCAAAGGAACCAACAACATGGGCGCAACATGTAGCTGCTGTGGCTTTTAACAGCATTCTTCTTGGTGAATTGGTTGTCCCAGATTGGGATATGTTTTATGTATGGCATGCCATCTGTTTCTTTCTTTGTTTATCTGTAAAATCCATCTCATGGTATTTTGATAAGCTTCTTAACAACTTTTTAGAGTCTCCATGATGCAGCCGAGTTTCATGCAGTCGCTAGAGCTGTGGGAGGCTGTGGAGTGTATGTCAGGTAAACGCTTTTCTGATGGTGCTATAACCGCGTAATTAAGCTTGTTGTTAGTTATACAACTACGTGAAACCTTTCCTTGAGACTTGAGAGATAGCATTATGGCATTCCTGCTCACCTGCTTGCCCCTTTTTCTATTTTTCGGCTAAATACGAACACCACTGTGCCTGACCACATGTTTATGTTGTATGTATGTATCTACATATGTTGTGTTTTTGACAACAGTGATAAACCTGGACGGCATGATTTCGAGATACTACAGAGGCTTGTACTTCTTGATGGATCAGTACTAAGAGCCAAATACGCCGGAAGACCATCTCAAGATTGTTTATTTACTGATCCAGTCACGGATGGGAAGAGGTACATTGAATTTGAGTCCCTCTTGTAGTGCATAAAAATTTGTAGACTCCTACATTAATATCCAGAGCTTGGGGGTGTCTGTTTGTAGTCTTCTAAAAATATGGAACTTGAACAAATGTACGGGAGTTGTTGGCATCTTCAATTGCCATGGAACCTGGCCAGGGCCTTCCATAAACAAGGGAGACCAGATGGTTCCCGGCGCTGAGCTCTCCGGACAGATCTCTCCTGCTTGCGTCGAGTATTTTGAGGAGGTATCAGGTGAGATATGGACCGGCGAAAGTGCAGTCTTTTCCTTCAATACAGGTGGTGTTTCTCGATTGCCGATGGAAGGATCATTGAACGTGATATTAAAACCTTTGGAGTGTGATGTGTTTACTGTATCTCCTATCAAGGTTTTGCGTTGATACTTTGCATCAAGTTCGCTTGTGAATTCGTTTTTGCTGATTAATTAACAACAAAGACAATAACAGGTTTACAATGAAGAAATCGAGTTCGCAGCGATCGGATTAGTGAACATGTACAATTCCGGGGGAGCCTTGGAGTCTGTCGAGGGTTCCACTGCCACCGATAATTTCGGTTCTAGTAAATATACAGTACATGTTAAGGGGAGAGGAGCCGGTTGCTTCGGGGCATACTCTAATTGCAAGCCCATCTCTTCCTCCATAAACATGAAAAATGTGGATTTTAACTTCAATGCCCAACAAAATCTTCTTACTATAACCATCCCTCCCACATTCAACTCATCTTGGGACATTGCCATCTGTTACTAACTCCTCATCCTCGTTATCTGTTTATAGCATTTTGATTTGTAGTGTGAAATTCAATTATTATCATTAATATTAGAACATTTTAGTGATTATAATGTCTATTAATATAAAAATTATTAAAATCTATTATTTTTATTAAAAAAATCTATTAAAATAAAATAAGAAAAAAAATTTAAATATAAAAAATTATATAGATAAAAAGTAAATAAAAGAAACAAAAGACTATAACAAAATTATTATTATTATTATTATTTAATTAACATCAAAACCGGGATAATTTTACACAAAAACCACCCTAAAACTAAATATTAAATAAGAATATTAAATAAAACATAAGAAAAATTAAATAATAATAATTAAATATTTATCAAATAAAATTTAATAAAATATTTTTATCATATTCGATAGTTGAGACGAAATATGATTTTCATCCGATCATAATGTACTTTCATTTTTTTAACTGCACACGTTTAAAAAAATAGTAATTAAAATTAAGTAAAAATTAAATAAATTTATGAAATAAAAAAAAAAAATACTTGCATCACGAATTGCAACTTAAACGTTCTGAAACATTTGTAGAAGAAAGTAAGAGAGAAAAATAGATCGAATAGATAATTTTTGGTGTGATGTGTAATGAAGGGGATTTAATTAGGGTTTATATAGGGTTGAGGGAGGGGAAAAGTGCGGGAAATGGGAGAGGAGAAGAAGAGGTAATCAGGGAAAGGGAAAGGGAAGGGGTGAAATTATTAAAATCACAACAAAAACGTGTTTTATAAGAAGCGTTTTAGTCAGATTAGAACAAAAAATAAAACGTGCCTTTTAAATAGACTGTCAGATCAGTATATAGTACTTCTTGTAAAACGTGCTTTTATTGAATAAAATAGAGTAAAACACATTATGCAAAACAAATATTATTTTGTTGAGTAAAATAGAGTAAAACACATTATGTAAAACAAATAATATTACCATATTATACGAGAGAGTGACATTTTAGTAAATATTAAAAAATAATATTTTGATAAATAATAAATTTTAAAATGGGTTTTAAGTAAAATTGTCCAAAACGGGGGAAACGTTTATGGTACATAGTATATGGTAAAAGCATGTACACTGACTTTGAATAAAACAAGAGTTTGAACTAAAAGTTTGAAACGGTGTAGAAGTATTGTTTTTTTTTTTAGATGCCTAATGGAATACGTCACTTTAAAATATATTAGTGTCACGACGAAGCATTCGGAAAGGTTCCATTAGGTTTAATTAATTAAAGGACATTCTGGCCTTGCCGAGTTTACGCTGTCCACCTCCTAGGACTTGCCTTAGTTAAAATCGAATTTCAGGTTATCAGATATTTAAATTGTAGTAGTTATTATATTATATTTATCGTAATTGTAGATATAACGAATATTATTATAATTATTGTAGATATTGTTATTGTAATTTTTTTTAATTCTGATTTTTTAATAAAAAAGTTGTTTCTTTTAAAAGAATTAAAATAAGTGAATAATAGTAAAATAACGATCCATTATTATCGCGATCGGTTAAATTACGGGAACAAGCAGCTGCTATTTTCCGCTGTAACAATTTTGGAGATCGCTGTCACGGCGATATAACGGCTACAGTATCATTATTCGGCCCATATTTGAATCCCAGGTTGAGATCATCCAATCCAACCAAAGATAGTTGTTTTCCTCTATATCTTTGGTGTTTTGTTTGCTGACTTGGTCGCCGTCGTCATCTTTTCTTCTCAAATAGAATCAGAATGTCTTACGCTTACCTTTTCAAGTACATAATCATCGGAGATACCGGTATATATAGTCAATCTCTTCTTTCTCGTTTGCTATCGTTATTATTGATTATCGATGAATTTGCCATCTGATATGGCTTTGATGATCTCTCATCTCATCTGATCTGATCTTTTTAGGAGTGGGGAAATCATGTCTTCTTCTTCAGTTCACAGACAAGCGGTTTCAGCCAGTACACGATCTTACCATCGGTGTTGAATTTGGGGCCAGGATGATCACAATCGACAATAAACCCATTAAGCTCCAAATCTGGGACACCGTAATTTTCTCCCTCTTTCTCTCTTTTTCTCTTTGACTATTTTTTTGCTTATCTAGTTTCTTATTTATACACATGACAGGCAGGTCAAGAATCCTTCAGATCCATTACCAGGTCCTAATAGAGGAGCTGCTGGTGCCCTGCTTGTGTACGATATTTCCAGATAACTCTTATCATATTCATGTTACTATCTGTGTTTCTGGACGCCTACAAACGATCTTTTAAGTCTAATTTGATAATTGATTTGATTCTACACAGGAGGGAAACTTTTAATCACTTGGCTAGCTGGTTGGAGGATGCCAGGCAGCATGCTAATGCTAACATGACCATTATGCTCATCGGTAATAAGTCTGACCTTGCTCATAGGAGGGCTGTAACCACTGAGGAAGGCGAGCAATTTGCTAAGGAGCATGGTTTGATCTTCATGGAGGCCTCTGCTAAAACTGCTCAGAATGTCGAGGAGGTCTGCCCTCCGTTTATACTGAACAATTTTCTTCTGGTTTCTATTCTATGCTTTACCACTACCAACTATTTTATCTATTTTTCTCTTATTTTGCAGGCATTTATAAAAACTGCTGCAACCATTTACACAAAGATTCAGGATGGAGTGTTTGATGTCTCGAACGAGGTTATCTCCCTCATCCACTTTTATATCTCCTTAGATTATTTGTTTCAAATTAGTCACATTTACTTAAACTCAGTTGCAATAAATATGTTTCGTCCATATGGAATATAGTTATTCATGCCTGATGAGCATTCAAAAGAGTTAGATTGATCAGGTTATGAACTTCTAGAGTAGCTTGAAATGCAAAGGGGTGAAGCATATTGCTTCTTTATTGTATTTTTTTCCCAAGTAATGACTTTTCTCATAATTGCCAGTTTTAAGCTCTACTAACCATATAATTCAAAGAAAAATTGATAAAAAAAAATAAATAAATTCAGAGACTATGTTATTCTATTTTGCATAGTTTTTCATGTTTAAATGCAACTTTCAAGGATACATTGTTAGTTGTTACCAAGGTAAGAGTTTGTTTGTCATACTTCTATGCCATGTTTAGGAATATGATTATGTACTTGAAAGGTGTAAAAAGGAATTTGAAATTCACAAATACTTATAGGAGTTCCAATTCTTTGCTAAATAGGCACCTCACATTTACATCTGAGTTATCACACAGCTTTCACTATTTTTGAAATCCAATATTCCAAACTCTACCATAGTGAAATTTTAATCAGAATCACTAAAAGCCTAAAATGGTAATTGATCATTGTTTCTGTGCATCAAACAAGTGCACTTCCACTTTGTCAATGACCAATGCTATTGAAGGTGATACCATTTAATAAGATAAAATGGAATATGCATATTGACAGCAGAAATATGATTCCAAGTAAAAAATCACAAAACTGGTTTGATAACCAAGAGTTGAGGTGTGGGTAGGTTGATGAGCTTCACAGTATGCTGAGTGATGGGGTAATATTGGTTTGTGTTGGGTGCAAGAAAAGTTAACTTCCATTTAGGTGTCCTTGAAGATTACCTAGATCTTGAACCCCGACTGTTACCATTCTTCAACAGTGTCATATCATCATCAATATTATTCTTTCGCGAAGCTATGAAGTTTGGATGGTATGTGGAAGTGCATGTTAGCATGTTGCAACACTTGGTGCAGACTATATAAACAGTTATCTTTGAACACAAAAGAAGAAAAAGAAATGTTCTGTTTCTCTTGCTTTGCCATGTTACGTAGATAGAATGCGCGAATTCCATAGCCTGACATTCTTTCTTCTTATTGGTTTCAAGTCGTATGGCATAAAAGTTGGATACGGTGGAATTCCAGGGCCTTCCGGAGGTCGAGATGGTTCTTCTTCTCAAGGTGGCGGCTGCTGCAATTGAAGTTTGAGTTCTCATTTCCAAAATATGAAATACAGCTGCTTCATGTAACTTTAAACATTCTTTTAGTTCCTTGTTTGATTTGATAGTCCCTGAATACTGTGTCAAGTGATTTATATAATCCATGCACATGTGTTCTCCATTCGATTCTAAATTTGATTTCATTTGTGAGAACTGTGATGAAGAGAAATTGTGAAAAATATGGGGTATTGATTTTTTGTTTTAAAGGTGTGCTTATATCTGAATCGAGTGAAAGCTTGTATTTGTCAGGGCTATTTCAGCTTAAATGTTTATGTACATACACAGGAATGTCCTTGGTTTGATTTAAGTCTTTCTTGTGCAAAGGAAGAATGCTTTAGCCTTAATAATGCAGAAATTTAATAGGAGAGGTGGCTGTGAATGTATCGATCAATACATTAAATATATCTAAATCAGATATTTGATATACTCATTGGAAGTATATATTTGATAAATCAGACATAAGTGAATCTATTGATCTTGAAACAGATAGTCATCCATCTATCAGATAAACAGATGTTACTTGTAATCATAATATCTGTAATCATATTAGAATGTTCAAAACATAGCTTTTCCAAGATAGCCATCCACTTTTCCACATATTCAAACCTGTACAAACTGTGGCAGCTATGTTTTGATCAAGGTAGATCATAGCAGATGCTACCAGCAAAGTGAAACAACAAAGATCTGTAGGGTCTGGAACCCGGTTTACGCCGTATAGCAACTCTTCCTCCGGCTAATGCCTTCCCGAACAATTTCATTTTTCCTAGCAGGGAGATCAGATTTGTTCAAAATTTTCTGAATGTCTATACAGGTTACTACTGGGCGTCACTATGCCTTGAAGCTTCCAACCACCATATCCTGCTACAGCAAACGCCTGAAAAGTTAAGACACTAGGTTCAGCAATGACTCATCCGTTCAAAAGTTAAAAGCAAAAAATATCTCCAATCTCAAATCTGACAATAATTAGTTATGGTGACTAAGCCGAACTTGTCAAGTTTTTGCATCTTAATATCTGTACCCGTCCAAAACAAACATTAAATTTAACCACCACTTTCAATATATGGAGTTTCGTTAATTAAAAAGAAGAATAAACAAGGTATCAGCCACAGAATAAACACCATAGCTCATTGGCACCAAACTCTTCTTTCATATGGCACCAATTCTATATAGAAATGCCACGTTAAAACATCAGTTCTCATTGATGAATCTATTACAAGCACATTAACATAAATGCAAAAAAAAAACTCCAAACCCTGAAAAAGAGGTGGTCTCAAATCTATGAACACAAGAAGCAAAAGCTACAGGCATAGCCCCTCAAAAAACTTAATTGTACTTATTTAGAAGGGCATCACTCAATCCAGTTCTAAACATGGTTGATCCCACTTCCCCCATCAATCAACCAATGAATTATGATAGTATGCCCTATTTTACAAGGAAACAATGTTTATCCAACAAAAAGCAGTTTTCAAAAGTTTGGTACTAGGTTGCATGGATGATTATACTTCCAAGTGAATATCCTTTGAAAGTGTATTCAATATACACCCTGTAGGCCTCTACAAGAACCCTTGAATGACCTCATTTTATGTTGGCCGTACACTTCTATTCTTTTGATGTGAGACAAATATCGAGCAGACAATGCATGGATTTTGTGCTCCAAATATAAGGAAAACAAAGAAAAAAAAAGAATATACTTGGGTTAGAATGTATGTACATATCCTACATCCATGGAGTACAAGCAAAACAGGCCTTATTTCATGCAGTTAGGCAACAAGATCAGAAACGTCCAACTACATATTTTTATTGTTTAAAAAATGTATAAGACGGAAAACTTGCATCAGCCTTGTCTATAACTTATCATGTTCTCAAACAAAATATCATTAATATAAACTGAAAAGTCTACAGATTCTATGAGAACACTCAACAGAAAACTCATATAAACTAGATTATGCTCTAATCTCTATAAGAGCTTACGAGAATAGTTCACAAGTCCAACTTAGCAAAGCAGTTCTTGCAGATAAAAGTAATACATACAGTAATAAAAGCATTGAGTGTTTTGATTTGGCATATGCTTAGCTTATAAAGGTTATATTTATATATTACTTTCACAAAAGTATAAGGCAAAAATGACACAGAGACAACATGACAGAAAATATTTTATGAAAGGATATCAAACCTCTTCCCAAGATTTTCCAGGAGCTTCAAGCAAAGCAGCATTGCAAGTCTTGAGCTCTACGGAAGCACCAGTGAACATGGAGGCTGCCTCTTCCCATCCTCTATTATGTCCCATGCACCCGTATAACTAATATAGTGAGAATCTGTGATAAATTACAAATAGATATTTTCATAGGAAACAAAAACACAATTACACTAGTCAGGCTTCAACTAAAGAGTGGAAACCTGAACCTCGAACCAGAATGAACATTTGAAATTAAATAAAGCCAGCAAAGGAAAATCAAAGTAGAAAGCAAAAGAGAACACTAACATGATGGTAAGTATCTCATCCGTTGAATACTGACAGATAGTTCGTTGGAGGTGTTCAGCAGTCTGTCCATCCATGGCTGCAATGGAATAAAAACTAGATATAAAATGGACCTCTGCTTCCAGAAAACCACGCACCTGTTCCTGCATGATTTTAAGTGTTTCTCTGGTTCGCACGGCATCGCTTGAACAAAATGAATTAAGAGTTTCAGTTCCTTTTTGTCTTCTAAAAATCAATTCTAAGATTTTCAAAATATGAAGCTTAGAGAAGATAAGCTAGCTAACCTGGATAAAATAAGTTGAGGGATCCAACCCATACGTTGGAGCTTTTGAGAAACCGCTATAGCATCAACTCGTCCGGATTTACTGAGAGGACGGTCGTGATCTGATGGGGCAGGGATTCGCCAAATTGTGGCATTCACCATTAGGAAAATTAAGATAGCAAGATATGGGATTAATAAAAACAAGAGGTCAAGGTAAAGAGAATTTTTTGAAGAAGAAAAACGAACCTCGTAAAGCCGGATGTTGCCAAGAACTCTTGGCATGACGAAGTATAATGAGGCGGCGATAGGTAGATTGAACCTCCGACCCGGCTAGCTGCACCTCCGCCTCAATCGTCAAACACCTCCTCTTCCTCCGGCGCAAATAGATGGGGACTGGGCTTAAGCCAATGCTCAATGGCTTGGAGGTTGAGAGGCAAGAGCCCACTCCTACCGTAGCACTAGCATTCATTTCTGATTTCAGCGAGTTTTCTAGTATCTTTGGAATAGAAATATCTGAATTATATAACTAATTATTAATAAACACATTTTAAATGTTAAAATAATAAATATTATTTATTAAAAAAATATATAAGTAACTATCATATATGGTTTAAAAGTAAATAAGTAATTATTATTTATTAAAAATATATTTTAAAACTGAAAAAGCCTACTTCTATTGAGAAATTAGGCGATTTTCCCGATATATTATCGTTGAACAGTATAATTACATATTAGGTATCGTTCAAATTATATTTTTTGATCTAACATCTTTTATAGAAAGACGCGCCCATTACAGCACGTTTTATGTTGATTTGGTGCCACGTGGGGTAAGACGCGCCTTTGAAGTGCGTCTTATGCTGACTTAGCATACACATGTGTAAAGCGCGGCCCCAGGGCGCGCCTTAGGCAACCTAGGAGTATAGCATAGGTCAGGGGCCGCGTCTTACCTTTAACACAATTATATTAGGCGCGGAACAAGAGCTGCATTTTAGCTTTATCTGATATAATTATGTAAGGCGCGGTGCATGTACCGCGTCTTGTAGATTTTCCCGACTATAAATACCCTTTCCCCGGGAGAACTCCTCACATCTTCTCTCGATTATAAAAAAAATTAATACAACAATCCGACAATCTTTTCATATTTAATTCAGAAGTTCGTGCGATTTTTCGTTATAAGGTAATTTTATGATAATTTTTTTTATTATACTTATTGTTTATTATAATTATTTGAAAAAATATTATACTAGTTGTTGTTAATTAATTCCTGTGTTTGTAAAATTAGAAAGCGGGAGTATACGTCGAAATAGTTTTGCGGTATAGGTAATAATATAAAATTATATTATTTAAATTAATTAAGTTTATGTGTAACAAATTTATTGTGTTATATTTTCGTTCATAAATTATTTATTTAATCAGCATTGTTTCAGGTTTTTTTTTTTACAGATATAATATTGTCGCACTTTTAAACTCAAAGAATGACACGACTTTCAGCTATTGTTTATTATGATGGTGAAATTCGAGAAGATGAAACCAGCGTTGTTTTCATACCAAATGAGCGTGTTAAAATATCATTGAAGAAAAATATAACTCTTGAGGAGCTGATAACGAAGATTTCGATGAAGATTCATATTGGAAGTAGTAGAAGAATGTCGTCGTTGCAGTACAGATTTCCAACATCATTGTTGCCATTAACTTATACAACGTTCGAACTTTTGAACAATGATGATGTTGAAATGATGGTTGAAGCTCAGAGTAATTATTCAGACGCCGATATGAGATGTATGCAAATTTTATTCAAGTGCGTGTTGTTCAGGGTCAATCATTAAGCTCTCACTATGGGCTGACTGAACAAATTGATCAAGTTGATAGCCCGACGACAGTAATGTGTAATGATTTTAATGCCATAATAGGGAGACATTCATCTGTAACTCCTTACGATATGTACCGAGGTGGGTCGACGAACAATCCGTATGGTAACATCGCGTCTAGTTCAAGGGGAAGACATTCATCTACAAATCCCTTTGACCTTAATATGGAGATGCCATCGACGCAACAATCTGTGCAGTTTCCATTTGACACGATGGCTTCAAGCTCCAGGGGGAGGCATTCGACTGCGAGCTTTTTCGATCTGAATATCGATATGCCTTCCAGTTCAAGGGGAAGATGTACAAGTAGTAGGTTCTTCGACCTAAATGTGGAGCGCATGGAGGAATCATCATCTCCACCAGAATAACCGCTTCGTGAGCCTGGTGCGGATGGTGCTGAGACTGGACTATTCATTCACCCAGAATCACCGCAATTCAACTCCGATGATGATGGTGATGTGGATGAAGTTCCAGCAAATGTGGTACAAACTAACCCCGCGATACACATGTATGAAGCTGATTATGGTGCAATGTATGGGCCAGAATTTGCGGATATGCCTCATCTCGGTGACTATGGATATTACTCATCAATAAATAATGGTGAGTTATATTTAAGCATGGAGTTTCAAGCAAAGAATAAGCGATGATTGCTATAAAAAAATACAATATCCGTAATTCTGTTCAATCGAGAGTCGACCTCTCCACGACAGAAAAATATGTATGCTACTGTGCCAGACGCGAAAACGATTGCAATTGGATGGTTCACGTATCGGAGAGGAAGAGGAAAAACAACAGATGAGAACTAACAGTATACAACGGTCCTCACACATGTTGTGCTGGAAGGGTCAACCAAGATCATCCTAACTTAGACTCTGAAGTGATATGCCAAGCCATCATGCCCATGGTAAAAGCAAGTTATCATATAGTTGTTGCTGTGTTGATATAGAAAAGCTTGGTTGGCAAAACAAAATGCTATTGTCAAACTTCATGGCGAATGAGATGCATCTTATAACGAACTTCCAGGCTGGTGCGGAGGTTGAATCCTGGGATAATTGTGGACTTCGAAACCTCCTATGCATACCATAATGATCGAGTTCTCTGCGATCGATGCCAAGTCTATTGGGTTTTTTGGACTTACCCACAGTGCGTTAATACTGTCAAATACTACAAGCTTGTGGTCCAGATTGACGAGACTTTCTTGTATGGAAAATACAAGCAAGTTATTGGTCCAAGATGGCAATCGTAAAATTCTTCCAGTTGCTTTTGCTATTGTCGAATGAAAAGATACATATTCTTGGGCTTTTTTCCTCCAAAATTTACGCGCACATATTATCACGAGGGAAAAAATCTGTGTCATTTCAGATCGCGGAGCTGGGATCAAAACAGCAATGGAGTCTTTGTGTCCAATGTGGCAACCACCCTTTGTCCAACATAGGTATTGTCTCCGACACATTGTTGCGAACTACCATGGAAGATACAAGAAGAATGATGAGCATCAATTACTTGTGTGCATGGGTAAGTGAAACTGATGTAGTTTATTTTCTTTCGATCCTTTTGATCAGGTTAGTAAGTTATACATTTTTTTATCAGGTTACGAACTACTTCCTCGAATCTTTGAATTAATGCTTCAAGATTTGTGGGCGAAGAACGAGGAAGGATACGATTACATCAGCCTCATCGATAAAGAAATGTGGACGAACGCATATAATGGTGGATATCGATATGGACACATGACGACCAACTTGGCAGAGGCAATCAATTCAACCTTAAAGGGTACACGTCACTTACTTATAACGGCTTTGGTAAAGACTATATATTTTTGTTTGGGGGCGTTTTTTGCGAAGCTCGGGGGACAAACTCAAACATGGATGCAAGGAAGTCATGTTTATCACCTTAGATTAGTTGCAGATCTACAGAAAAAAATTATTACATCAAATGGGATGTCTGTAACAAGTTTCTCTAGAAGGCATGAAGTGTTTCGTGTCACAAAGTTGCCGCAACCTCTTCAAGGGATTGAAGCTGCGTCGTTAAGAGTAAATCTAAGGGATAGAACGTGTGACTGCGGGTTTTTTCAAGCTCTGAAATATCCATGCTCTCATATGATAGCAGTTTGCTCGCATACACGTCAAGACTATAACCATTTTGTGGATCACCTATACCTACTATATGAAGTTTTTAAGGTATACGAATTTGAGTTCTCCCATAGTTAATGACAAAGACCCTGATGAGGTTCAAGATTGTACCAAATCCGAGTTTATTGAGGGAGCGTGGTCGTCCAAAATCTAATCGAATTCATTGCGATATAGATATTTGAGAAAGATCTAGACAAGACAGAAGATGTGGGCATTGTAGAAACCCATGACACACTAGAAAAACATGTCCACTTCTGTTGTCATCAAGTAACAATTGATGAGAAAATGATGTAGTTGTTTATCAATTAATAATTATTGTACTTTAATTTGCATTTACTTTAAGTTAATGTTATCCGATAACTGCTGATGAAGATTAAAAAAATGATATAATTATACGAGATTGGACGTTGACGTTATATTAACAAATAACTGATATTAACGATACAATAAATATTAAATGGTAAATGATAACCAAATTACAATAACTAATATTAAATGGTAATAAACAAAATTAAGCAAAATAAATTAACAAAAAGTCTAACAAATTCAAAAAAATAAATTAAAATAAATCTAACCATATTAATAAATTAAAGTAAGTTTTAAATGATAAATAATCAAAATAATTACAATAAAAAAGTCCAATAAACAACTACAATAAAAAGTACTAAATACAAATATAATAAAAAAAACAAAATCTATCGATGTCTGCGACGCGAATGTGTTATGCAGGGCAGTGGCTGTCGGTCTCGAGGAGGATTTCTTCGTATCACTGGTTGTGACTCCTCGCTGTCATCATCGTCGTCGTCATCGTCATCGTCGTCGTCGTTTCCGTCGTCGTCATCCTGAGCAGCTAAATTTTGTTGATGAGGAGTTGATGACGATGAAACACCTCCATAGAATAAAGACCCTGGAGGTGTATGACTGACTATCCCACCGGCCTGCGAAAACTGGAAAAACTCATAAAAATCATACATCGCTGAGTGTGAAAACTGTACAGGAGGTGTCTGTGCTGCGGCCATGGGTGATGAGGTTGAACCCGCCAAATATTTAGCATATGAACCCCAAGTCCGATCTGCAAACATAGACCTATAATAGCATCCAGGAGAGGTCATAAAACTCTGTGAAGGTGGCGGCAGCGGGGTAATAAAACCAGGTGAATGCGGCGGCGGCGACATCTGGTAATGGAAAGGCGGTGACAGCATCATATATGGCTGCGGTATGTAAGTCGTTGTAGACGGTGGTTGTTGTGAAGGTCATACTGGTGCAGCTGAGGATGAACCGGAAGCACCTACTCTCCATCCACGAGTCAGGGGATGATGGTGCTGTGTCGGTGAACGTCTCTGTCGATGTCGTGGAAAGGTCCGCCCTCGTGCATCCTCGGGAAGCAGAAACAGTTTCCCGTTTCTATTGAACCAATCATAATAATCATCATCAACCATCAAGTCATCAACATAAATGGGCTCTCTACGGGGAAGGCGCCGATGTCGATCCTCCCACAACACGACCCACTCATGATGCCTCACCAGTCAATCTGTATCGGTCTTGTCGCGTCTATCTGTGCTATGCAACTCGTCTATATTGCGAGGTGCTTCTGGAATTGGCTGAAAATAACCAAATTGCCGGAGTACACGATCAGTGAAGTGCCACTCGGCGATCGCATAACAGATCAAATGGACCATCGCCATCCAAACATCTGATGGGCCCCTCAACTCAGGTGGAATCACCGTCCTCACATCATCATTAGAATATGACACCCATTCAAACTAAAACAAATATATATAATTTTTATCAAAATAATAATCTAATTATATAACTATAATCTAAAATCGATTTTTAAACATTAAAATTCATACTTGTGTGCCAGCTTTTTGATCGATGAGCACCCTAATTTTTTCTAAATCATCAGGTAGCTCCTGATGATTTTTCCTATCAGTATACCACCTATTCATGAAAAAAATTATTATACGCTATATAAAATGATTAATATACGAAATCAATTTTATAATTACCTCAAGAGTAGCGGAAATACAAATGGGTTCTTCACAACGGGACATAAAAAGGGCAATGATACCATGCCCAAGACTGCAGCAGGAGGAGACATCCGCCGATAGCATTTCTCCTGTAGTCAGTGGCTCGACAAATCTCCCTGTACAATAAAGCCAAAACTACCGAGCCCCAACTGAGTGATCCGGTCAGACGAAAGTGGACAAGATGTCGTAACCACATACAGTGAACTTGGTTGCACGATTTGTCCGGCATCAACAACCCTCCTATCATCTGCAGTATGCATGCCTGTGCATACATTTTAACTTCATCATCTGACGCGTCCTTGCTCAACTCTCGAAAATTGGCAGCTAACCAATTTAACGGTATCCGACCACCGTTAAAACTTTCTGGGACACGTCCTAGATTATCCCGACACAAAGTAGTACAGGAACCCTGCGTGATCCCCGATATCACATCTCCATCCACCGGAAGCCCCAGGTGCATAGCAACATCCTCAAGTGTAATCGTGCATTCTCCACACGGAAGATTGAATGTGTGGGTCTCCGGCCTCCACTGCTCAACTAAGGCATAAATAAGGTCTTGTTCTATCTTACAGTGACCCTGATATCTACCTATGTAACCGAATCCAGCCTCTACTAAATACGACAAGACACGACTAGGTATCACTAACTTAAGATTCCTAATAAAAGGATCTAATACATGGTCATTCTCCTAAAATTAAATAATTACAAAAATTAATTCTTAATCTAATAATCATGTATTAAATAAATCAACAAATTATTACTAATAATTTTAATTAAATTAAAACATTAAAATATTACCGTATCAGCAAAGTGTCGAGATATATGATTATCATCCAAACGAAGTAGACCGTCTTCCATTTTATATCTGTAAAAAAATTAATTAAATAAAATATTAAATAAATTAAATAATTAAATAAATTAAATACAAAATATTAAAAATATAATAAAATATACCTTAGACAGAGATTATGAGAGTATTTGAGAGAAGTTGATAGAATTTGGTGTGATGAAAGTGATTGAGGATGAGGGTATTTATAGGGAGGGATTGAGATGTGAAACGTCGGAGTATGTGGGTAATTATAGTTAAGGCGCGCCTTTGTGACGCGTGGCAGATTCTGGGGTAAGGCACCGCCCCTGCACCACGTTATACCCGCTTTACACACATGTATGCTAAGTCAGCATAAGGCTTCAGGGGGCGCGTCTTACCCCCACGTGACACCAAATTAGCGTAAAACGCGTTGTTGGGGACGCGCCTTTCTGCAAAGGTGTTAGATCGAAAAATATAGTCTGAACGATGCATGATTGATAATTACACTGTTCAACGGTGATATATCGGGAAAATCACCGAAAAATTAATAGAAAAAAATGTTGTAACCAATACGACACAATATGTAAAACAAAAATTAAAGTCAAACAAAAAATAATTGAATCTTTAGATTTGTTGATTAGTAGGTGATCAAAATATACATACGTTAGTTCGAGTTCTTGTGTATTTAGAAAATATTCGTTAGGAAATTCACCTATTAAAATTAGATGTACGATCTGAGTCGATTCGAATTAGTTAAGATAAATCTTGGAACCGAAATGACATATATATATATATATATAATTCATATAAAATTATATGAGATAATATACATACATATATATATATACACTATGCCTTACCATATTACTTGTTTTTATTTAATTAATTAACATTTCGAACTTTTTAATTTTTATCAGGTCGGAATGGTGAATTTGTGAAAGCAGCCTACATATTTTTTTACAGTCTCAAATCACAATGGATTGTAGGAGAGAAAATAGTATACATGAATAGATTTTGCGATTTGGTTAGGTGATTATCAGTTTTTTATTAGGTCAGGTAATATGCCTTACCATATTACTTGTTTTTATTTAATTAATTAACTTTTCGAACTTTTTAATTTTTATCAGGTCGGAATGGTGAAATTGGGCCATTGGGATACAAGTATACATCACCGTCTTTTGCTTCCTGATAAAGGGCATTCGGCATTCAGTTCAGATACACGTATATATATATATATATATATATATATATTTATATTATTTGCAACATAATACATACGAGATATAGAATGCAAGCTAGAAGTGTATAGGGTTTTAAGGGTTCCCGGTTAACAATCGCAAAAAAATGAAAACAACGGTATCTCTTGTCGATTTTCTGTCCATTCAGTTGTTTAATTTTCTCAGCATTAAATTGCTTTGATTGCGGGTGTGTACTTTGTAACTTTTGAATCGATGATTTCAGGGTGAGCAGAGGGAAGAAGAAAGAAGACGACTGGAGGAGTTGGTCGAAAGCAATCCCGATGACTCATCCCTTCATTTTCAGCTTGTAAGTTGCAATAAAAGGAATAGTAATAGCAAATATCGGTTCATTTTGTTTGTTTCCTTGTTTTTTTTATTGTTCTCAGCAAAATACCGATACTAACGGAAGCAATGCACATGTGAATTTGCATTGCAGGGAGTATGCTTGTGGGAAACACGAACAGAGAAAGAGAAAGAGAAAGAGAAAGAGAAAGAGAAAGCGGCAGAGCAGTGGGTGATTTCCGTTAAACAAAACCCTAAAAACGCAGCTGCCTTCACATACTTGGGCCACTACTATGCCACTGATTTGGTCGATATCCCAAGGGCTATCAAATGTTACCAGCGAGCTCTATCACTTCAACCCGATGATTCCGATGCTGCGGTATATATATTCATCCTATATTTGTCTATTTCGTTACTTCTTCTTTGATTGATAAATAAAATACGCTCGCAGGAAGCTTTGTGTGATTTGTTGGACAGACAAGGGAAGGAGACCTTGGAGCTTGCAATTTGCAAAGATGCTTCTCACAACTCTCCCAGGGCTTTCTGGGCTTTCCGCCGATTGGGTTTTCTCCAGGTTTTCCCTTATCTTTTCTCATTTGAAAGAGTTGAAGTTTTATTTATTTATTTATTTTAATTTTTATTGGTGTGCATATGCATTCATCAAATGGAGCAGGTTCATCAAAAGCAATGGCCTGAAGCTGTACAAAGTCTTCAACATGCCATTCGCGGCTATCCCACTTCTCCTGACTTGTGGGAAGTAGGTTCCCCCTTTAATTATACTACCTACCTATTCTGTTTTCAACATGTTGTTTAATTTTGTGCACCCTTGTCGAATAATAACTCATTTTTCTTCTAGGCTCTTGGTCTTGCCTACCACCGACTTGGCATGTTTACTGCCGCTATTAAGGTATTTCACTTCCCATTCGTCTTCTAAACTTATTTTGATCTTCAGAGCAAAATACTCCTCAACTTATTTGGTATGTGATTCACATACCACAAATATGGAATTGGGGCAATTAGGCATTAGATGCTTTCGTCAGGTATGCTGCAATGCTGCATAACTTGGAAAACTTAAGAACAAACAGTTAACTGATTGCTATTTTCATGTGTACAAATGAACATGCAGAAAGCAAGACATCCCATTCATTTCAATATTTTCTTATTTGTCTTATCCATGCACATCATAAAGAAGGCTCCCCTTTTAATTGTCAAAGGATTTCTTTCCTAAATTTATCTTCTGGGTCCTATATGACCATTGAGCAATTAATTTATTATGGCATTTTTTAACAGTCCTATTCGCGAGCTATTGAATTGGAGGATACAAGAGTCTTTGCACTGATTGAATGTGGAAACATCTTTTTGATGCTTGGTTCCTTTAGAAAGGTAAATCTTTTTTGCTATGTTTTCCTTCTGATTCACTATGTCTTTATCTTTGTATCATTTGTAGAGGTTGGAGCGCTCATGGATATTAAGCTGACAAGTTTTGATTTTCTTTTATTGCACTACTCTTCATGCATGCTTTATGAAATGATGGCAACCATGTGAAATGGCATTGTCTTTATTCATCAAGGGAATTGAGCAATTTCAGCAAGCACTTAAGATCTCACCACATAATATGTCTGCACTCTATGGACTTGCTTCTGGGCTGCTTGGTATGTCAAAAGAATGTAGAAACTCAGGAGCATTTAGATGGGCAGCTTCATTATTAGAGGTTAATCATCTTCCAGTTTCATTGAGTAAATTGCAACTATAATGATGGAAAAAGCAAGAAGATAATAGTTCTATCATGGATTGTTGCAGGATGCATGTAAAGTTGCAGAAGCAAGCATCCAAGCAGCTGGAAATTCATCATGTACATGGAAGTTACATGGTGATATTCTGGTAAATAATCTAAATTTAGCCCTTAGACATCCTTTGATTTTTATCTATTTATTTTTAAATTTTGGTGGGGAAGGGGGGAATCACCTTATGTGCACCGTATTTGTTAGCAATCCTATTCTTATAACATAATCAATTCAATATTGAGGGATATATTTCTCCTGGCCAGCTTACATATGCACAAGTTTTTCCATGGACGGGGGAGAGCCAAACTTCAGAATATAATGCAGAAGCTTTCAAGAAGTCCATATATTCATGGAAGAATACCTGCCGTTTGGCTGCTATTTCTGCCAGAAACTCATATCAACAAGCTTTGCACTTAGCCCCATGGCAGGCTAACATCTATGTCGACATTGCAATTAGTTCTAATCTAATTTCTTCTTTCAATGAGGATTACACACTTGATAATACTTGGTAAGATCTTGGGTGTTCTTTTTTCTTTCTTTTTTTGCACAACCATTTCATGTTCCTGCAGATTTGCTTGTTTGACATGTTATCTTCTTTTTTTTTTTTATCAGGAAGTTACCAGAGAAGTTGACATTGGGGGCTTTAGCACTAGAGGGTGAGAATTTTGAGTTCTGGGTGGCTTTGAGCTGTTTGTCCGAGTGCAATGCATTGAGACAGCATGCTTTAATCAGGGGACTGCAGTTGGATGTGTCTTTAGCTAATGCTTGGGCATATCTTGGAAAGGTACCATCCACTTATTTTATTTTCCTGGATTTAGTTTTAAGTTTGAAAATAAATTAACTTTTTTTATTTATTTATGAATTGACTAATGTTGCATTTACAATGTGCTGAGTATGTAGAAAAATAAAATCTTGTTTAGGCAGGCTATATTCTATGGGAAGAATGCTGATGATATCAGATGTCATATTCAGTAGGTGATTAGTAGTTTGGTCCCTGAATCTGTTGTGTTAGAAGTCACTTTCTACAGATGGTCAGAAACATGAAAAAAGTGCAATTCTTAGCTTAAATGCAACCCAAAGATTAACCTTTGAAGTGTATGCTTAAAATTGTGTTGATCCATGCTTGTTGTTAAGAATCTAATTGTTGATGTCTTGATGAATATCTACCAACTCTATGTTTTGGCAGCTTTATAGCGAAGAGAATAAGAAATTGGCTACGCAAGCATTTGACTCTGCTAGAGGTATAGATCCATCATTGCCATTGCCGTGGGCTGGCATGTCAGTTGATACTCAAACTGGGTAAAGTTTTTACCTGTTTCTGTTAACAAGATACTTAGAAATGATTTGTTGGTTAATAGTCATATCAATACTGAACCACACTCGATTTTTTAGGGATTCAACACCAGATGATGCTTTTGAGAGTTGCCTACGTGCTGTGGAGATATTGCCGGTAAGTGTTCATATTTATGTTTTATGCTATCCCCACAATATGAAATTAACATTGAATTAATTTTTTTCTGCATGATCCTGTATGGTCAGAACAGAAACTAGTATATGAATGTGGTAATCATATCATACCAGAACAATTTTAACTGTATGGGTTGACCTGCATTTTACAAATACTTTATGCAACTGTAATCAGATCTTTGCTTTATTTGCAGCTTGCAGAGTTTCAAATTGGACTTGCTAAACTTTCTTTGCTTTCAGGGAACCTTTCATCGTCCCAGGTATAGCAAGTAAAATGTCTGTACATCTTCAAAAAAGGGGAGAAAAAGGAAACATGGGAAAGTCACATAAGTCTATTAGAATCAAATAGTGCCAAACAAATGGAATGACATTTCTAACACTGAAAGAAAGTCAACCTCACAAATAGTTGAAACATACCAGTATTCAGAATTCTGATTGTTTCAAGACACATATCTGCTATTCTCCTGAAAGATTTAGCTGTAGCAAAGCTGATAAGAACCAAGCTTTAACAACTAAGTGATAGTTGTGTTTTATAACAGGTATTTGCAGCTATGCAGCAGGCTGTTCAACGTGCACCACATTACAGTGAATCCCATAATTTAAATGGGCTAGTTCATGAGGCACATTTGAATTTTCAAGCTGCCATTGCTTCTTATAGGCTAGCTC
This sequence comes from Hibiscus syriacus, assembly GCF_006381635.1. Taxonomy (NCBI): domain Eukaryota; kingdom Viridiplantae; phylum Streptophyta; class Magnoliopsida; order Malvales; family Malvaceae; genus Hibiscus; species Hibiscus syriacus. Next base: position 970,294 of record NW_024061764.1, on the reverse strand, counting down.
GCTATGCCATCAAGGTGTCTTCAGGCACTGTCCTCAAGTCTCATTTGAAAGACGTATCTACTAATTTGGCTAGATCACTTATAAAGGTAAAGAACTTGATTTTTTCATGTACAAGTGTAGGTTTTAGACATTTGATTATATCTTTTAATTTAATCTTATTGTCAGTTTGTCACAGACTCATAAGCATAAAAAACTTAGTTTATCCTTTCTTTAATTAGCAAACTTTTTTTATAAGAGTTATAGGCCTCGTTAAAAACCCCCTTCATGATTAATGGAGCTTGTAGAGAAGCTCCTTAATCAGCGGAAGGAGGAAAAGAGTGCCTTAAAATTTCATTAATAACAAGATAAGATACATAACAATTACAACACCCAAAAAGTTCCCTTACATAAAAACCTTAAACCCAAAAATAACAGCCCTTAACATCAACACTGAACTCAGCTTATTCCAGCCTTAGCTAAGGCATCAGCCTCTAAGTTAGCTGTCTTAGCAACCCATCTAACCACACCCTCAAAATCTTTGAGCCTATCAACGATGTCTTTTACAATAAAAGCATACACATCTGGACATAGTTCAACATTCTTGATCCAGTCCACTGCCACCTTACTATCACTCTCAATAATCAAACAATCCTTAACAAGCCCTCGAAAAGAGACGAAGAAAAGTAAACCCTTTTGAATAGCTTTAAGCTCCATCAAGATAGGAGGACCCGGACGAGAAGGCTCCTTGAAAGAACCTAAAATCGAACCATTATCATTTCTTAGAACGCCACCTAAACCACTCCTCTTCCAGTCAAAGCTAGTAGCAGCATCTACAATCAATTTAATGAAGCCCTTAGGAGGAGGGGACCAAGGAACAATCGATTTGAATACTGAACTAGAATTTCCTAGAGAAGGATCAGATATAAGAGAATCCTTAGGAATAGAAATCTCACTGTACTTGGCTAAGAACCAAGAAGCAAGCCTAAACCTTGCTAAGAAAAATAATTCGGTCTAGTCTAACTTCCCCCCTTCGAACACAATGGCATTCCTGACTTTCAAGATGGTTCATAAAACAACCCTTGGAACAAATGACCATATAGAAGAATTGGTCTTCAAATCTTCCCATGCTAGTAGAAAACTCTTAGCATTTTCATGGAAAACAGAATGTCCAAATTATTCCATAATGTCCACACAATAGAACAAGTAAAAAATAAATGTGATAAAGACTCCTCCTCCAACTTTCAAAGTGGGCATAAAACATCATCAATACCCTGAACCCTCTTTTAAACAGTTTTGTCTTTACTGCCAGTTTCTGAAGAACAACTTGCCACACAAACGATTCCACTCTTGGAGGTAGCAGACCCCTCCAAATTATGTTTTTCCAGAAATGAACCTCCTCCGAACCCGATGAACACAACTTAACACGAGCTAACATAATACATACCATCCTCATTGCCTTTCCAAATCAGACCATCATTGGATTCTTTAGATAGGCTGATATTCGAAATGATTGACATCATATTAGACCATTGTTCAAATTCCCAATCATTCAAATTTCTTCTCAATTGAACATTCCAAAACCAACCCATAGATTGATATTCACCAAACTCGATTAATTTGCCAAGCTTGTTTGAGGAAATGGAAAACAGTTTAGGAAAAATAAGCAAAAGTGGATAATCCATAGCCCAAGGATCTTGCCAAAACCGAATGAACTCACCATTACCTACTTGAAAACTACACATGCTTCGAAGCTTCGAACCAAAAGGTTCTTCTTTGAAATGGTTGTTCACCACCGATCTCCAAATCCAAGAAGCTTGAGTTGGAACCTTACTATCAAACAATAATAATAATGAATCAATATTGTATTTGCTGCAAATCATCTTCCTCCAAACAAAGTTTCTGTCATTAGCAAACCTCCAAGACCATTTCCCTAATAGAGCTTTGTTCATATTGTTAAGACTCAGCACACCCAAGCCTCCCTCATTCTTTGGTTTACACACAATGGACTAATTAACCCAATGTATCTTGTTTTTATCAATACCCCCTCCCCATAAGAACTTAGACATAATTGAATTTAGGATTTTGTTAACCGAGGCTAAAATCTTAAGCAAAGACAAAAAATACATTGGAAGCGAGCATAGGACCGACTTAACCAATACCAATCTTCCTGCTAATGAAAGAGTAGAAGCCTTCCAACCAACAAGTTTCTTGTGAAAATTCTGAACCACCGGATCCCAAAGAGCTGATGAATTCTTATTAGCACCAAGAGGAAGTCCTAGGTATTCTGAAGAAAAGCCCCCAACTGAAGAACCAATAGTCCTTGCCTAGTCTTCAACCTCCTGTTGATTCGCATTAATTCCAAACAATTTGCATTTCTTTAGATTCAACTGAAGTCCATAAATAACTTCAATTACTTTAAGAACCCTCTTGACATTCAAAATTTGCATCTTCGAAGCACCACAAAAGATTATGAGGTCATCGGCATATTGCAAATGAGTTAAGTTCATAGACCCCTCCTCCCTACCTATTACCAATCCAGTAAAAACCCCTCAAAAACTGCCTTTAGAAGTAATAAATTAAGAAGTTCCCCTACTAAATTGAACAACAGTGGAGACAGAGAACAACCCTGACGAAGACCCTTTGCCATTGGGAATTCTTCAGAAGGAACCCCATTGACCAATACTGACACAGAGGCTGTAGTTACACATTTCCTTATCCAACCACTCTATCTGGAACCAAAGCCCATTTTCTCCATAACTTTAAACATAATAGGCCAATCAACTGTATCATAAGCCTTCTTGAAGTTCACCTTAAAAACACAACCCTTGAGTTTTTTTTTCCTCCAAAAATCAATTCCCTCATTAGCAATAAGAGAGCAGTCCAAGATTTGACAACCAGGGATGAAAACAAATTGTGTGGAACTGATGATGTCTTTGATGCAACTTCTTAACCTCCTCGAAAGGCACTTAGATAGGATCTTATATAACCCTCCTACTAAGCTAATAGGTCTATAGTCATCCAAACCACCAATGTTGGAGCTCTTCGGAATGAGAGTGATGAAAGTGTTATTAATACCATGTTCCCAATCTTTCCCCTCGTAGAAATTGTGGAAAAATTTTAGAATGTCTTCCTTTAGGACATGCCAGAACCTTTTGAAAAAACCTAAATTTAATCCATCTGGCCCAGGAGCTTTGTTACTGTCACACGAATTTAATGTCTCCCAAATTTCTTCCTCCGAAAACTCTTTTTCTAAATGAAGACTTTGCTCCAAAGAAATTCTAGAAAAATTCAGCCTTATATCTTCCATTTCCAATGTAGACCGAAAATTAAAGATTTTGAAAAAGTAATCCCTGACAGTGGCCTTGATAACAGTAGGGTCTTGGATAATCTTTCCTTTGACATTTAGAGCATCAATAACATTCCTCTTTCTCCTAACTGAAGCACAAGTATGGAAAAATCTGGTGATGCGATCCCTGTCTTCTACCCATTTCGATCTGGAATTTTGGTACCAAATTTGCTCCTCAATCTTATAAAGTCTCCATAATTCTGTTTGAAGGGTATTCAACTCTGTTGCTTTTTCACTATCACATACATCTTGCAACTGCTGGACCTCTTCCTCTAACTTGTGAATCTTCCTTTTTAATTCTGTAATCGATTCTCCTGGAAACTGATCTCTCCTCCCAGCCCAATTTTTAATGGCTAGTTTGGTTCTTTTCAGGATACTCAAAATTCTAACTTTTCTTTGATTTTTCTTGCAGTCTTGAATGGAAAAACTGACCAGATCCTCAAAGCCATCCTCATCCATCAAATAATTAAAGAGTCTAAAAGGTTTTTTACCCCAATTTGCTCCTCCAGTCTGAAGAATTATAGCATTAAGATCTGACACAGACCTGGGAAGTAAAGATTGAGCGATTTTAGGAAAAGCAGCCAAGAAGTGAGCATCAACCAAAAACCTATCCAGTCTTACAAAAGTGGGGATATCTTTATTATTGCACCATGTGAACCTACCCCCATTCAAAGGTAGATCAATTAACCCTGTTTGTTGAATAAAATGGCTGAAGATCCCCATAGAATTTCTGTTTTGAGTTCTTCCTACCTTCTCCTCTTATGATAAGTAAACATTGAAGTCCCCTCCCACGCATAATGGAAGATTTTGTCCATTCAGAAACGTGCACAACTCTTCAAAAAAACTAGCTTTCTCATCCTCCACTGAAGGTCCGTAAACGTTAATGAAGCCACATCTAAATTGATTAGATCGAAATTTCCCTGAAATAGCAATAAATCTTCTACTAATGTACTGATTTTCCAACTCGAACGTGTTGTCATCCAACAACACAGTAAACCTCCTGATGAACCAACCGCTAGTGATTCTATAAACCCTTGAAGATTATTCAGCCCACTCCTAAGAAAAGATCTCTTTATCTTCACAGATTTGGTTTCTTGCAACCAAAGAAATGAAGGAGAGTTCTTTGCCACCAATCTTTGAACAGCCCTCTGTTTCTCCTTTCTTCTCAAACCCCTAACATTCCATGGAACAATTATTAACTGTCTTCATAATTAATTAATCAGTAATTTGATTACCCCCATAATAAAAACTCCTTAATTGTCCAAATTCATGTCATTCTCCAAGTTGATATTTTTTTTTCCAAAAAGGTTATCTTCCCTTGCTTAAAAGATACCCCCAGTAGCTTACTAATTTCCCAAGTAGTTAAGGCTTCCTCCAAGAGATCCGAAAAGGCTGAAGATGATACTGTTGTGATACTAATTTGATCTAAGGCTTCCCTTAACAGTAGTCTTCTGACTCTTCTGTTGAACAAGTTGGATTTGAAACCATAACTATCTCCTTCTGAAAACCATCCTTCAATCTCATTATCGAAGGTCCTGTCAAATGAAAGTCTCTCAATAGTAGGTTCCACATAGCGTTGATTGTTCAAATCTGCTACCAATTTAACTGTTCGAACTGAACTTAAGGCCAGATCATTTTCCTTCTGACTGCCAAAGGCTCCTTCTGTTTCAGATATAAAGTTTTGGTCATTCCCAAACCAATATTTTCTCTCCCTAGACCTTTTGTAAACCTTTTTATAGCTGAACAATCTTCTCCTCTCCAACGGTTCACTCTTTGTAGATAACAAACATTTAGACCGATAAAACGATCTACCCCTTGAATTTCTTTCTGTAAATTCTGTATTAGGCTCTATCAACATTAATTCAGCTTCTTGATCCTCTATTCCAGCATGATCAGTTATATGGATTCTCTCCCTTATCTTCTTCCTCTTTACTGGCAGACACAGGCAGATTAAGTTTATGTTCCATTTCCCGAATCATACATTGATTTTCAGAACTTTCTTTCTTTTTTTCAATTCCCATAATCTTTAAATTAATAGCTGGCCCATAAGGATAGAGTCTCGATAGTGGAGACATGGACTCACAATCACTTTCGGTATGGGCTTGTTCATTTTCCAGCAAATTGAAATTTTTCCTAATGCCCAACCCCTCAAATTTTCCTGTCGATTTTCTCCCAGAAACCAGAATATCTGACAGACTTCCTTTATTATGTTCCCCAGCACTCTCCTGTTGCCTTGACTTTAACCCTCCATAGCCGCAAACAAAGTCTGCAACTCCAGTACCATCCATCCACTTTTCAACCCTATACCGAGTTCCTTTTGTCAGACTGATCACTTTTTTCAAACTTTTCTGATGCCCAATCTTCCTCCTTCTCCGACGCTGCACCCTCACCTGATCTATCCTCCGATGCCATCTCTGAATACAATTTTGAAGCTGCAGGTGATTTTTTAAAGACAGGCCCTATCTTTATTTTTACCTTATATGATCTCCCATAAGATCCTAACGTGATCACTTCTGGAACGTTAAAGGGGCTCGCCACCCTCAACAGCAACCTTGCCACCGCCATATATTCTCTTTTCGCCACAGAGTCATGAATGCGCATCATCTTCCCCCCACCTCTGAACCAGCTTCTCCAAAAAAGGAGCATTCCAACACAACATAGGAACACCATCAAGTTCCACCGAACAAAAGGCCAATGGAACTCCATCTTCACTCAGAAGAGGTTCAAGCCAATCAAACCAAAAAAAATAATTCCTCTTTCTTATTCGACCACACCTCATTAAACTCTTCAATCGAACCGAAAGTCACCTGGCAGGATTTCCAAGCGTAACCCCAGCTGGCAATCTTTACCTTAATCCCATCACTGGCCAAACCCTTTTGAACCAGCTCTAAATCGAATAAAGGTTTGATGATTCCTATTAAAGATCTTCTAACCCACTCTGATTCATCCGAAGGGACGTGCATCTCCCATACATTTCTCATCCCAGGAGCCCTTCGAGAGCAACCTTCTCTTTGATCCTTTAACACCGTTTCATCCCTACCATTCAAGACTAAAGCATCCTTTTATGATTTTCCATCTCTCAAGCTGCTCAAAGAATAATCTCCCTCTCTTTTTCTCCTATATTCTCCCCTGTTTAATTCCTCTTTTCCTGTCTTGGGTCTGCTGGTATCAGCAATCCTATACCTATAGCTTTGGTATTCCGCAGCCCCTACAGTGACTCTCTTCCCATCAATCCACACTCCATTGATGTTTTCAATCGCCTTCTTTAAGCCTTCCTCCTTCTCAAATTGAACGAAAGCGAACGTTTGATTCCTATACTTAGGATTTTTTGAAACACTCGGAATGTATACCCTCACTACTTTTCCCTGATGTTGGAAAAGTTCTCTAACTGTTCTCCTAGATACCCTCTTACTCAAGTTATCCACAAACGCCGTCCATTCCTGACTGGAGGAAGGATGAGTTACCTGATCTCTTTTTTCTCTCACTCGACCTCTCTCTCTCTCTTGACCATTCTCTCTCATCTTTTATTATACACCGTAAGTTCTAATTCATTTAGTTTCTATGATTTGGTAACATTAATTAGCAAACTTTTACTTTGTTTATTTCATGGGCAGGCAGGGAATGCTGCTGGTGCTGTGCAAGAATGTGAAGACTTGGACAAAGAAGGTTTTTATTATAATACCCCTTTAGTCTTTTAATGGCTATGGCTATCATGTTTTTCTTTATCTAATTCGAAACATCCGGATAAAGAACATAGTTGACTTTTGACTTCTCTAGATTTTATGTTTTCTCTGAATGAAACTAGTTTCTATTTTTGAGCTTAGAAGAAGTGTGATTAATTTGTTGTATGTAATGTGTTTTCTGTAAGGTATGCTTGATGCTGAAGGTTTGCAAATATATGCTTTCTCGTTATGGCGACTGGGTGATCATGACTCTGCCATCTCTGTGACTAGAACCCTAGCTGCCGGCGTTTCTAGCATGGACAGGATATCTGCAGCTGTGTCTGTTAGTTTCATTTGTAGATTGCTGTACTACATTTCTGGACTTGATGTAGCAATTGGTAGCATTCTGAAAATGCCAAAGGAACTCTTTAGAAGTTCAAAAATAAGCTTTATTGTCTCTGCCATTAATGCGCTGGATCAGAATAATAGGCTGGAATCCATTATTTCAAGCAGTCGTTCCTTTCTTGCATCACAAGAGGATATCACCAGAATGCACTATCTAATAGCACTTAGCAAACTAGTATGCTTGCTCTGTTGATTTTAGATTGGGTTTTCAATTATGTACCAGTTTAGACCAATGCTTATGCCACTATACTTCTGGTTTATGCACAGATTAAAAATGGGACAAAGGATCACATTGGGTTTCAGAGTGGAATCAGTCATCTTAGAAAAGCTCTTCACATGTACCCTAACAGTAATTTAATAAGGTATATTTTGATTCTAGCTGGCATTTTTTTGGAAGTCCCTAAGCAACAATTAGGAATTTAAAAAGGTGCTATTTGTTATTACTGTGTGCGTTTTGCTGCTACCTATACCAAACATGGAATATATATTTAGTCTAAGCTTTCCACCAAAAAACTTGAAAGTCTAACATCATTGTCGTGTGAACAGGAATCTACTTGGTTATCTTTTGCTAGGCAGTGAAGTGTGGGGAAATAGTCATCTGTCAAGTAGATGTTCCATCATCGATGCTTCTGACTCTAAGAAAAAAGAGGGCTTAAAGTCTGGCTGGGAGATTTTCAGTGCCGGGGCAGTTGCTTGCCATGCAATCGGCAATAGTGAACCGAGGTTCTCTTTCCCAACATGTGGCTGTCAATGCTCGGGTTCTGGAGCTGTGCAAGAACTACAAAAGTATTTTAACTATCACCTGTTATAGGTTATTTATTTCTTTCATGGTTATTGGCTTGTAGGTTAATACTCTAGAAACCAGTGGGTTGTTCGCTGCATTTTAGGAGTTTGTTACTTATTGCAACCCTGAATGGAATACATTATGCAATTCCTAAATTTGGCATAGATAACAATTTTCTTTACTCTACCTTAAGAAGGTCTACCTGCATCCCCTCCCCTCAAAGAAGAGGATGAAAATCTCTGTGTTTGTTATGTAATCAAAAATGATCTATTTTCAATTTGCAGGTGCTTACGCAGAGAGCCATGGAACCATAATGCACGATACTTGCTTGTTCTTAATCTTTTACAGAAAGCACGGGAAGAGAGATTTCCTGTAAACATTTGTATTGTTCTTGAGCGCCTCATAAGTGTGGCTCTTTTTGATGAGTTCTATTCCGGAAAAGAAGCCCCTTCTCAATATCAAAAGTTTCAGCTTTTTTTATGTGCTTCTGAGATTCTTTTGCAAAGTGGGAATATAATGGGCTGTATTGACCAGGCAAAAGATGCTTCAGCACTTCTTCTTCCAGATAGCTACCAGTTTTTTGGACACTTACTATTATGTCGTGCCTATGCTGCTGAAGGAAATTTAAAAAATTCTAAAGAAGAATATCAAAGGTGCTTGGAGCTTAAGACAGATTTTCATGTTGGTTGGTTATGCCTAAAAGTAATGGAATCTCAATATCAAGAGCAAACTCTTTCAAATATTTTTGATTTAGCCTTCGAGGAAGGCTCAAAAGGGAGGAATGATTCATGGAATATGTGGATGGCTGTATATAGTTTAGTGATGGGTATGATATGTATATGGAATCAGGATTTTCTTTCCGCAGAGGAATTTCTGGGTCAACCTTGTTCGTTAACCAGTGCTGAAAGCTGCATTTTCCTTTGTCATGGTATCCACCTATTGATGGAGATTAGTTTTTTTGGATGATTTCTTCTAAGTATCAATATGCTGATTTAAGGTTCAGCTACTTATGGATTTTTGTGTGCGAGTGTATTTTAATTTTCCCTTCTCATGGAGGCAATATTGTTGATGGTTCAGGTGTCACTTCTATGGAGATTGCTAAGAGGTGTAATGATTCAGAATCTTTATCCAATGCCATAAGGAGTCTCAGTAAAGTTCAACAGACTTCATCGGTCCCAATACCCATTGTCTCAGCATTGTTAGCCCAAGCAGAAGGAAGCATTGGATCCAGGAAAAAATGGGAGAGAAACCTTCGCCTTGAATGGTTTTCTTGGCCACCAGGTTCACTCCTAGTCCACCCTTTCTTTTTAATGTTGTATCTGTGTTGTTTTTGGTTTATACATTCGCACAGACGTATATATTGTCACTGAGGGTGTGTTTGGACGAGGAATTTGAAGGAGGAAACATATTTGTACTGAGATTTTCAAAAAATTTAATGTAAAATTTCATTGTTTGACAAGACAAAATTAGAACTTCAAAAAATTCTTAAAATTTGAAAGAGGAATTTAGATGGCTTAAATTCTCTTTTCAAAATCCATCTATACAGGTGGAATTTATGAAATACCTTGATTTTTGTTGAGATTAACATTTCTTATATTTTCTTTTTCTATGTGATTACTATTATTTTTCAATTCTAATTATAAAACTCTTTTCAAAATATTTTTTTTCTATTTTTTTTTCTATTAGATATCTATTCATTTTTACAAATCTAGTGACATCCATATTGCTTTATTTAATTTTTAATATTATTATTTCTATATCATAAAGATTTTATCTGGAATTCTCTTTCTATTAATCAAACAATGTAATAATTATTTCTGACATCTTCAAAATTTTAAAATTCCTCGTCCATAACGCAGTAGTGTATGTCTACACATGTTTGTGAAATTGGTTGATTACTTACTATGTTGCTGGAGATTTTGAAGAGATTACAAAAGAACAAGCTCTACTGTTAATTGCAATGTTAGCGCCTCCTCCCTGACTGGTTGATGCATTTCTTGTTCCATATAAAGGGGAAATGGCAAAGGAGTTGGGGTTGGGGGTGCTAAACAGTTGTCCAAGAGCCTGTCATAGTATTCAGTGGCTAAACAAACTTGCTTATTTTTTTATTTAGTTCTCAACAACGAGTAATCACTTGATGTATATTGAAAAGGGGTCAAATTCTTCTGTTATTCCATGTACTATGCATAAGTTGTGAATATAGTCCTTGTATAATTTGATCATTTTTAGTCCTTGTACTTTTCAAGTTTTGAAATTTGGTCCTGACCCAAATTGTAGCCGTGAAATGCAAATCAAATGTTACTATTCATCCATGTTATATGCAAGTTATAGATTTATTTCATGTTCTCCAATTTGATAATTTTAAGTTCCTCTATTTTAATCTTAGTGTCCCGACTCAAATAATAGTCTTAATGTTCTTTTTTTTTTTTTTTTGAGACGAGTCTTAATGTTCTTGTATTATTTGAATCGGGACTATAATTTCAAAATTCAAAAAGTGCAGAGGCTTGAATTGTCTAAATTAGAGTACATAGGCTAAATCCACAACTTATGTATAGTACAAGAACTAGTGACATTATTTGACTACAAAAGCCACAACCAAGTATATACGAAGGCTTTTGTTGGGTTACTCTTCCCCGTCGGGAACTTAATCATTTCTCTCATCTCATACATGTAAAACTTCCAAGCTCGCTACTCTGTGTAGGAAGCTGAACCTCCCATGTAGCTTTCAACAACCCAAGTCTTGTCAATTAAGAGATGTATAATGAGTAAAAGTTATATTAGACCGATCACTTTATCTGGGTCTTGCGAAATGGGATCCTTTTATACTGACTATTTATTTTCATGGGAGTAGTCTGTAAACGAGTGCTGCTAGACATTAGCATCCATTGTGTCACTGGATGTTCTGTCAATGGAAGGATTAACCCTAATATACTAAATCTAATTTCATAATCGGGCTTGATACATAAATGTTTCTCGATTGTGAATAAAAACATTTGATGCTAAAGCAAAAGTAGCTCCATCTTCAATGATGATTCACACGAGTAATGTTTATTTTTTGTGCAGAAATGAGACCGGCAGAACTTTTCTTTCAAATGCATTTACTTGCGAGACGGGTTGAATCTGAGTCTGACAGTTCATCCAGGGTGGAGTGCTGCCAAAGTCCCCTGCAATGGGTTCTTCAAGCCATCCACACAAACCCTTCTGACTCGAGATATTGGAAAGTTTTGCCCAAGCTTCTGTAACAACAGGGACTCAATTCTGCAAATTGAACAATATGCAAAACTTTCAAGATCGTGTTTTGTTTATACAGATTACAGAATGAATGCCAAGTAGGACTTGTTCTTCATCTTAAACTTGGATTTTGTGGATTGACCTCTGTTTCCTTTCATGCAATTGATTGTCCTTTCTTTTTGTGAAGTAACTACAGCTGCTTCCTAAATATATGAACTTTGACAGAATGTTTTTTTTTTCAAAAAAAGAAGTTAGTTATAGGGACAATTGCAATTACAGATTATACATCTGACTCTTTTGAAGTTGCCTTAAAATTTCTATTGAAAAATTGATTTGGCAAGAATAAAATGGTCAAATGGCAGGCAGCCACATACGAGATGAGGCTGGTAGCCTATCCACACATTTGGGAATTTCATTCAATTTGCAAAAATGGCCCCAAAAAATTCAATGATATATGTGGAGCATAGAAAAGCCCGTTCGCAATACCCTGCTTCTGGTATGGGCTTCTGCAACTCAATAACAAGTAGCTGAGCCATTTGAAAAGTAGGTTTAGGTTACAAGTTAGAAGCTTTGAAAGAAGCAAAATGATGCTGATGCAACAAACCTGGGCACTATTTTCATCGAAGCCAGCTTGGGTGAAAGCACAATACAGCACATCCTCCATCGATTCTAATCCCATGGCTGCTACCGTCCCCGGCCACGCCCCCAAATGGGCTCAGAAGACCATTACTCTTCCTCCCCTTCGGAGAGGCTGCCATCTCGTTACGTCTCAGGTAACCAGCATGCCTACTCCCTTTTGCCTGCCAATAATTCCATTCCATTAACCGTAAACTTTTCTTTTGGTGTTCAGATATTGAAAGAAATTAGGCCCGGTTTATCAGATTTTAAGTGTGGCCTTGCTCATCTATTCCGTGAGTGTCTCTTTTTCGCTATTTTTTACTTTAATTCTCTATCCCTCTGTACAATGATTTTTATGTTTATTTTTTTAACTATGTACTCGTATATTTTGCGATTTCACAATTCCAGTGCAACACACAAGTGCTTCTCTTACCATCACTGAGAATTATGATTCGGATGTTCGTGACGACACCGATACATTTCTCAGCAAAATAGTTCCAGAGGTATACAGATAGCAGAATGTATAGGGTTTTATTTTATTTTCTTTTAAATGGTGCTTGAAATATCAATCTTCATTTTGCAGGGAAGGTCTGCGCCTTGGAAGCATACGCTTGAAGGTTTGTGTCTGTCCATGTTCACAAATTCAGACTCCTTGCTCTTTCAGCTTGAACCCTTCTCTTCCCTTCCATGTCAGTTTCTTAATATTTAAGCTTCGTTTTAACCTTTGCAGGCCCTGATGACATGCCAGCCCATATCAAATCATCCATGTTTGGCTGCGCCCTAACGTATGTATATTTGTTCGATAAGATCCATCTATTTTTTTTCCTTTGAATTGGATGAAAAGATTTGGTCTTCAGTCTCCATTTTCACCTTATCTTCATGTTATTATTCTACAGGGTTCCTATTACAGATGGAAAACTTAACATGGGAACTTGGCAGGTACATCATATTTAGACAAATATTGACAGTGACCATCCAAATCAGCTTTGAATGCCCTTTGATTAATTTGCCCCAAGACTGCTACAACTTGGGTTACATCTTGTTTGAACCTGCTTTGCAGTTTTCCCACTTAACAAAAATGAACAATTTAGTTTCCTCTCTGTTATGGTTTAGGGCATTTGGCTTTGTGAGCATCGCGATGCCCTGACAGCTCGTAGAGTGGTGGTGACTCTCAATGGCATCTAAGGTACTAAATGTGGAGAGGCTCTGTTTCCCCCAACCGTGTAATTGTATTATACTTAAGATGCTTTCGTGATCACTATCCTATATTTGTTGATGGGATACACTAATGTGAGTAGGAATGGTATAAACTAGTTTTTTTGCTTTGTCCAAGTGACATTGATTGCAATGAGTTTGTAATCAGTTGTGATTGACGCTTCTACCTGAAATCCTTTTGCTTTCGTTGATTTTCTTCTTCTCCTCCTCCTCCTCCTCCTTAACACTCAGTTTACTTTAATTTTCTTTCTTTCACAATTCTTATACTGTCTGTCTGTCTTTCTTCTTCTTCCTCCTCCTTCTTCTTAACACTCAGTTTACTTTAATCCTCTTCCTCTTCCTCTTCCGCTTCCGCTTCCGCTTCCGCTTCCTCTTTACTTTAATTTTCTTTCTTTCACAATTCTTATACTGTCTGTCTATTTTTGAGTCAACGACTGAAAATCGTAACCACCGGAGGAAGACGGTATTGGATTACAAGATACATGACATAAAGAACTATATCAATAATTATCATCCAACCAGCCAATTGCACCAGTCGAAGCTAGGTTCGGGGATACTATTCAACCAAGAAAAACAGCAAAAGTATAAAAATTGCTCCGAGCAGATTTATCTTTTAATAACTAATAATAATTTATAGAGTATTTTGGAAATGAAATGAACTAGGTTTAGACAAGAGTGCTCATGGTTCAATTTTTTTAAAACATAATCTTTTAGCTAGTAGTCATTAATAACATAAAAAATAGCAATATCCATGATACAAATTGGTAAACTGGAATTAAACTCATAAAGTATATATAAATAGTTACCTGATTATAAAGCCTTACTTTGTTGAATATCTCGATTATTAAAAATTATAAAATGATTTTTCGATTATAGGATGTTATTTTATTGAGTTGTTCGACTATTAAAATTTATAAAATAATCTAACTATTCATATGTTGTAAATTTTTCCTTTTCCATTAAAAAATTGACGGTTGTCTGAGTTTGACGTTAACTTGCTTATTAGATTATGATAAAATCATATTTTAATAATGTTTATTGGTAAAAAAAATTGACAATCATTTGAGTTGGCCGTTAACTGGTTCGACGTCATAATGTTTCAAGTACTGACTTTATGACATAATGTAAACAAAGAATCGATCTAAAAAATACGGCTCAAATAGTTGTGGGATCAAATTTTATCATATCTGAGTCCACATGTTAACGTCCAGCTCAGGCATATGTTAATTTTTTAACAGAAAATAACAAATTCAAAACATATGAATAACCGAGTGACTATTTTGTAACTTTTAATAGTCAATGGACTTAATAAAGAAACGTCTTATTGACGGAACACTATTATGTAACTTTCAATAGTCAAAGGAATTAAGAAAACTGTGTTCTATAGTTAAGGGACCAATTGTGTATTTTACCCAAAAATCTAAAGCTTTAGAGAATATTGAAGCATAGCAAGCGAGAGCTTTCGTTGTACTATTGTAGATCGTCGAATATGATAATAAATTTAATTATCAAAATATATGAATATTAATCAAAACTATTCTTATATAAACGAAGAAAATATTAAACAAATCAAGTGGACTTCAAATCTAAAGCTAAACATAAATTTTATTTGTCAATTTAATCAGCCTCCAAACCTGACATTAGAACATATAAAAAATTTAAATTTATATGAAAATAAATTATACTTATTTTATTATTTAATAATTTTTTAACAATGATAGATTTTACTAATAAAAATAATGAAAGAAATTAAAATTACAACATACTCAAACATAGAAAGAAAAATAAGATAATTGGCATAAAAACTCATACATAAAATAAAACATTAAACCTAAAGATACGAAGAAAAACGAAATATTATGTTGTGAATGGCGTCTAATATTAAAAGAACGAAGTAATTTTCATAAAACTCATTGTCTTTGTCGAATAAGATGTTTTAATGAAGTGATAAAAAAGCGATGAGCAAACCAAAACTGTTTGGCATATTACTTCTCTACACAATTTTATTAAATTAACAAACAACATTTGACCAAAGAGGAGATCTGACAATACGTGACTACCGACTAACCAATTTGTTGAACCACTTTTTATAATATTTTGATATAATAAATTTAGATAAAATATTTTTGGACTTGAATTGAGTTTATTCAAAAAAATTCAAAAATAATTTTAAGTCCATTAAAACTAGAATTTGAGATCAAAACGTTTTTAGTATCGATATTGCATGAACAGTATTGATATTGTTCACGTGGTACCGATATCAAAGGTAAGAGAAGTATCGATACACTCTAGGTAATATCGATACTACCAGCTTGTTCAAATTTCAAAATGCAAAATAGGTACCGATACTACTTTACATAGTAATATTGATATCATGAACAAAGTATCAATATCGTCATGCCCAATGGCTAGTAACAGCTAGTTTTATTTAAAAATATTAAAGGAAGTACCGATACTCATTAAAGGAGTATCAATACTCCCTGTCCTTGGCAGTTTTATTTTACAGAGAAAATATCTCCAAAGGCTCCAAATCACTTCCAACGGCTAGAAACGGACACAAACACATTCAAACATATAAATACAAGTACAAGACACTTGAAGAAGAGTAAAAACACATATCCAAACATTCAAACACAAGAGAAACCTTTTGTACTCTATTTTTTTCTATTGTAAATAGTTGTGTTTTCGTGAGCTTTAATTTTGTTAACACCTACCTTTTAGAAGTTTCTTTGTTTATTCTTCATTCTTTTTGTAAAAGGGGTTTTTGTTCTATCTTAGTTAAGTGAAAAGATAGGGAGTTTGTAAAGATTACTCTTGATCATTGAAAAAGAAAAAACAAATTAGTGAATTTGTTGGAAAATCCTAAGTGAGGAGTTTAGGTAGTGGATGTAGACTAGTTGAGAAATCGAACTACTATAAATCTTTGTACAAAAGTGTTTATCATTTCTTTCTCCTTACTTCCTAAACACAATTTTTCAATTCACCCATCTTGGTACATTTTCAGTTGTCAATTTGAGCTTCATAAATCTTAACACAATCAGAAAATAAATGTCGTGAGAATCTTTGTGCGAGCACCAACACGATCGTAGATGTATACGAAAAACATACCAAACGCCACGAGGAATATGCCGCAAAAACATAGAAAAAACATATCACAATGAAAGAGATTTTTATTTAAAATTGAAAAAACTAAAAAGAAAAAAAAAAGAAAACAAATAATATAGAATTAAAAAAATAAGAAAAAAACAATCAGATACAATCAATAACCAAAATTAAGATTAATGTCACCGTCAATTAAACAAAAATCAAATAGAGATATAACATCATAAAAATATTGAGCGAACTTTTTTATTTAATTAATTTAAGGTAAATATAATGTAGTAGTTATTCAAATATATATCTCAATCATTTGAAATTGAATGTTTAAATCTCATTCATAATATTTAAATTCGAAACTTTAAAAAATAATAATAATTTTTTTTATCACCAAAATTGATTATTTCTAGTTCATGCATCGAACAAAATTTTAGGTTAGAGAAAAGTAGATAAATTTAGTACATTATTTTCATTAAAGATGTATTTTAAAATAAAATTGGAATTTATTGATTTTAAAAACAAAAATTGAGATTTTTATTGAATATCGTTGAGAAGGTACTATTACTATATAGTTCGAGAACCCGACAGAGGAAAGAAAGGAAGGAAGCAATGGCGGAAAAATCTCCGGTGAAAGAAGTTGCTTTCTCAGAGAGCATCCCCATCTCGAACTCAAACCAGTTGAAGCAATCTCCGCAGTTCTCCGCCAAATTGACCACCCCAACGCCACCCATCTCCGATATCCCCTCCACTCCCACCAGCCGTCTTCCTCCCGTCGATGCCGACGTTATTCATGTCCCCAGCTACTCCCGTAAGTGCTCTCTTTTCTTAGCCTTCCTTCTTTCCCCTCCCCCAATTTGTTTTCTCACTTGGATTTTGTCAATTAATGATGTTCCTCTTCCTTATTAATATTTTTTGGGGGGTTGGCGGGTTAAAATAAACAGGGTGGTTCTCGTGGGACAAGATAGACTCTTGCGAGTCCCGTTTCCTTCCGGAGTTCTTCGATGGACGCTCGTCCAAAGGCCCTAGTCTTTACAAGTATTACAGGAACTCAATTATAAAGTTATTCAGGGAAAACCCTTCGCGTAAGATTACCTTCACTGAGGCCAGGAGGAATCTCGTCGGCGATGTTGGCTCCATTCGAAGGGTTTTTGATTTCCTCGACCACTGGGGTCTCATCAATTACTCTGCCTCTTCGGCTCTCTCCAAGCCCTCCAAAAATACCGCTTCTAATAATAAATCCTCGGATTCCCCTTCTCTTGAATCCCCTTCTACGGCTGCCCCCACCCCCAAGCAGTCCTCTACTTCTCGGCGATTTTGCGGGGAATGCAAGTCCCTTTGTACCATTGCTTGCTTCGTTTGCGACAAGGTCTTTTTAATAACATATTCTTGTTACCATTTTCTACTTGTGTTTCCTTTTATTCTCAAGTCTAATTAATGAGCTTCATCTTACTTTTAATTGAGGAAAGGACACAGCATTATGTTAACTATTGAGATGCCCTAGCTGCTGAGTTTTTTAATCCTCCTTTGTTGTGCAGTATGACTCCACCCTGTGTGCAAGGTGCTATGTTCGGGGCAACTTTAGGGTTGGTCTAAGCAATGCTGATTTCAGGCGGGTAGAGATCAGTGATGAAGCCAAGGCAGATTGGTCAGAAAAAGAGACCTTGCTGCTTCTTGAAGCCATTATGCATTATGGTGATGACTGGAAGAAGGTTGCGCAGCATGTTGGTGGTAGAACCGAGAAGGAATGCGTGGCTCATTTCGTTAAACTTCCTTTTGGGGAGGAATATCTTGGTCATCCATTATCTGATGATGCCGAGTCTGGATTTGATCCTAATAAAAGTATGCGCCTCACACCTCTTGCCGATGCAAGCAACCCAATCATGGCTCAGGTTGGCTTTTTTCTTGTTTTACTAGGAACGTAATGTATCATGGACACGGAATTTACTAAGCTAATATTTGAACTCAAAAGCATCCAACTTTTGTGTTGCCATCATCTTCATCACAAGTTCGTACTGCCGTCTGCTTAACTTGCCGTTTACATCGGTGCCACAAAGTACTAGGGAATGTCAAGTACCTGCATAAACTTGTGATAACTAAAACTCAAACATCATTCAACCTGATATTTGTTGCCTGCCAGTGTGTGTTATTGGTCCATCATGTGCTTTGACAGCAATGGATTTGGATAATTTAGATGCCGCTGTTCAACAATTTGTTACTGTAGTCAATACACATTTTGTTATTTCATTTGAGGGGAAAGGGGTGCTTAGTACTGTTAGATTTACAGGGAAGATCCAACAGATTATAAGCATTAATTTTATACACAAAAATAGATATCACTTTTGTTCCAAAACATCAATTATCCAATATTGTTGTGGTTTTGTTTTAGTAATAATTGGTTCACTTGCTACTTCTCTTTCAGTCTGCCTTTTTGTCAGCTTTGGCTGGTGTGGAGATTGCAGAAGCAGCTGCCCAAGCAGCTGTTAACATTCTATCTAAGATTGATGACACCACAGCTAGCAGAGGGGGCAATGGATCTCTTGAAAGAAACGCAAAACAAGGTTTGAACGCCTCCTGGTTTTACACTTAACTTCCAAGCATTGCAGCATTTACTAATTGAGTTGCATTTTTTCTTGATTGGATCTAGGACTCATGATTTCTTGGAGGTGTCATCTTTTTTAGCTTGATATTGTGGTTTATTAGTTATTGATATGCAGCCCACCCCTATCATCGCAATAGATGATGTAACACTTTATTAGGTTTCCTTGCTCGTGACAAGCTGCAAAAAAGTTTACATGGTAGTCAGGTCAATTTAACATTTGACATGCACTGATGTGTTGGCTCCAAATAGTTTGGTTTTAGATATTTCCACAATGAATCATCCAAACGTTGAGAAACAAAAAATATATGTTGATAGAAATTAGATAAATGCAAAAGATCATCTAGCACTCTGCTCACAGTTTTGTCGGGTTTTTATTGGTGAGACTGGCATATGGCTGAGGCTTTATCTCATTGTGGCACAGAATCAGAAATTTCATCTAACGGTGACGCCAACCAAAATGCATTGGAAAGAGCATATGCAGATGCAAAATCACAACTAGACAAGGAAGAACAAGATATTGAAAGAGCAATTACTGAGATTACAGAAGTGCAGGTATGTAAGATTTTAAAGATCAGTGTCTAGGATGTTGGTTTGTATAGTTATGTACTATATACCCTGAGCTGTGCAGATGAAAGAGATCCAGGACAAGATTCTTCGCTTTGAGGAGATGGATTTGCTGATGGAGAAAGAGAGACAACAATTGGAGAGCATGAAGCATCTACTCTTTATTGACCAGCTCAATCTTTCATTTCGTAAGAATTCAAATTAGACATGAAAAACTGAAGAACAAGTGATTGAGAACGTTAACCGCAGATGATTTGTAATTAGTTGTTTTATTTTTCTATATTTTGCCTGTGCCAATGGTGAACAATTCTTGAATTGCAAGTAAATTGCGTTAACGATGTTTCTGTAATATATAGGCAAAAGTGAATCATAGTTTAGCAATAACCAAAGCTCCTGATCCGAGTTAAAAATATGATGTTCTTATGTGCCTATATATTATATAGGGTAAACTACAGGTTTAGTAGTCCAACTATCAGTTTTCTTCCGTTTTGGTCATCTAATTATTTTTTTTAAATCATATCTAAAGTTTAGTTTTGGTTTCATTTTGGTCACTTATTATTAAAAAAATAACGGTGATGTTATCTGTCATCATAAGATAATATCATGTCATAATTGAAAAAAAAATTAAAAATTATTATGTCAGTAGTTTTGTTAATTTTTTAATTTTTTAATAGTGTGATTGAAATAAAAATAATAGTTTAGTGACTAAATTGAAACAAAAATGATAGAAATGCAAAATATGTAGTTTACCCTATTATATAAGATGTATGTGAGAAATTAAGAACCATAGAATCATTGGACGACAATGGACTTGTAATGAAGTGTGGTTTAATTTTAAAGACGTGGGCCAAGCAAAGCTGACTGGGCCACTCACTCCATTGATTGATGGACCCTATGAGTATAAATTGAGCATTGTGCGCGGATTTGTTTGGTTTAAGAGGAGCGACGTTACCCCAAAAAGGTTCTGAGTAATCAGAGCTAGATAGAAGCCCCACCACCTGACAGCAACAGTAATTAAAGAGAAAAATAATTGAAAAAGTAGGCCTATAAGGCTACGGACTATGAACCTAGCTTCCTAGCTGCAGCCTGCAGGTAAAGGTCAAAGGTAATAGATAACCCTTTCATATATAATATTATTATAATCTGACCAGCGAAACTTAGCATTTATGTAAATAAATTAAAGACACTTAAGTGAGAGAATAGCAAATGAATGATTGGGTTAAAGCAAGTCGTATACATTACAGGTGCAGGACAGAGTAGAGAGGATCCTAGCCGTTGTTATCTTTTACTTAGGTGATTCAATAAGATCCGAACTCCGCTTTGTTGCTGCTTACTACAGAGATTGTAGAGCCAGCGACAGCTTACGACAGCCTTGTTAATTTACCTAATCATTCTACACGTGCAACAACGTCGACATTTCTTTCAACTTTCAAGGAAAGCAACACCTCATTACTTATTTAATACATTTATAGATATAGGAACTCGATTCTTCAATTCTCTACCTCATCTAACCACGTACATTATAGCATTTTGTGTATATTAAGTAGAAAAGTTTTGAAGATTATAAGTTAATTGAATTTTTAATTTGACTAATATTTTTATTGGTACGATATATAAAAGAGAAAATTAGATAATCCTTATTTTCATATGTAATGGGATAAGGGGAGGTAGGATAGTAGGTTGACTCCCAACGCAAGGTTGAAAACAATTTTCGTGGAAGACCTTCAAATTATGAATTACTCTTTGTGGGACTCGATCCCACAATCACAAGATTAAAAGAGTATACAATGGAATATGTTCAAATGCTTAAATGAAAATAATATCTCTGGGCTATTCTGAAGCTGGTAGTCTCTTTGTTGTACCACAACTAAAAATCAACACTACTATTTATATTTTATGCCTGATAAATAAATAATTAAGCGGTGATGATGATGATGATCTCACTGTTATTAATCAGAGAATTTGAAACCATCTCACTCTTTTCTCTCTCCCTGTATGCTCACATACGCACGCATAAATCTCATCCACTCTGCAACCGACTTTGCATTTGCATTTACTACACCCTTCTCTCTCCTATGTACGCGCATTAGTTTTTTTCAAAAGCCTCAAACCCTCTTGTTTTTCCAAGAAACTACTTTTAGATTTTTTCCCCAGGTTTGCAAGGTCTTTCTCTTTCAGGTGCATGTTACTGACCCTCATTGCCCATTCCTTTCATTCACAACCACAACCACAACGAGCCCTTGATTTGTTTCTACAAACCACAAACCCTCTCGCTCTATCCTTGTCTTGTTTTCTCATTTCAAAACATAAGAATTGGGTAGAGCTGTGTTGGAAGATGTTGGCAGTTGAAGAACTTCTAAGTGAACTTGCTGGGGAAGAAGTAAACGAGCAAGGTTTGCCCCCAGGGTTTCGATTTCACCCCACTGACGAAGAACTGGTAACCTTTTATTTAGCTTCAAAGGTATTTAACGGAACCTTCTGCGGAGTAGAGATTGCAGAAGTTGACCTTAACAGATGTGAACCATGGGAGCTTCCAGGTATATATATTCTTGCTTTTAAACTAAAGTGTTAATGGTGTGATTATTATATGAAATTATCCAAGAATATTCTCTACCCGCCTTACATCATCGCATTTTCTTAGCATGGATTGACATGCTTCTATATATTCCTTACAATCTCATATAAGTCT
Organism: Hibiscus syriacus; assembly: GCF_006381635.1. Lineage (NCBI taxonomy): Eukaryota > Viridiplantae > Streptophyta > Magnoliopsida > Malvales > Malvaceae > Hibiscus > Hibiscus syriacus. The sequence goes on along the minus strand of NW_024061764.1, from coordinate 948,106 downwards.
GTTGCTTTCCTATCAGCCAAGCCTAAGGAGATAGATACTTTCTTTCTTTTTTTCCTTTTTGGGATAACCTTAGAATGCTGGTTTCTTTGCTAATGGAGACTAGTAAAGCTGTAGTTTAGGAGTTAGAGTGATCTCTGATCTTCAAATACCTTAATAATCCTGCTGCATCTTGGTTATGTTCTTACCAGATTCTATGAATTTTGCACTGTATGCATTTATATGTATAATAAGTATGTTGGCAGGAAATCTTGCATACTAACAGAAGAAGTGGAACCCTAACTAGAGAGTTCAGGTCTAGTAAACATTTCCACCAAATTTTGGAGACATGTTGGGTTTATTGCAATATTTCTTGCAGGCATTTTAAATTCGAAAAATTTAAGACTTGGTCATTAATATTCAGAGTATTGATAAATATTGTACTCCAAATTATTGAAGACTATATATGTATATGGCTGTGTATGTTAATAAATATATTGTGTATCTTTAGTTTCTGGTAAAGAAAATATGCAGTAGCAATTAATTTGACATGATCAGACGTGGCGAAAATGGGGGAGAGGGAGTGGTACTTCTTCAGCCTGAAGGACAGGAAATACCCGAGCGGGCTGAGAACAAACAGAGCCACGGGAGCCGGGTACTGGAAAACCACAGGCAAAGATAGGGAAGTGTACAGTGGCTCAAGAAGAGCACTTTTGGGCATGAAGAAAACCCTTGTTTTCTACAAGGGCAGAGCACCCCGTGGAGAGAAGACCAAGTGGGTTATGCATGAGTACCGCTTGGACGGTGACTTCTCCTGCCGCCCCTCCTGCAAGGTAAATCGCACCCCCCTTCCGCCACACGAGCGGTGCCGTGGGAATCTAATGTCATCTCATTCATGATCTCTCTTTGTCGCTTTCTGGATGTAACTTGTTCGTTCTAATATAATATAATATAATATAATAATAATTGTCATGAAACTGATCATCTGCACTGGTAGGGGCATGGTATATTGTGTTTGCGTGCATGCCGACTTGACAACTTTCACCTTATTATTAACCATTCCAGCTAGCAGACTAGTTTTGATGTGATTGGTTTTGGTTTTCACTCCATCGCGCCATTTGGCTGTCAGTAGCAGCAGCTGCCATTTCTGTATTTTCTTATTCGTTTCTCTTAATAATTTAATCATACAACCAAACATCCCCAGGGGAAGCCTGTGTATGGGCGTATCGTCCTTGGTATTTGTAATTAACATGCTTATGCACTGATTACTGGTTATACTTTGTGCAGGAAGAATGGGTGATTTGCAGAATATTTAACAAAACGGGTGAGAAGAAAAATGCACTAGATCAAGGACAAAGCAATGTGATGGCAGTATCTTCGTCTTCAGCAACTCTTTTGCCTCCGCTGCTTGAAACGCCGGGCCCAGCATCGTTCTTAGAATCTCCATCTCAAACTCTAATGCAAGCTCACAATTCTTATCTGATTCACCGCCAAGAAAAATACCTGAAAAGCCTGATAAACACGGTTGTCCCACAATCACAGTCCCGCCTCTTCCCATCCAATGGGTTCCTTTCAACCACATCCACCACTACTGCTAGTAGCGCAACCGACAAGCACACGGAGACAAACGCCAACTACTCATCAGCGTCGATGCCTTTCAAGTCCCTACTCTCACATCAAGGTTGCATTTCGAAGGAACAAGCTACTATTCATAGACTTTGCAAGACAGAGGCTAACTTTTCCCATTTAGATTCCAACACTACCATGAAGTGGCTGGACAAGATTCATCCCAACCCTCTATGTCAAAATCCCATCCTTGAGATGGATTATTCTGTGTTGGGGTTTTCTGGAGGTGCAGTTACGGGCCATGACATGTCCACTTCAATTGCTTTCAACACGGCCAGTGGTCAGATTATTTTAAATCCCCCCGCCACGGCCTCTGGAGAATCCTGGCCACTGGATTGTTAAGATCTTTTATGTTGTTAGGAATAGGATCCCTATTATGATCCATGTATGTGCATACATATATATTGGGTTATGGGTTTTAATTGTTTCTGTGTTTACGAGTATCTTAAGCACAATTTTTAGAATGAATCCAAATATATTATTCAGCGTATCTTGGAAGAAAAGGCAAGACATAACAAAACTAAAAGCTAATGCTGGTGGTATAGAATGTGAGACGGGGCTATAAGTGGATGTGAGCGGTGATGACGAAAAGCTTTTATTATACTTAAATAAAATTAAGTTTTTATATATGTAAAAATTCCTAGAAAATTCATCTAATAAAATTAAGTCTACGACGTTAGTCGATTGATACTATTAAAAATGAAATCTTAAAATTAAGAGTAAAAAAAACTTTTATTTGACGTGACACCATGGATGGGATGGGATATGTTTACAATGTTTGGGGTCACCTATAGGGTACGATTGATGTGATCATGCTTAGGGGATGGTGGGTGAAATAGGGTTCCTTGAGCTTTGCACCTAAGTTTAGTAGGGCGTGGTGTAGGGAGACAGGGGGTTTGGGCATAGATATGACCGTATCCCGAGAAACATGCATTCATGCATTGCTCATCATTGGATTTATTTCTGTCATCGTTGCTTTCTTGAGCAATAATCAATGATCGACCGCAAAATTTTTAAGATAATGTTCTGAAATAAATTAATTTATGAGTTAATGTACTCTTAAGATTAATTATTCAAATAGAGTGAAATTCATAGTATTGGCCGTAGGTCGCCATGCCTTCCGGGCGATCTTGTAGGTCGCCATGCACTCCGGGCGACCTACCCTTGCTCAAACAGAGAGAATGAACGTGTTGTATGGCACATGCACGTCCCAACACATAGGTCGCAATGCCCTCCGGGCGACCTACCCTCGCTCGGCTGCCCTCGGATTCCCTCGCATAGCTCGCTCGGCTGCCCTCGGATGCTCTTGGATGGCCTCGGATGCTCTCGGATAGTCTCGGTTGGATGGCCTCGGATGTCCAACGTGTTGGGACGTGCATGGCACATGCTATCTCTTGTAGCTCGCCGGGAAGACATGGCAACCTAGTAGGTCGCCCGGAAGACATGGCGACCTACGGCTAACACTGTGGATTTCACCTTATTTGAGCAATTAATCTTAGGAGTGCTTTATCTCGTGAATTAATTTTTTTCAGAACATTATCTCGAAAGTTTTGCCGAGCCAGACAGTTGAATTGCTCTTCCCAACCTTAACCAATGGTTTATTAAATGGATCATCATAGTTGAGAGGCCTTGATCTGTAAAATGAAACAGATTACTAACATCACCATAAAAACAAGGTATGCACATTGTCACCAAAGATGTGGAATTAGAATTAAAATTGTTAAGGGACATGGAACAAAATGCTAGCCCTTAAATAATAGGGGGGGGGGGAAATCAAGTAACATCATGTAAGCAACGAAACTACCACAAAGCAATATCACAAAATTTATATCCTTTTCAAGGGCTGCAGGATAAAAGGAAAAGATATGACAGAACGAAATCATACATGCCTCTTCTATATGGTCTTAGCTGGCCACGCCTTAAAAGATCGGCTACAGAACCAGGAATGGTCTGGCTTGACTTCCTCTTGGCATATGCTCTCAGAGCAACAACCATAATTGTAATTGTAATTGTAATACACAATCCCATTGCAAAGTAGTTTTTAGGACAATTTTTCATCTGAGACAAATGAATTGTGTAGGGTTCTTCATGTTAGACTTTATTTTCTCTTGTAATTCATACAAATACCATCTCTACTGGTTTTACCGGCATGAAAATGAAAGCAATATAACAAACACTAGCAGTACAAGTAAAAGCCGAATCATACTGGATTAATCCTTTGCACCAAAAGAGGAGCCGATGTTGAACAACTATATAGTACAATACTCATGTAGGCTCAAAATCTAAGCTAACCATTACAATATTACATACAGGTATTTGGAATACAGGTAATCGTACGTAAACATTACCAGGGAAACAACGGGAGGGAAAGATGAAATGGATTCCTGAAATAAGGAAAGTGGGTATTTGGAATCTACCACCAGAGTACTTTTCGTTGTATCGACAACCTCGTTCTGGGCAAGATTGTCCTCCTCGGAGCTCATTGAACCATTAATAGCTCATATCGAAAACATTCTATTAGGTGTTAGACGAATCCAGTTGATCCGTTGGCTTAGGCAATGCCTATGATGTAGTAGCAAGGATGTTCCATTTAAAGAAACCCGGTGCTTCCACACCCAAATTGAAGGAAAATATAAAGCAAATATCAGAGAATTCACCAAGAGAAAGAAACCCAATACAATGCAAGAAAACATAAAGGCGATAAAACAAAATGCTTGGAAAAGTTTGGGAGTTACCTGGAAAGGAAGAGAAGGGAATTCAAGAAGCCAAATTGATGCCATTAGGTTTAGGAGATGGAGATATTCGTCACACTCAAAAAACAAGATTCAGTTCAGTCCCCTCCACATGATAACGATGATGATGATGACTATTTAAATAATAAGAGTAAACTAGGTAGGGTTAGAGAGTTGAGAGGAGAAAGATTTGAAAATCTACTGCTAGAAAAGAAAAACGATACCGGATACGGTAAGCAAGGGGCAACAATGCAGGAGCAGCAGTAGTAAATCGCCTCACGCTTCTAAATCCCCATCCCCATTGTCGAAGCTTTGTCATTCCCTCGGCTCAGTATTCAGAAGGTATGCGTGTAGGGATGCAACGGGCGGGCAGGTTGGGTTTTTTGCCAGTCCAAATCCGACCCGATATCATACCAAGAAAATTCGGTTTCAATTTACTCTGACCTTCAAAATATTTTTACCTGTTTTATATTCGCCCTAAAAAATTAAAGTACAAAAATAAATACTTAAATTATATTCTTTTTATCATTTAAGTGTCTAAATTTTTTTTTGTCAATTCATGTCTAACGTTACAAACGCTATAATTTCAAGTGTCTAAACTGTAACGACCACTAAAAAATTTGTTAAGAAACACGTATCGCGTTTAGATAATTTTAAAATTTTGATTTAAAAAAATAAAATATTATAAATTAAAAAAATCCAAACTTCTGAAATTAAAAAAAAAAATAAAAATCCAAACTTATTCCATTCTCATACTAATCGTTGTCGGCCATCATTGGTCATCTTTATCACCATCAAATGATCATCCATCCACATGTTGTTGGACCTCCACGGCTGATCATTTCTCTTGTCGTCATCCCAATCCTTTAAATCCATAATCCTTAAATTAAATCTTAAACCCTAATCTCTAATTTCTAAAATCTCTAACCTTAATCTCAAATTCATTAGATTATTTGTTGCTTTTTGAATAGAGAGACATAGAGGTTGAAGGGGAGAGAGACTACGAGGGGATAAGGGAGGAGGAAGGGGAGATGCACATATGGGAGGGGGTGAGAGGAGAGGCACGCAGGTGGTGGGGATTGGGAATAACTTTTTAAAAATGTATTTTTAAATAAAATTTTAAAAAGTAAATAAACTTGACACGTGTTATTTAACGATTTCTTTTAACGGTTATTATAGTCGAGATATTTAAAATAATAACATTTATAACGTTAGTTACATGAATTGATCGAGAGAAAAAGTTTAGGCACCTAAATGGGAAAAAACTATAGTTTGACAATTTTTTATATTAAGCCAAAAATAAATTAAGAACTTAATTTCGATTTAACATGATGATTAATCTTTATATATTTTGTTAAAATAAAAAGCGAATGAATAAAATGTTTTAATTTATTTATTTTAATGACATTATTTTAAAATAAATCTTAATGTAATTTAAAATAAAGCCAAAATTACACTCGAACTTGATACCACCAAATTTAAGGAAAAAAATAATTGAATTTAAAATTTGACTCTATCAAATTGAATCAAAACTATCTCATTTAGTGTGCAACGGTATCATCCATTTTGTGTGTGTTCAATTCACTTGGCACACAACCAGTAGGTAATTCCTTTCTTTCTTTTGTTAATAAAGGTAAATAATGAATAAGTATTAGGTTAAATATAAAACTTTTAGTATTAGTGTACAAGGTATAATCCTATTTTTTTGCAATATAGTATTTAACTTCTTTTAATAGTATAATTAATTTTTTAATAATATCATTAGATATTTAATTTTTATAAGCATAATCAAATATTTAATTTTTAGTTTTTATACAATTAAATACATAATGTTTTTTTTTCCAAATCACATGTTCATAAAATATCTATTTTTTAAAAATTTATAGCATATATTATTCATTAAACTAGACGACATTAAATCAATAATCTTTAGAATATGGGGTTAGAAATTCTAAGTTGATACATTTCCTCTTCCTTAGGGTAGGCATCCACTTGGAACAAAATTTCTCTTCCCCTCTCCTATGTAAGAATTGTTAAAAAAATCAAATACCTAATTATAGAAAAAATAATAAATATTTAATTGCACTATTTTAAAAACCAATACGTAATAGCAAAATAAATAAATATTACATAATTAGGTACTAAAAGTTGATATTTACTCTGAATACTAGTAGAATTTTATTTGGTTAGTGGTGTGGCCACTTATGATTAAGGGTCCGTTTGTTTCACGTAAAACGTTTTCTGGAAAATGTTTTCCTCATTTTTCAGTGTTTGGTTGGAAGAAAACTGGTTGGTCAACGTAAAAAATTTATTGGTCAACAGAATTTCCTTTGTGTTTTCTGGAAAATGACTTACGGTCTGATTTTCCATAAGTCATTTTTCGAACTTTTCACTTCAAAGAATAAATACTCAAAATAATTTTAAAATAATTTTATTTTATGATTTTAATATTAATAAAATATTTTAATATCATTTTAATCAAACTATTAATTATTAAAATATTTAAAATATATTTATTAATATTTCTAATAATATAATATGTTTAATATTATAATAAAATAATAAATTATATTATAATAATATAAGATATTATATTTTTATTTTAATAATATATAACAAAATTATTAATAAAATTTATATTATTTATTAATTTCTTAGAAATAATATTATTAAATTATTAATAATGAATAATATTATTTATATATTTAATATTAATATAATAATCTAATCATATTTAATAAAGATATTTAAGATATACTAATTAATATTTTTAAAATATAATATAACACTATTACTTTAATAAATAATTAATATAATTTATAATATTTTTATTTCAATGAAATATACCAATATTAATATTTTTATTAACAAAATTATAAAAATAATATTTTAATAATAAATAAATTATTTTAATATTTTAAAAATAATAATATTAAGTTTTATGATAAATAATATTATTTATTGTATTTAATATTTGTAATAAATAATTTTTAAAAAATTCATTAACTAGTGGAAAAAGAATTTAAACAACATATTTCAAATATCGTAAAACATTTTCTAGAAAATGTTTTTCAAAAAATGTAATTCATTTTACCAAAAAAAAATTTCTGGAAAACGTTTTCAGTGAAACAAACAGATCTTAAGTTTTGATGGCCCATGTGAATAAAGTGTTAGATCGACCCTTCATGAATAATTCCATTATTGTTGATTTATATTTGCTTATTAATTTAAGTAAATATTTGCTTAACTTAAATAAAAAAATTAATTATCAAGTAAAATAAAAAAATATGAAAAAAAATTAAAATTAATTTATTTAATGAACATAAAATGTGCGGGAACAAAAATAATATATTTTTAATACTTATATTTGGATAAAATCATTTATTTTCATTAAATATTTGTTTAACATATCATTTAAAACTCGTTTGTTGTTCAATTACTATTACATAATTAATACTATTACTGTTTTGGTGTTGATTTTATTTATACTTTATTATTTTATATGTTTTCTTATATTTATTTATAATTTATTTGTTTATAATTTATAGACATTTTTAATCATTTTTTGAATATATAAATATGTTTATGAACATATTTATTTGATATTCACAAACATATTCATTTAATTTATACGAAAGAACATGAACATACATAATATTAAATAAGTATGAATATAACTTTAAAATTTTAACACGAATCAAACACGAATAAGTGTCGAATAAATAAACAAACATAAAAGAAAGATAAATAAACTCCTCATCCCTTTAGATGGAGCTTCCCGCCTACCATGGAAACGTTGGTTGCATTTCCACGCTGCTAGCATTTACCCTTCTCAAGGCAAAACCATTTAACTGGCAATTGCTGAAGAAAATGAATCCACAATTTAAACAGAAAATAATTAATGACCCATCCGTGATATTATTGGGTTTCTTCTTTCTACTAATAAGGCCTCAACAGGGCAATGTCGGTTCCACCCGAATCGAAATTATCGTCATGTTTACCGCACATTCGCACTTGCAGTACACATCTCACCACTACATGTGGTCAATCTCGTGCATTCTCACAAATCAAATCTTACATTCCATCTACCATTCATGTCAGCATTGAGGGTCCAATTATTTTCCCTAATCTGCAGATATGGAACCTGAAAGAGGAACATTCACAGGTAAAACAAAGGAATTGACAAGTTATAGGGAAAGGAAACAAAGCATGGATTTCTACTTTGGAGGGTCAGTAAAAATCGACTCAACAGTTCTAGTTAATGGTATTGAATACGATTACTTTCGACATCGGAAATAATTTCAGGTTAAAGAGACTGCATTAATGTTAATCTTAGATTATTAAAAAGAAACACAGTGCACTGAGGATATAATGATCAAAAGGATTGCATTTGAGAGGGATAATATGATGGTAGCAAAAGTCATAGTGGGCACTAACATCTTACAAAAAGGATTATAAAATGATATTACCTTCTCAAGTACTTCATAGCCAACTTTGAGTCTAACATCTTGGTCTCTCCGGAATTTGAGTATTTCATAAGTAAATTCAGCAGCTCCTTCCGCCTTCCTCTGTCACGGTAATTGCGTAAACTATTAGCAAAAGAAAGCTAAAACTACAGATAAGTTACTGAACTTCTCTCCCTATAGAATCACTAGATTAAAGGAAGCTTTGGAGGTATTTTTCCAATCAAAGATGAAAAGGAAGGAACAGGTGTGTAAACTGTACTCATGGTGAGAAGAAAACGAATCATACAAACCAAATATTTGCAAAATTATTATTTACGTGTAAGCATATTAAAAAAGAACCACTGTGAAAAAAAACTTAAAGGTTGCACCTACCCCCTGGAATTCTTGATCAACATCATATCTTCCCTTGACAACGAAATTCACCGACTCATCATTGGTTACCAGAAAAGATTTTTTTCCACGCAGCGTGTACCGCACCTTATCACAATTATCATAGCGCAATCCTACACCAAGGGTTGTAGACAACTACAGAACAATATCAAACACATTACAAAACTTGGAAAAGAAAAGATCCAAATTTGCAAGAGAATGTTCTTAAAACAAGAGCATAACCATTTAGGGATAGCATACATCAGCATAGAAGTGCTTCATCATTGCACAAAAGTTAGTGGGGACTCCAGTTTTTGTGTCCAGCTCGCCTTGAACCTGACACATAAATAGATAGATACAAAGATTTATCAAATAAAATGAACTCAGTATGCATATGTATGTAGAACTATCCCGTCCAAAAGGATGAGAAGACATAAATTAGGGTCAATTTTTGGGTAATTGGAATATTCACACCCAAATCTCAAATCCTATCTGGTGAGAGAGAAGAAAAGAAACAGAGAGTACAGTTACAATCTTGAATAATCTAGTCGAGTCGAGTACAGGAATACAGTATCTGTAAGAAAAGAAAATGAAAGAGCAAAATCAGCAAAGTAGAAAAGCAGAAAGCTTTTAGAAGCATAAGTACCTGCAAATAGGTTCTGGAATCGATGGGGAACTTCTCCTTGGCGTGGATTCTTAGAGTTTTGGAATCTCCACTGTATCTCAACGAAGTCTCCATTGTTTTCCTTCTTTGTTTCTGGTTTTCCTATCTTTTGAATAGCATCCAGTGTTTGTTTTCCAGCTTTTTGATGCTCTACGCAATGCACGGCCAAGATAGTAAGATAGGGCTAGCTGGGCTAACCTTTTATAGGTCGCGATAATTTAAAAAATATTTGAAAATCATAATTTTATAAATAATGCTAAAGGGATTATGTGTTTTATTTTTAGATTTTAAAATATATTTAAAATAACGTTTAATTATATCTAAATAATGATTGTTTAAAATTATTTTATATTGATATAATAGTTATATTTTAAACTGTTGCTTGAGTTGGAAATAAAAGAATATATTAATATTTTTTATCATTTTATATTTTAAAAAAGGATAAATATTTAATCATATTCATTGGTGATAATATATTATTCTTTTGGTTATCTTCTCGGTTCTCTAAAACTTTGCATTGATTAAATTAAATTGATATATGCCGCGCATTTAATTTTGGTGGGTGACTTTCTCAGTAAAGATTCTCTGTATATACAAGATCTCAAACTCAACATATGCTTAAATTATATCAAATTCCTTATCACTTGAACCAAACCGTTGGTGGTGATAATATAATATTAACCACTGTAATATTATTTGTAAATATAGGGAGTAATCATTACTTTTATTTTTTAGGTAATGTAACATTCATTCATATTATATTTAGAATGTTATATTTTTAATAGTTTTATTCCTATTTTTTTATTTTACTAACTTAATCCTTCTTAATTAGACATATTTATAGATCAAATTATTCATTCAACTCAGTTCGAATAAAATTTTAAAATTATATACTTATTTCAAATTTAATTATAAAATATATAAATATAAATACAAATATAAATATATATTTATTATTTTTAAACAAAAATGAATAATTTAGATAGGATAATTTCACGTGGGAAAACTCTAAGCCGTTCATTATATATATCAAGTGGGAAAACTCTAAGCCGTCCATTATACTATATATTAGGGAAAAGAACACACCAACTCCTAAAGCCCATTTCGAAAGCAACGAGCAGTGAAGTGACAACCTAAACATTCATATAAATGAATGCTATATTTCATTTTCACCAACTACTGCAGTAGAACATTATTCTTACAGATTCTTCTCATGTCATTATCAAAAAGTAAATAATGGTTAGATTAAGTCGTAATTCATATAATTGAATAGCAGAAATCCCCTGGGGGATAACTTGAAAATGCATTGCTAACCAACTGTATGATTTTTGTAAGCTAATTCATTTCGGTTTTCTCTGAAAGAAAACGTGCCCTGAATTGACTGACAACTAATTACCTTAAAAAGCTGGAACCTACACCCTGCAGCAGATATTAACAAGCCGCAGAAGAAAGTAAAATTCAAATCAAATGAAGGATAAGCATCTCTTTTTTTGGTGCTCATGGCATTGGCAACCTAGACGGAAATTGCTTTTCTAGAGAATGATAATCACTAGGAACAAACACGGGGAGCTGGCCACCTCTCTGTGATCTACCCTGCTGCTGATGAAGATGATGACTCGGTGCAGAACCTCTATCCAACCCGTGTAACAATGAACTAGTACTCCTCATTCCTCTGTTAACTTGTTCATTCATAGGAGGACCAAAAAATATTGATTGACCACTATACAAAAGCTCTGATCTAGGTGCATGCAAAGGGCTCGCATTTCTGGACGAGGAAGAGACGAAGCGCCCTGCTTCTGGATCCCAAAAAACTGAGGTTCTGGGGCTTTCTATTGCACTAGAATTTTTTCTGATAGGATGTTCAGCTGCATGTTCAATCCCTTCACTTTGTTTTGTTGACAAAGGAGATTGATTGACTGACGTTCCATACATGGGGTTGAAATGTTCTCTATTTGAATGTTGCTGTGCCATTGGAGAGGGGGTTATGCTGGAAAGATGGCTGCTCATGTCGCCAATGCTGAGAGCACATGATTCAGCGTCTTCTCTGCTAGCATGACTTGAAGGATATGAGCTCAATGTCCCTGGTCTAGCATTTTTTATCTGAAACCCATGATCAGTACTGATGGGACTGCTTCTTCCACTGATGTTACTACTAGACAGTTGATCAACACTGTATGGATGATGCCTAGGGCCTACAGGACGAAGGACGGATGAGGTTGCTCTAGCTTTGGCAGCTGCTTTAACCGCCTCATTAGAGTCCAATTTAGCAAGTTTCCATGCACTTATTCGGACAGGATGTTGAGGCAATCTTTTACCCTTGTCTGGTGGCTGTACAGCATCCGGATCTACTGTGGATGGTAAGCGACGCGGGTCCAAATGTGGGATTATTTCATCCTTTGTGAGAAACAAACAATCAGTTATCACTTTTACTGTATAACAGAAAATCCATGACAGATGATCACCCTTAGAGATTGTAGCCATCTTAAATTCATATTTGTACTGTAGCCACAATTTGCATGCAACATACATTATTCATTTTTGATAGCAAACACCATCATAAACATAAAATGACAGAGTTTTCATGTTTAGTAGGTAAGGAAGTGGTACCTGTTGGTCCATGAAGATTCTAGGTGGGGTACACCAAGCACCTTTGTATTGCAAGCTCCTTCCAAGAGAGCTTCTTCCACTTATGGCAGTCACAGCTGAACTGGTCGGTGACGACGGCATACTCTGCTGATCTTCACCATCCGCAGACTGTCCAGGTGGTTCACTTTGTGCTCTCATTGCAACAACATATTCATATGTTGTGATACCCTGCAGTTAGAAATGACAATGGTTCAATATTTACATATTAAGACAGTATAAGAGAGATGGAGAGAGGGGGAGATATAAAGAAACACCTTTCTGATCAAAATTATATGGAAAAAGAACAGTTCTCCCAGAGGCACAATTGCAAGAAAACAAACAGCTGTGCAGAGGGCCTGTGATCATTTGTATAATGTTAGCCAAAACCCATCACAACCGAGGTTTTCATTCTTATAGAAGTGAACACTAGCGGTTATGTATTTCAACCAGTCTCAGGGAAACAATCAAACAAGCATATATAATTATAGAACATTTTGAAACACCAACCACAAAATTGACATTTTAGAACTAGGATTTTTGCTTTTCAATACCCATGGAAATCAGAGGTTTAAGTTAAAATCAACTTTCTAGAGCTCGCAAAATAGATCCTAAACGAGAAAATAAAAAAATGCAAATATTCTACGATCAAGCATATTTTGTCCAGGAAAATGACTAAGTCAACAATGCTAAATCTTCTCGATCAATCAAGGTGCTCTCTCACAAGCATAGCAATACTACAGAAACAATCTGAGCTCTTATGAAGAGAATGCAGAGAACATACCACCACAGTAGCAAAGGGGGGGCGAGAGAATCCAACTCCAAGCTTCTCGGTTATATCACTTTCTGTACCTTTTCTATCAGTAAAACATCGCACAAAGACAGCAATGCCAACTCCAAATTCAACAATAAGCTGACAACCACATACATGCATACATGAAGGCACATGAAAATAAGTTCGGTTCTTGTCAAGAGATGCCAACGAGTGATGTGAACCATTGTCCAAAAGTTATCCTAAGAACTTACCCAAACAAGGCTAGCTGCCATCAAGCACACAAAACTGATGTAATTTTTCCTGCCCACGCAATTATTCAACCACTGGATAAAATGATAAAACAGTTTAGTCATCGCCAAGACTACATGAAGTTCTAAATCAGTACAAAAAGGCAGGATTGTTTTCAAAACACATGGCCAAGGAACTATAATTAGTCAACCAGAAGCCCTATGTGCTTTCCAGTCCAGTAACATAACTTAAACGTTCAAGCTATTCAATTCTCGATGGTAGTTCTTAAAAACCAAGAAATTTACCCAAGAAAATTATGAAATGGATAAAGATGAATATTTGATAACTCACTCGACAATGATGATCAAATCCATCAACACATTTTTCACAACTTCTACAATGCTTGCTGAATTTGCGCACCTGCAAAAGGTGAGTTGGAAGGGCACGGAGAGTTATTATAACTCAAAAACATGCAATCAGAAACAAGCTTCTTCCAGATAAAGCAAAATATATGCAAGACAGTTGTTTCATTAGCATGTCAATTCTTAAGAATTAGTATGAATACAACCCTCAGGATATTCTTGCTTGAAAAGCATGGTGGTGTCTATCTAGATACAAGTAAATGAGCAGAACGTAAAGGGGAATTTCTTTTTCATATATAAGAAGTGAAAGCTATATCAAGAAACATTTTGTGTCTAAGCATGGGATTTTCCTGTTGCTAATTTTATAGCTTTCATTTTCTTTCTCTTTTCTTGTTTTTTATTGAAAAGAGAGAAAACAGTGAGAGGAAACAAAAGTTTTTTTCCTTCGGGGGGGGGGGGGAGTGGCTCAGGAGTAGGGAGAGCACTATCCTAGTAGTGTGAACCTTACTTCTGCATTACACAATGTGCAGAATAAAGCATCTTCTTCTCCAGATTGTTGCTGCAAAAGGCCTTCATCTTTGCAGCAATCTTCTTGTACGATGCAAGAACAAAAGAAACCTCCAAGTTTGGAACACCATCGTGAATTATTATGCCTACTATATTCACTTCCATACTTTAATCCTATCGTGCAAGGTTCTTTGATAGAAGATGCATTCCCTGGTTAAAACAACAGGAAATCTATGGTTAATTGAGACGAACAATAGACTACAGTCTACAGAGAAGCTCATATCTTAATACAGGCAGCTATTAAACAATTTTCAAATGACAATTCTGACTATCATCCAATTAAGTTCACAATTATCATGCAATCTATAACAGAACCATGCATAAAAAATAATCAAAAGGTTACCTGGCAGATCCATTTCATTGTGTGATTTACAAGCTGATGCCTTGTCAGCTTCAAGGATAATTCCAGGATCACAAGGATCAATAGCAGTGCATCGAACATACAGGATAAGAACAGAGAGTGCCTGAAAATTAAAATCAAGCATTAAGATAATAATTAGGAAAGCAATTAAAGAACTTTTAAGCCTTAAAAAAAAGGTTATTGTGGTTACCATGATAGAGTAGACACCAATAGCCACATATTCATAGATATCTTTTCCAAGAAAGGGAGCAAAGAAGGCATAATATGCAACCGATAGCAAAAAGAAAATGGTAATGGCCACAACCTGTCCACCATTTAGAAAGGGGAAAAAAGGTATAATGAGTGGTTGTTGAAATGAAACATGCAAGAAATTTATCACAAGAACATAAGCCAGCAATATGTAATGATTATTTAGGAAACAAAAAACCACCATGTTTAACACCAAGCCTGCCATATATGGCTTCATGGAATATTACGACTTCATCTAAAATCATTACCAGGTTTCATATTGCTTTATGATATTGGTAGTCTTAGTAATTACTTTACATGCTCATCAAAATTAGGCGTCCCATTGCAATGAAATAACTAGGTAACCAGAGAATGAACGATAATGACTTTATAAACTAAAATTAGAATTTTAATAGCATATAAAATTTCAACTTTCTTTTATACTTCCAAAAGCAAAGAGATGCATTAATTTGACCAACTATGCATACTCCATGTGGATGAAAATTTCCCCAAGTAGGATTATTTTCTTAATGTAAATAGGATCAAATAAAAGAAACTCACACAAACATCTCATAAACATGGCGCTTAGTTCATTAAAAATCAATCATAAAGTCGATAACAACCCACAAAATCAATATACATCACAAGAAATAAAACTCCAGTAACCCGTATTCATAATTTATACAGTATACATATATAAAATAATCCCCTTGTAAGTTGTAAATATAGAAAGAAATAACAAATGCAAAAGAGATTAAAAAAAAACTACTCATCGCTAAAGACAATAATATACATAAATGGGACTAAAAGAATCAGGCGGTGACTGAAAATTTCGTTCAAAGTATTAATTTACTAAAATAAGCAGCTGATGTAATAGAAACAAAGAAAAAAAATAAACCTGAAATGTATGAGCCGGAAGTTGCCATCCGTGACGCCTCACCATTGTTAAACAACTGCTCTAAAACTCCTTATTCACCTCCACATTTGAAAAAACCCAGTTTGCAAACACTTAAAGCAAAATCCCAAAGACGTTTGCTTCAGAATTGGTCTGGTTCCTTTTATATTCTTGGCATCAAAATCGTTGCATCCCATTAACTCGAAACAAAACAAACAAAAACAAAAGGAAGAAGGGGCTCAAACTAGACCCAGTAGCAGTAAACTAATTTAAAGGAGAGGCATAGAGTTAATTTTCGTTTTTAGGGTTTGTAGAATGGACTAAATGCACACCGATCGGAGAGAGAGGGAGAGAGGGAACCTTGAAGTTGAAGAAGAGAGGAAAATGGGTAGACTTAGGTGGTTTGTTTTCGCAAGCTCTTCATTTATGTCTGCGTCGCGGACCACGCGTATTAGTGATGGCAGACTGTTTGTATTTTAGAAGACATAAATTCTTTAAATGTCTGTGTGAGTTTTTTTTGGGTGCATACTTAATTTTATTAGTATGAATTAATTTATTTTAAATAATTTATTAGTATGAATTGATTTATTTTAAAATATGGATTGATTTATTTTAAATAATTTATTAGTATAGATTGATTTATTTTAAAATATGGATTGATTTATTATTGTAGTTGTATCAATTGATTTATTTTAAATAATTTATTAGTATGAATTGATTTATTTTAAAATATAGATTGATTTATTTTAAATAATTTATTAATATGGATTGATTTATTTTAAAATATGGATTGATTTATTTTAAATAATTTATTAGTATGGATTGGTTTATTTTAAATAATTTATTTGTATGGATTGATTTATTTTAAAATATGGATTGATTTATTTTAAATAATTTATTAGTATGGATTGATTTATTTTAAAATATGAATTGATTTATTTTAAAATATGGATTGATTTATTTTAAATAATTTATTAGTATAGATTGATTTATTTTAAATAATTTATTTGTATAGATTGATTTATTTTAAAATATGGATTGATTTATTATTGTAGTTGTATAGATTGATTTATTTTAAATAATTTATTAGTATTGATTGATTTATTTTAAAATATAGATTGATTTATTATTGTAGTTGTATAGATTGATTTATTTTAAATAAATTATTAGTATGAATTGATTTTTTTTAAATATGGATTGATTTATTTTAAATAATTTATTATTGTAGTTGTATGAATTATTTAAATTTCAGTATTGTAAAACTAAAATTATTTAAATCTCAGTATTTCAAAACTCTTTTAAGTTTAAAAAATCAGTTTATTTATATTTTAGTTCATTTTAGCAGTCTGCAGACGTTAAAAAACAAATAGTCTTCTTCCTGCAGACTGCATACTTTTGGTCCACCTCTTCTGCTGCAGATGCCTGCAGATGTAGTCCACAGAATGCAGACCTTTTACCTCTGCAAAAACAAACACTACCTTAGAGTACATACAATATAGGTGTAATTAATTTAATTAAATCAGAAAATAGGAAGTGGGATTCTGAACTCGACATCTTTTGGAGTTATAACTAGCAGATATGTGGCTTGAACTTTGATTCCACGTGCAAAGGACGGAAGATTAACGTGCATGCCCATTGTTTTCCGTTTATTGCCGGTGCTTCACTTGTTTGTCTGTATTTGGGGTTTGGCGAAATCAAAACAAAAGATTGACCCACACGGACATGCTTGGTGTTTTTCTTTCGTATCATCAATCAAACAAAGGATGGTCTCAACAAAGATTGGAAAAGGACATAATATGTTTGCAATATATTCAGTGCCCAAACTACTATACGATTCTGCATCTCCGTTTTCTATCAACGGTTCATCCCAATAACCAGTGGCGGATGTAGGTTTCATCTAGGGTGGATATGTGTCTATCTTGAAATTCGAATTTCTTTATATTAGTAATTTATTTTACTAAATGTATCAACCCATAAATTTTATTTATCTTTATTTCATACGAGAAATTTATGTTATTAATATACATGTGTCA
This sequence comes from Hibiscus syriacus, assembly GCF_006381635.1. Taxonomy (NCBI): domain Eukaryota; kingdom Viridiplantae; phylum Streptophyta; class Magnoliopsida; order Malvales; family Malvaceae; genus Hibiscus; species Hibiscus syriacus. Next base: position 930,202 of record NW_024061764.1, on the reverse strand, counting down.
ATCCTAAAAAAATATGTTTGGATAACAATAGAAAATCATATATTAAGAGAGTAGTAGAGGGCATCTATCTAGGATGGGATTCCTTCTCCCCTTTCAATCTCTATTGTATGATGATGGATCAACTAATGGACGGGACACTTTTGGTAATGCTTCTAGAAAGTACAGTAGAAAAGTTGCTGCCGGGAAACCTTTGACTTGGAGATAAAGAGACTACAAGTTGTTGAATTCTCCAGACTTCGATCCGGTTCATGTGTTACCTTCGTCAACAATGCCAGAGATGCATCCTTTTTCTATGTGGTTGCTGCTCAATTTACTCCAAAGGTTCATTCACTGTTTCAAGAATTTGATTTCTGAGTTTCAATGTTTCATGGGATAGTATTCAGGGTTACAGACAAGTTAAGGATTTCATTAGATAACCAACATGAAAACTAAAATTATCTATCTGCAAAGAACCTTGCTCTTAAGTCCTAGGTATATGGCACTGATCACTTGAAACTATTTTGGAATTTAGACTGTAGGAGTAGGAGAAACTCCTGTTAGGGCCGAAACAATCGCCAAATTGAAGGTTGCAATCAATGGATTAAAACGCATTGGCAGGAACTTTCTCCGGTGTTGGCATGGCCGGAATAACTCAGCCCTAGACGTGGTTGTTGTAAATGACAGTGGTGGTGTGATGTGAATGTAAGAAACCATGACTTGCCATGCTTTGTAAGAGTTAACGTATGGAATTTGGTTAGTTTCATTTATTAACCACGATCTACAACAAAATGAAAAACACAGGCTTCACACTTGCTGAAGTATGATTCAATGCTGGGAACTTTCAAAGCTGATGTGAAAATAGTTGACAATGAAACTATCAGTGTTGATGGTAAGCCTGTCAAGGTTGTCTCTAACAGGGACCCTCTCCAGCTTCCGTCGGCTGAACTCGGCATTGACATCGTCATCAAGATAGGTCCTTTCGCTTAGTGTCGGAATTAATGTGTCCTCGAGGCAAAAAATACAAGTATCCTGATTACTGACCAACACAAATTTCATATTATGGATATGCCATAAATTTATACCTCTATTGATAGATGATAGAACAGCTTGACATGTATCTTACAGGGAACAGGAGTCTTTGTAGATGGCCCTGGAGCTGGGAAGCACATACAAGCTGGTGCCAAGAAAATTATCATAACAGCGCCTGCTAAAGGTGCAGACATTCCGACCTACGTTGTCGGAGTCAATGAAGGAGATTAAGCCACGAGGTCGTGAACATCATAAGGTCAGTTTTGAATGAAGAGTTGCCAGCTAATAAAGCGATCATGATAATCGTTCTTCGTTACTTTATTGTTCTAGTGGCTTAGAATTTGATTGCAATTTTGTGCTTGCAGCAATGCTTCATGCACCTCGAATTGCTTGGCTCCTTTTGTTAAAGTCATAGATGAAGATTTTGGTAAGCATTGCTCTCTACGTATAAACTTCATAGCCTAAACTTTGGGAGATGGACCTTTTCAGTTGTTTAGGTTAATTCCCTGAGATAACAGCTGTAAGATTTTCTAATCTTCTTTCACTTTACCAGGCATTGTCAAGGGTACAATGACAACCACCCACTCTTACACCGGAGACCAGGTACTGTTTAATCAAATGCTCTGCAGTCTACTGATGAACTCAACAATTAGGTTTCATGATATATTATTCGTCTTAATAATTAATTGCTTTGGCAAAGAAGAACACTGAAGTTTTTGGTTGAGATTGTCCAGAGGCTCTTAGATGTTTCACAACGTGACTTGAGAAGAGCCAGGGCTGCAGCATTGAACATTGTACCAACAAGTACAGATGCTGCCAAAGCTGTCTCTCTCGTGCTTCCTCAACTCAAGGGCAAGCTCAACGGCATCGCACTTCGTGTGCCAACACCTAACGTATCAGTTGTTGACCTGGTTGTGAACGTTGAAAAGAAGGGTATCACAGCTGAAGATGTGAACGCTGCATTCAGAAAGGCGCAGAGGGGCCATTAAAGGGAGTATTGGACCTTTGTGATGTTCCTCTTGTCTCGGTGGACTTTAGGTGCTCTGATGTTTCCTCCACCATCGACTCTACATTGACCATGGTCATGGGAGATGACATGGTCAAGGTGGTGGCCTGGTATGACAGCGAATGGGGTTACAGGTAAGTTTAAAGCAAGGAATCAAACTTTATTAATCTTTTGTATTTGCACTTATACACTAGTAACTGTTACTATGATATTGATATTTGTGATTTCCAGCCAAAGGGAGGTTGATTTAGCACACTTGCTGGCAAGCAAGTGGCCAGGCATACCTGGAGCTGGACAAACCCAGCTGATGAGGAATGCAAAGTTTACGAGGTTTAAATGATTGCAATTTCATTTTCCTTTTTAGAATTTGTTTTCCATGCTGGTGGTATAGCTAGCGGTCAAGGTTTTCCAATGTTCATGTTATCATTTTTCTCATTTTGTATTGACGGCAGAGTGATATGAAGAGAATCATCCAATAATATTTGAATGCTTGAAGCTATATATATATATATGTAAAAAAAGCCGCTATAATCTTGGATTGAATACAGTGCTCGAGTTTACATTCGTATTGCTATTGTTCCTTTTCCTCCTCTTGGGTGAACTCCCCAACTCTTCATCCCTACTGCTGTCTACTCTCTTTCTCTTTTGACCACTTTTTTACTGGTTTTATTTCTCATCCAATAGTGACAAAATCCTCTGCAGCCATCGTGAACGACAAAAATTGGTCAATAATGCTTAAATGCATGTGATGTTATAACAATCCTTATGAATCATGATAACTTCTCACAATGATAGGAAAAAAACGCTCATGAAACCTCAGCCACTTTTGGTAAATTCTTGACTGACGATCCTGAATTTGCACTGGCTCGAAAGAAAAAGCTCGACATATGGACGTTCATCAACTACAGCAGCAACACCTCCATTTCCAGGACCACGTTCAATGGCCAAAGCATATTCTTCAGGTGATCCAAGACGAACAAGCCTAGATCTAGATATGTTGAGTTCCTCCCTTGGATAACGCTCATAAAAAAATTACTTGATAAATGTTCCACTGTGAGGATTGATGTCAGACTTGCAGAGTAACTGGAGTTGGTTATTAAAACCATAAAAAGCCATATAAGTAACACTAGACGGCCAAGAGTACTCGTAGTATTCTCTCCCGCAAATGGAATATGAAGTAGTCGGCTCAATCAAATCGCAAGAATGTTCCTGATTCAGGAGCAACTCATCAAATCACAAATGGCAGTTCTGCATTCCACGAGGACATTGCTTATACGGGCAATGACTCTATTCTCATGGGTAATGGGGATGGAATTGCAATTACTTGAGTTGGTCAAGGTTCATTGCTCACCCCTTCAAAACCTTTGTTTCTTCCTAACTTATTGCATGTTCCTGACATTTGGAAAAACTTGTGTTTTTTGAACTTCATCTTAACGGGTGTTTTGTGAAAGATTTTCAGACCAAGAAAGTTATGCTGAAAGGGATACTCACCCCTGAAGGACTTTACAGGTTGACGTCTCCGGTTCATAATGATGAGCGCACTGTGTCTGTAGTGTGGCCAAATCACTTGATAGTCTTGAGATTTGGCACAAGTGTATAGGACATCCTTCAATAAATGTTCTTAAGACTGCCCTTCAGTCATGTAATATAACTGTTCATGATAATAGAGTGTCAATTGTGTTCAGCTTGCTCACAGGGAAAAGCCCATAAGTTGCCCTTTTCCTTGTCCACAACTGAATATAATGCTCCTTTTCAACTTGTTGTCTCTTATGTGTGGGGACCAGCCTCACTTGTATCTGGTGTTTTTCCATACCATGTATCCTTTATTGATTTTTTTTTTTGTAGGTTTGCTTGGATTTATTTGCTAAGGACCAAAACTCGAGTCTTGCAGTGTTTTTAAAATTTTCACAAGATGGTTGAGGTACAGTTTGGGTGCAACATCAAAGCACTATAGACAGATGGGGGAATCAAGTGTCGTCCTCTTGACGCTTGGTTAGCTAAGAATGGTATTCAGCATTGGGTTTCCTGCCCAAGAACATCGGAACAAAACATAAAGGCAGAAAGAAAACATCGTCACATGGGACTTACTTTGCTTGCTCAAGCAGGTTTATCTTTAAGGAACTGGAGTTATGCTTTTGTCACTGCTGTGCTTACTATAAACAGGTAATCTAATCAAGTGCTGCAAGGGTATACACCATACGATAGGATGTACCGGAAACCAGACTATACAGTACTACGAGTGTTTGGACGTGCTTGCTATCATTATTTATGACCTTTCAACTGCGACAAGTTAAATTTTCAATCAAAACAATGTATTTTCCTTGGATATAGCTCAAAACACGGGTTACAAGTTGTAGACACACTATATATATATATATATATATATATATATATATATATATATATATATATATATATATATATATATATATTACATATATATAAATTATTTTCGTTTTATTAAAACAACATTTACATTTGTTTTCGGGCCCAACAATGGCCCAACAAGCTCGTGACCCAGCAAGCAAAGGTTTCCAGGAACCCTAGCAAGTTCCAGCCAACGCCGTAACTGTCCCCATGCGAGAGTCCCATGTCTCACGTCTCATCGGCACTCATTCCCGGTTATCTCGGCGCCTTGAACTCCTCAATGTCAAACAACCATCAGCACACGAAGCCAACCGCCAACAACAAGCAAGGCAACGTGTTAGTTTAGGGCTTCAACAACCAAACCGAGTTTTACTCGGATTAAAACTCTAAAGTAGGCTTGTATAAATACATGTAACTAGAACACTCAGAGGGATCTTTTTTTTTTACACTGGACGAACACACGAGATCATCACGACAGCCCGCACATACAAACATTACGAGGGTTCATTAGTGAAATATAAGCAAAGTAACTTCAGAGATCGACATTTTGTAATCGTTTCGTAGCAAAATAAAGGGTAAAAGTTTCGTACCTTTCTTGTTTACTTTGTATGTATGTATTTCCTTCACTCTGGTTTGATTCTAAACAACAAAAAACGTTTTGGCCGAGGACCAAGGGGGTTGCTTTCGAAGCTATTTTGCTAGATCTACGCGACCCCGAGGCCCGTTTTAAAAAACTAGTTGGATTTTTGTAACCTACGCAAGAAGACCTTTCAAAAAAACAAAAGCTTTTTCATTTTCGCCGCCGATGACCGCGGCCAGCGCCGTTCGCGGTGGCCGACGAGGCGACATGCGGTGGTCGGATACTGGGTTCTTGAAGAACCACGGTGGCCTGTTCTTGAAACTCAAGAACAAGCCAGAGAAAAGGGAGAGAAGAAGAGAGGGGTTCGGTTTGGAGAAGGAAGGAAATGAAAACAAAGCCAAAACATTGGCTTAAATATGCGACCCGTGAAGCCAGCCGACCCGACCCACTGCTTAACAGATCCGCGTGTTTTCACGCGAAAATGGGGGAACTCTGTTTTGGTCCCCATCATTTCGGAAACTTCTATTTTGACCCCAATTTCACTATAAATCGATCTTTAATTCTGTTTTTCTTTCAATTTAGCCACCCAACTTGTTTTTGATTCAATTTAATACTTATACTGACCCTTTTATTTATTTCATATTATGTAATTATATATATATATATATACGTATTTTCTATATATTTCATCTATATACCTATTATTAATACATATATATTATTTTTAATTAACTTTTTGGTCATTTCTTTATCTAGCTACTACGTCTTATAATTTTATATGTTATATATGTATTTTTATTATTATTTACCAACCTTACTCATTTTATCTTATAATTATATTTCTATTAACATTTTATTTTATGTATTTATGTATGTATATATATATATATATTCATTTTACCTATTATTGATATTTTTCCTTTCTAATACTTTAATATATATATTTCTCGTTTCATTCATTAATTATTTATTCCATTTTTATTTTATTTATTTCCCCCTTTTACTTTTTATTTTTTTTTCTTCCCCTTTATTTTATATTATTTTACTTTTTATATATTTGCCTCTGTTTTTATTTCTGTCATTTTTTGTTGTATTCGTTTTAATTATGCCATTTATTTTTTATCTTTAATCTTTCTCTTGATTATGCGTTTCGTTTTCCTTATTTATCTTATTGTCTTCATTTTTATTTGTTCTCCTCACCGTTTCCCCTAATGTTATTTTCACGACTTTTTAAGGGTATTTCCGCAAACTATCAAAGGTAAGTAGTTTGGATCAAATTTTACCTTTTAATTTAAAATTACAACTTTCTTGATAAAGACAACTGGAAATTACGTAGTACCGAAAGGGCGGTTCAAGGGTGCTAATCCTTCCTTGACCGTAACCGACTCCCGAGCTCGACATATTTCTGGTAAGATGCAGATCAGGTAAGAAATAGGGTATTCGATCAACCCATTTATCTTTAAATAAATGATCGGTGGCGACTCAAATCCACATTTTTCAAGTCGAAGTCCAATTCCGGGGCACAACCGAAAGACGATTGCGACCCAAGTATATGGATGATAGTGGTAAATTTTTTTATCTCGGCATGTGATATTTGTTGAAACTCTCTTTCCTTCCTCAGTGCGGAATGTCCCTTCCATCAATTCTAACGTTGATGTTGTAACTTATCAAGATGTCAAGATGCTGAAAACAGAAAAAAATGCTTCAAGAGGTTCAGACTCACTCTTGATGCATGTTCACCAGCAGTGAAGAGATTACCAGTTTTTCATCCAGATAGGTAAAGGAATCAGAGAATAAGCTACCATCTGGAGTAGCTTTTCCTATCAGAGAGTGACACATTTTTCACATTGACAGTGAGCTCATCGCCAAATCCTGATAAGTTCATCAACTCACCGCCCCTATCTAAATTGAGAGTTCCGATTACCCATTTCTCTTTCTTTTTTCTTTATGGCATAACCTACATCTCACTTCACAATCGGTTTTCAACTTTGTTATACATTTATACTAGAAGCTCCTCAATTCCCTGATACATACACATATCTTTCTGGTTCAACTAGCCCATCATGCTCTATTTAAGAAATTCAAGAATTACGACAGCAAATCATCTCTCTATGCCCTGCCTTGAATAAGTATAATGTTCTGTTTCAAGTTTCCACAAGTTAGTCATGTTCTATTAAAATTCAGATGTTATAACCCTTTACCAAAAGATATATGTAACAATCAATAAAGGCACTGGCAGGCTATACGAATACATGAATGGAGACACATGCATGATCAGAACAGGTATCAACATCTTATCCATAAGAATTAAGCAGGAAACATATATCCTACTGTGAACATTGAACAATCATTCAATACTAAAAGAATAAAATGAAATATTACATGTTGACAAAAAACTGAGTACTCTAGTAATGCAAATAAACTCATACAGCACATACAAAATGACCCAGTTTACAGTTCACCAAATTCAGGGTCTGAAGACAGACCTGGCATGCAGCCAACTTGGTCAACATATGAAATGCAATCCTCCCTGGTAACAAGACATTCATAATGCCAATGATTTATGGAACCCATAAATTCACAAAGACTGCATACAATACGATAAAGCAATAAAGGTATATCCTCGTTGTATAAACATCCTCTTCTTAGAAACTCGATGATGTGATGCAGCAAGAATCAGCAGATAGTGTCACCAAAAGCAATTATTCCTGCTGTATACGCATCAACACTGTCACATTGAAGGTGTAATCAAGAGTGAAAATGCAACAAAATGAGAAGTAAACTGTTCTTACCAAGTAGAGATAGAAGGTGAATGAAAAGCCAAAGTTTACTCTTTCCAATGATAATATGTGGTGCGTTCTTTTTTTCTTGAACGGTATAATGTGGTGTGTTCTTACTAGGAAAAAAAACCTTAGATACAGATTCTGAGAATACCACTAAAATAACTACATCGATAATAATACAAGCTAGTTTAATGAAATAGACAAAGTACAAAGGCAAACTATACTTGCCCAAATCATACATTCACATGCCGACTCAAAAATGCCAGCCATTAGAACGCCAATATCTCTGAGCATTGTCATTGCGGCGAGCAACTTTAATCTTCAAAAATAGCTTGTAAGCCTTATCTACTTCATTTGCAGCAAGCAATTTGTTATTCAATTTGCTACATATAATCCTGCCAGGGCAAAACCCCTTGCGCAATGCCTCTTCCATAACAAGGACAGCATTTTCAAGTTGCCCTATGTTGCAAAGTCCACTAATGACGTGCTCATAAACTTCCATATCAGAAGAATGACCACTTTCTTGCATCTCATCCCATAAATTTAACAGCATTCCACTTTTACCAAATGTAGATAGTCGCTTGAGCAATAACTTATAGGCAGTAAGCGATATTTTGCAGCCAAATTTTCTTGCTTTCTTATAGATCATCACAGCAGCGTGAGGTGGACCATAACTGCATAAAGGTTCAATGGAAGAAGTTATAAACCCCGTAGGGGGGACAATCCCTTGAGCTAACATCTCTTCAAAAATTTCAAGAGCATCAGCCACTTTTTTAGATTTGAGAAAACCGGATATCAGTTTTGAGTAAGTATCCAAATCAGGGTCGAAGTTACTTTCCAGCAACTCCTTGTAATATTTCATACATTCATCAAAATTCTCAAAACAAATAAAATTAGAAATCATTGCATTGTACACTCCAGTGTCTGGAATGCAACCTTCCTCCTTCATATGATCAAAAATCTCAATGGCATCATCAATCTGTCCTGCTCTTCCTAAACCCTCAATAAGGTAACAGAAAGTTGAACAATCTGGAGTAAATTCATCTGTTATCATTCCTTCCACCATCCTCTCCATTTCTCTAACTCTACCTAATTTTGACCACCCACTTATCATGATATTATATGTCACAAGATTAAACTTCATCTTCCCACTCACTGCATTGAAAAAAGAATTTGCAGCACCTATATGATTTCTTCGGCACAAACATTGTAAAAGCATATTCAAAGACTCGGTATCAGGCTTCAATCCGAACTCTTCTAAGTTCTCAAAAGTTTCCAGAGCTTTATGCACTCGCCGAGCCCTAATGAAACTATCCATTACAGCTAAAACGGTCTCCATATTAGGCTTGATGCCATCTTTCACCATATCATTCAGGATTTGAATCATGAAATTGAAGAATTTTTTTCTACCTAAAGCTCTAATGATTATGTAGTAACTGTGAGCGTCTCTTGGTATCTCTGGCTGTTTAATTGCCCAATTGAAAAACAAAACCATAGCTTCACCGCTTAAATTCCCTCTATCTACGACCTTAGCGATAATATCGATGTTCAATTCCACTCTAACATTTGACAATGCGTGTTCGATTGCAGTTCTACCCTTCAATTTTTGAAGAAAAACCCCTCGCAATTTCTCCTCGGGCAATAAAAATTCACCAACATCTCTACTTTCCATTTGTTTCACCGGATAACTCTCCTTGTACGGGTATGGAATAGTCGTTTTAATATGAGAAAGTTGAAACAAATCGGATAGTTCACTAAGGACGTGATGCTCGTCGAAATTACAACGGTTGTGTGTTTGATTTAGTGACGGTTCATTTGTTGAGGAATCGGAAAGAGAATTAATAGTTGAAAATCGGAATGAAGAAAGGAATGAGCTAAAGTGGGGCGAATGGTACCTGCCACTGTTAAAACCCAAACTCCATCTGGGGAGTCGCCAGAAATGAAACGCCATGCTAAAACACTTCTCGATTGCTGGTTTAATCTGAAAATGTCATTTTTTCTTCTTCTTTTTGTTAAAACTTACAATACTGAAAAGTAAAGGCTTAATACGCATATTAGCCCTTAAGTATATCCGTTTTTTAACTTTACACACTAATTTTTTTCCATGTTGGCCTTTCTGATATATTCATTTTATTATATTATACCTTACAATATAATTTTATTAGTTTAATCCATATACGATTCTAAAACGTTGGATCAATTAAAATATGTCACATAACATATGAAAATAAAAACTACGCATAAACCAAATTATCTGGGCTTTATCCTTAAATTCATATGGAAATAAAAACTACAATGTCATAACCATTTAAAAAAACAATTATAGTAATATTTTAAAAAACAATTATGATTTTAATTTTAAAAATTAGGGATTTATGAATTGATTCGAATTAAATTAGATAGGAGTTGCCATCGACCTTTGGGTTAGGTAGGTCGAATACCTAAAAACGTCTTTTAAAAATAATTTTAAGAAAAATAGATTTTAAGACAAAAAGTTTGTATACGTTTACCAAAAATTCAATTATAAGGGTCCCGGAGTATGTTATGCGTGGGGAATGATTAATACCCAACAGCGCCCAAAATTAGTACTGTGTCGTTTACACATTGTCATAAATGGTGGAAATGATGAATCAAATATAAAGTTAACATATGATCCGTTTATTGAGATTTAATTAATTCGCCTCAAATTATTTAATTAGGGAAAATTCTTTAACTTAAAAAGAAACTTCGATATTAGCAATACTCCATCGGAAAAGCTATCTCGTCTATTTTTTATCCGTAAAAAATATTCCCTCATCGATAAATATGCGAATCAAATATAAAAAATCGATGTTTACATACAACAAAATAAATTGATTAACTAAAAAAATCAATCGAATAAAAATGTAGGAAGATCAAGAATTTGCATGGAATGAAATAAATTATTATTTAGAGACATTCATTGCAATGTTCAACTTAAAATGAAATGAATTAATAATTAACAAAATACAATTGATTTATTTCAAGTTCATATTTGATTCGAATGTTATATTGGATTAATCACTTCGATCAAGTGGTGTTTTCCACACCCATTCTGCAAATATCGTTCTCAAAACTATTCGAATAAAAATAAATTCATAATGACAACTAATAAAATAACTTCAAAACGAACAATATATATACATGAATCTAAAAGTATCAAATATATGGCATATATTAATATATATGTGTGGATACTAATTTTCATCCTATTGTATAAATTATTTTATTATACATATATTTGTATTATATATATTTGTTGTGTGTTTTAATACTAGCACTTTATTTTTTTTATTTTATTTGCTTTAATTCCTCAACATGCATATTGTTACTTAATTCGATTCATCATTTTTTTCTATCTAACATTTTTCTTGACTTCTTAAGGGTACACTTTTAAATCCGTCAGAGATAAGTAATTTGGATCATATTTTACCTTTTAATTTAAATTACAATTTTCTTAATTAAGACAACTGGAAATTAATTAGTACCGAAAGGGCAGTTCAAGGGTGTTATTTCTTCCTTGACTGTAACCAACTCTCGAATCCGACATATTTTTGGTAAAACATAGATCATGTAAGATGGTGTCTGATTCACCTAAATGTTTTAAAATGATTGGTGGCGACTCTAAGCATTTCATTCAAGTCGAAGCCCAATTCCGGGCCCAACCGAAAGACGATTGTGATAACTTGGCGACTCTGTTGGGGACGGGTAAGTGAGTCAGACTAAGGTTAATTTCCAGTTGTCTTTTCAACGAAAATGGTAAGTTTTAAATTTTAAGGTAACTTTTTCGATCCTTATTACTTACTTTTGATTATCTTTTCAAATAAATAGTTGTACTAACGATTTCTTTAAATGATTTTAGCCTTTTAAGCTTTTTCATCTAAGGCTCTATACCCGAGCTCCAAACCCGTTTTTAAGTGGGGGTGAAAGTGAGGCCTTCGTGAGAATTTATTCTCCGCACAGGCCTAGCAAGTAGCCTTCAGGATTCATATACCTTATGTCTTCGTGTGAATTTATTCACCGCACAGACATAAGGGAATGTATCCACCTAAATGTTTTAAAATGATTTGTGGCGACTCTAAGCATTTCATTCAAGCCGAAGCCCAATTCCGGGCCCAACCAAAAGACGACTGCGACAACTTGGCGACTCTGTTGGGGACGGGTAACTGAGTCAGGCTAAGGTTAATTTCCAGTTGTCTTTTCAACGAAAATGGTAAGTTTTAAATTTTAAGGTAACTTTTTCGATCCTTATTACTTACTTTTGATTATCTTTTCAAATAAATAGTTGTACTAACGATTTCTTTAAATGATTTTAGCCTTTTAAGCTTTTTCATCTAAGGCTCTATACCCGAGCTCCAAACCCGTTTTTAAGTGGGGGTGAAAGTGAGGCCTTCGTGAGAATTTATTCTCCGCACAGGCCTAGCAAGTAGCCTTCAGGATTCATATACCTTATGTCTTCGTGTGAATTTATTCACCGCACAGACATAAGGGAATGTATCCACCTAAATGTTTTAAAATGATTGGTGGCGACTCTAAGCATTTCATTCAAGCCGAAGCCCAATTCCGGGCCCAACCAAAAGACGACTGCGACAACTTGGCGACTCTGTTGGGGACGGGTAAGTGAGTCAGGCTAAGGTTAATTTCCAGTTGTCTTTTCAACGAAAATGGTAAGTTTTAAATTTTAAGGTAACTTTTTCGATCCTTATTACTTACTTTTGATTATCTTTTCAAATAAATAGTTGTACTAACGATTTCTTTAAATGATTTTAGCCTTTTAAGCTTTTTCATCTAAGGCTCTATACCCGAGCTCCAAACCCGTTTTTAAGTGGGGGTGAAAGTGAGGCCTTCGTGAGAATTTATTCTCCGCACAGGCCTAGCAAGTAGCCTTCAGGATTCATATACCTTATGTCTTCGTGTGAATTTATTCACCGCACAGACATAAGGGAATGTATCCTCTCGAGTTTAACTTAGTCCACACAAGCTTGTAATGGGCTTAGGACTAAGGGTCTGGCAAGCCCAAGGGGGCACCAGCAAGGAGAACTCGGTACCTTTTTTAAAACCTAAATCGTGAGACGACAAGAAATTAGAGTCTATCCTAAAATTCCATTTCAAAACCTAGGATGTTTTTACCCTAATCATGCAATTTGTTTTCATTTATTTTTTACTTTCATCATTTATATTTTTTTTCTTACTAACTTTGTGTTTTCGTGTTTGTCTTTCTAGCATTTGCATCATAAAAATAGGTTATTGATCCATAAAAAGATGTTAGTTACACAAATAATCTGCATTAATGGACAAGGGGTTGTAATGCAAGAGATAAAAAACACTGAGGTACGACTATGATCCGAAAAATCTTAAAAAGAGAAGGGAGACAGTCTACAAGGAAGCTATGTGTCAGAACTGGTTAGCTATACTTCTGTCAGCCTAAAGCAGAATGATGTTCAAGAGTTACAAAGCATTTGGGATAGATGGAATAGTGACCAAAAATAGAAGTTCATCCAACGGTATGGTGATATCGCTCTCCTTCTCTATATCAGGACGGGTGAGCCCCCTAATTAGAGCCTTGGTAAAATTCTGGAACCCGGGATACAGTTGTTTCACCTTTAACCAGGAGGACATGGTGCCCGCAATCGAAGAGTATACTACACTACTACACTGCGAAAACATCAGACTGGAGCAGGCCTACATCAAACACATCAAAAGTCAGCTTTTCAAAAACGGATTGGCCAAAGTTGCAGGGGTTGATGAAAAATGGGTAACTGACCGGGCTCGACATAAAGTCAGCGGGGAAAGAATTGCTTGGCTTTATATCAAGTAACTGATGAAGAACTATCCCGATGAATGGAAGACAATAGATCTTTTCGCACTAGGTCTGTATGATTTGATTATATTCCCAAGGACTTTAGGATACATTTATGTAGCTGTGGTGAAATTGTTTGAACAACTCTCAAGGCGAGTAAACCCAACATCAACAATTTTAGCTGAGACCTTTCGCTCTCTCAACCACTGCAGAAAGACTGGTGGAGGAAGGTTCATAGGGTGTGCTCAGCTTCTCCAAGTCTGGATTCACAATCATTTCTGGAAGACTAACGAGATTGTCTACCGTCGATTCAACACCACTTATTCACCTTTGGGAGAATTCATCACTCTGAAATGACATGAAAATGCCTCAAAAGAAAAATGGATGAAAGTCTTCACACATCTTCAGGACCAAGATATTGCCTGGAGAGCTTATTGGTTAACCCACAGTGACATTCTCTTCCGATGTGGGGATTCATACACTATGATATTACTTGGGCTATGGGGAGGAGTCGGATATTCCTCACTTTTGGGACTTCGACAGTTTGGAGCACGCCAATTTGTCCCGGCAACATACGAAATATTTGGGTCATAATTTGCATATCATGGAGAGAACTACAAGAAAATGGTCAAATAATTGGTTGAGTTATGGAAGAAAGTGTTTCGAATCAATGTTATGGCTGCCAAAGACATGCTCGCTCCAGACTATTTGGAATAACAGAGGATAAGGAAAAACGATAAAATCCCAATGTCAGATCATAAGGACATCCAGACTATGAAAGAATATCTTAAGCATGTTCCTTCCGAGCTAGAGATAGCAAGGAACGAGCTTGAAGCTGTAAATAACGAATTAAAATAGAGGGTAAGAGAACTTGAGACTAAAAGATACCAGTGGAAATTAGATTTCGATACTCAGAATGATCAGGTAGACAAGTTAGAGAAAGAACAGAAGAAAACTTGTTTTGAACTTGAAGACTTGAGAAAAGGATATCGAGATCAAGTCCAGAGCAATTCCAATCTGAATAAGACTTCTGAGTACTGGAAATACGAAGCTAGCAGCATAAAAAGGAAGCTTGAATGGCATGACGAAAGAGAGACTCTGAAAGAACAACTAAAGACCACTCAGAGGCATTTGATAGACATCCATCATCAGAATAAGCGTTTGAGAATCCAAGTAGCTGACTTAGAAAAGTCTTTTCATAAACAACAAGAACGGGATGACAAAACCATAGCTGAGTTAGAAGCCATTATGGATGGATTCAAGAAACAAGAAAGCAAGCTTCAGATAGTGCCCTTTGATGGAGGGCTACAGTGGTATTTTCATTGGGAACAAGCTCAGTAAAGGGTGAAGGCTAGAGATGCAGTCATCCATGATTTCTTGGAACAAGTACAAAAGGCAGTTCATCATTTGCATGGTTTAGCAATAGAGTCCGGAGTGGTTTGACAAGACATTCAACCAGTGACAGATGAAGGAATAAGACTTGTCAACCTATTAGAAGTTATTCGGGGTCTAGAGGATTTAGTCTGTATATACCTTAAGATTATTGTTGCATCATAAAAGATAAAACACTTTTGTTTAAATATGAATTATTTATAATAACATACACATTTCTGGATCAATGCCTCTAAATTACATACATCAATGCCTCCACAAGCTCTAGAGACGCATCATCCGCACAACACTCGAACGAAGAAAAAATAAATAGAGGCCAAAATCGCTCAACTCGAGGAGAATATGTTGAAGTTACAAAGAGAATTGGAAGATATGTAACCCCCTAGACCGATGCGGATAACCCGATCCGATCTGGGTTGTCACATTAGGGCCACCGGAGCGACCCACTATAAAAATAGCGGAAAATTTAAAACTTTTTATCAGAACATGTAAACTTATAAAATCATTTGTCACTATTTAAAAATAAAACATATTTCCAGACTAGTATATAAAACAAAATACAATTACATGCCCCCTAATCACATGTACCATTCTCTGAAATCAACGCCGGAAGAACTCTCATACTGATGACAATAGTTACACCGGTACAATTCTTTTAACCTGCAATGTTGAGTAATAGAGTGAGCTTCGGAAAGCTCAGTAATACAAAACTACCAGATGATGCTGATGAACGTGCAGATACAGATAAATATTTATATATCCTTATTGTTTCCAAACATTTACAGACTTTTATGCTGAGCAGAGATCCTACTGATATTTCAGGTGGTAACGGACAATGAGCTTTCAGTTTAGAGAAATATTTCAGATGAATGAGTTCATGAGATCATAAAAGGTTATCTAGTGTGTTCCAAAAAACCATGTAACTTTTCATATCTTTTTAAAACACACATATATATATATATACATACCCCTATCTGTCACGTACAAAATGTGTAGGTTCCCCAGAACCATACAACCCCGTCACGTCCAGTAAGGCCCTGAGCACACATCCGATGAGCCGACAAGTAAGGCCCTCAGCACAAAGCCGAAGAGCCTCCAGGTATTCTTCCTCCAACAATACCCCCAAATAAAATGTTCTATCCGTAAACGGATATATCAAAAATCAAAGCATAATTCATGTCAAATATCATATCAAAATCCAGGTCAAGTATCATATCAGAATCCAAGTCAAGTATCAGATCAGAATCTATGTCAGATATCATATCATAATCCATGTCAAGTATCAGATTAGAATTCAAGTCAAAAATCATATAAAATATTCATGTGAGTATGGAACACACCAGAATTTACAGATATTATTCAAAGATATTGGATAATCTTAACAGGTAGAGGAACACAGATCTTCAGTATATCGATAGAACATCGGAATTCATAATCACTATTAGAAGAGTTCAATAACCGAAGAAATCATCAGTTATTCAGAATATGACTTGAGCCGGTAAGGAAGAAATGAAGATTCAGGACATTTACAGTCTATGTCGATTAATCAGATTTTCTAACAACTCCAGATGAATAGTTTTCAGAACTAATGCTTGTCAACTGGTCAATTCATTATCCTTTCAGGGTATTTACTTTTTAATACAATAAATTCTTATCCATAGATCATCTTCGGAATCATCGCTGAATAGATCTTAAAGAAACTAACAGATATACCAATGCTCTTAATTTCGTTTCCACGCTTCCACGATATCATGAAATGCTACCGTGCTTGATTTGTAGTTCATGACCCATAAGAACATTACATCATGTATGTTCATTAACGTTTTCAGACTCATCCAAATCACTTATTTAATCCATAGTCATTGAGGTTACTTATTTCACGTAGCAGTTAAGTTAATTTTAGATACTTTGGGGTTTTCCAAGGTAATTCAGGCATTTCTGAATTTTGGATACATATTGTACTTTCGTTCAATTCAATTTGGTCTTCATGGTTGATTTGTGTAACAAATATCAAATTCTTATTGTTGAATGCGATCTAGAGTTTAGCTGAGCTGAATACTTCCAAAATTATCATCGAGCCAAACTTGAGAATACAAACACGCATTCAAGTGACATCTATATCGTTCAGGTACTGATATAACACTAGCATTGGTTGCTCGGCTTAATATGTGATCTGTAACTTTTAAGAGCAGTACCACATCCATATTTATTTGGATTCCTTAATTAATCAAATACATTTCCTTAGTATAGGCCATAAGGGTATTTTGGTCATTTTGGTGTTCAGTTTATTCCAATCATTACAGAGCTCAAGGATATCTAATCATTCATGAGCTTGGTGATATTCTTGAGTCATTTCTATTACAGGGGTATTTTGATCATTGTACAGATTCAGTGTAATTTAATCATTTCCTTCCGTCTGATCTTACTATTAAATTCAATCTTATCATTTATTTCAGTCCTTTTGAACAATTATGACAACAGAACAACCCCGACAATTTGTTCTGCAGGTATTTACTCATAACTCGGATATTTCCGGATCAAGTGCCTTCTAATATTTTACAAACGGAATATCAATAAATTTTCCTGCACTAAATCAGGATCTTAATAATTAAATCCATACTTAATCGAGTTAAGTATGAATCCTCTAAGTATTTTCTCATAATTTCTCATCCAAGTACCTTTAACATTTAACCTTTGATGATATAAAATATAAGTTACAAATCCAGGGCTAATTTCTTTATCACCAATCACAAACTTGTAATTTAATTCTAACAATTCCTCAATCTCTTATAATAGTCATCTGAGCCATATTCAGTTACCTACTTGCTACCGTATTCGTATCAAATGTATATCTTCATTAATTACACATATGAGACCAAACATTTCCATTCATGCATTTACCAATACCAACATGTTCTATAAAGCACAAATAGGCAGTAAAGTATTACCTCTATTTTCGTGCAATACTGATCGACCATAAAATTCCATTCGAATGCCCTTGATCTTGAAATCATCTTCCAATATTTCCTCAGATTCATATCAACAGAAATTGCATAAAAAACAGAGCTTAATTATGAAAAACGGATCGAATCGGATGATAAATTAGTGAAAAACAGCTTACCGGGTTAGAATTTGGTGAAACGGACTTCGGATTCGGATTCAGGACGTCGAAAGCATAAATTATGACTTTCCGAAAATTTGGAATTTTCGGTCAAAATCAAAGTCAACGGGTTTGACTGGTAATTTCGAGGCTTTCGGGTCTGAATTTCAAAAAAACATACTGCGAAATCAGATTTGGAACGTCGAAAAATGTCAGGATATGTATACTTGGTCAATGTCAAAGGTCGTTTAATGCTCAGTCAAAGCCGGTCAAAGTTTTGGTCAACAGTAGTTAACGCCGATCAACGATCAACGGGTCAGGTCAACAGGTCGGGTCTGGTCGGGTCAACGGGTTGGGTAAACGGGTCGGGTCGGGTTATAACCGGTCAAACCGGTCATTTTTTCTTCCTCACGCACAGTGGCGGCGCGTGAACAGTACCCTGATATCGGAAAATTCCCGAAAAAATTCCTAAAAATTATTTTAAGCGATTTCGAGATACTTACAAAGATCGTTTCAAATTTTTGAACGGCGGAGAGCTTGATTTCAATGAATTGGAAACTTTGACCGCTTCACCTCCTCATGCGCCGCCGTCGACGGAGACCAAGGATGACACCGGCAGACTCGGAACGATGCAAGGAACACGATGGTGCGGGAGGTGTCGTAAATAGATGCTCGAATCATCGTGAATCGATGAAAAACTAACTGAAATCGGGTTATTACCGACGATACTTCCGACTAAAATTAACGACGAACGACGACGATTCATGACGAAAGGTTTGAGGGGTTTTGTTCCTCGCTCGACAATGAACACGATGGTAGTTTCGACTCGTCGATCGGAGGTTGGACGGTGAATAGATCGGAGTTGAAAGTTGGGTCAACGGGAGAGAAAAACTGGGAAAAATGAATTATGTTGCACGGGGGTAGGGTTATAAATTCTCTCATAAATAAAAATAGGTAAACCATGACTTTAGTCACTGAACGTCCTGCACTTCTTAAAACGGTCTGGCAACTTTTAAATTTTATAATTTAATCCCTAATTTTCTTCCAAAATTCCAATTAAATTCACCACTTTATAATTTCTTAAATTTTAACCCCTAAATTGGAGTGTTACAATTCTCCTCTCTTTAAAAGAATTTCGTCCTCGAAATTCATGCATGTTACATTATTGCAGAAATGAAACTTCCATAAATTTTTTCGTATCTTCATGTAGCTTTTATAGAAATATGGATATTTCATTAATCCTTAACTAGTTGAGAATACATTCTTATCAGAACTTTTTCCCATTTCAATAAAAGAATTCGAACAAAAATGTCTTTTAGTAATTAATTCAGCCTTTGTCATGAGAATAGGCTCATAGAGCAGTAGCATATCTCAAATTCATTTTCGGAGTCGAGTCAGAATTTTTCCCCCCATATAAATAACTCTCATATGGCTCATGAGGTACTTCACAGCGTTTAGACAGATGTTACTGGTATTCCTTTTTGTACAAGTATAGCCTTAACGGATAGAAATTTCGGTTTACTCGTTACAGATAGAGACTCAGCCCTGAAGTTTCGGCTCAGAGAGGTACGATTGTAGTCTAAGGACATGTATTGATCAGACATATTTTGACATTAAACCGACCATTCTAACTTGAAAATTTTGACTCAAACCATAGCTTTGATACCACTAAATGTAACCCCTCAGACCGATGCAGATAACTTGATCCGATCTGGGTTGTCACATTAGGGCTACCAAAGCAACCCACTGTAAAAAATAGCGGAAAATTTAAAACTTTTTATCAGAACATGTAAACTTATAAAATCATTTGTCACTATTTAAAAATAAAACAGATTTCCAGACTCGTATATAAAACAAAATACAATTACATGCCCCTAATCACATGTACCATTCTCTGAAATCAACGCCGGAAGAACTCCCATACTGATGACGATAGTTGCACTGATACAATTCTTTTAACCTGCAATGTTGAGTAATAGAGTGAGCTTCGGAAAGCTCAGTAATACAGAACTACCAGATGATGCTAATAAACGTGCAGATACAGATAAATATTTATATATCCTTATTGTTTTCGAACATTTACAGACGTTTATGCTGAGCAGAGATACTACTGATATTTCAGGTGGTAACGGACATTGAGCTTTCAGTTCAGAGAAATATTTCGGATGACTGAGTTCAGGAGATCATAATAGGTTATCTAGTGTCTTCCCAAAAACCATGTAACCTTTCAGATATTTTTAAAACATATATATATACCCCCATCCGTCACGTACAAAATGTGTAGGTTCCCAGAACCATACAACCCCGTCACGTCCAGTAAGGCCCTGAGCACACAACCGATGAGCCGACAAGTAAGGCCCTGAGCACAAAGCCGAGGAGCCTCCAGGTATTTTTCCTCCAATAATACCCCCCAAATAAAACATGTTCCGTCCGTAAACGGATATATCAAAAATCAAAGCATAATTCATGTCAAATATCATATCTAAATCCAGGTCAAGTATCATATCAGAATCCAAGTCAATTATCAGTTCAGAATCTATGTCAGATATCATATCATAATCCATGTCAAGTATCAGATCAGAATTCAAGTTGAAAATCATATAAAATATTCATGTGAGTAGGGAACACACCAGAATTTACAGATATTATTCAAAGATATTGGATAATCTTAACATGTAGAGGAACACAGATCTTCAGTATACCGATAGAACATCGAAATTCAGAATCACTATTGGAAGAGTTCAATAACTGACGAAATCATCAGTTATTCAGAATATGACTTGAGCCGGTAAGGAAGAAATGAAGATTTAGGACATTTACAGTCTATGTCGATTAATCGAATTTTCTAACAACTCCATATGAATAGTTCCCAGAACTAATGCTTGTCAACTGGTCAATTCATTATCCTTTCAGGGTATTTACTTATTAATACAAAAAATTCTTATCCATAGATCATCTTCGGAATCATCGCTGAATAGATCTTAAAGAAACTAACAGATATACAAATGCTCTTAATTTTGTTTCCACGCTTCCACGATATCATGAAATGCTGCCGTGCTTGATTTGTAGTTCATGACCCATAAGAACATTACATCATGTATGTTCATTAACGTTTTCAGACTCATCCAAATCACTTATTTAATCCATAGTCATTGAGGTTACTTATTTCACTTAGCAGTCAAGTTTATTTCAGATACTTTGGGGTTTTACAAGGTAATTCAGACGTTTCTAAATTTTGGATACATATTGTACTTCCGTTCAATTCAATTTGGTCTTCGTGGTTGATTTGTCTAATAAATATCAAATTCTTACTGTTGAATGCAATCTAGAGTTGAGCTGAGCTGAATACTTCCAAAATTATCATCGAGCCAAACTTGAGAATACAAACACGCATTCAAGTGACATCTATGTTGTTCAGGTACTGATATAACACTAGCATTGGTTGCTCGGCTTAATATGTGATCTGTAACTTTTAAGAGCAGTACCACATCCATGTTTATTTGGATTCCTTAATTAATCAAATACATTTCCTTAGTATAGGCCATAAGGGTATTTTGGTCATTTTGGTGTTCAGTTTATTCCAATTATTACAGAGCTAAAGGATATCTAATCATTCCTGAGCTTGGTGATATTCTTGAGTCATTTCCATTACAAGGGTATTTTGATCATTGTACAGATTCAGTGTAATTTAATCATTTCTTTCCATCTGATCTTACTATTAAATTCAATCTTATCATTTATTTCAGTCCTTTCGAACAATTCTGACAACAGAACAACCCCGACAAATTGTTCTGCAGGTATTTACTCATAACTCGGATATTTCCGGGTCAAGTGTCTTCTCAGATTTTACAAACGGAATATCAGGAAATTTTCCTGCACTAAATCAGGATCTTAATAATCAAATTCGTACTTAATCGAGTTAAGTATGAATCCTCTAAGTATTTTCTCATAATTTCTCATCCAAATACCTTTAACATTTAACCTTTGATGATATAAAATATAAGTTACAAATCCAGGGCTGATTTCTTTATCACCAATCACAAACTTGTAATTTAATTCTAACAATTCCTCAATCTCTTATAATAGTCATCTGAGCCATATTCTGTTACCTACTTGCTACCGTATTCGTATCAAATGTAGATCTTCATTAATTACACATATGAGACCAAACATTTCCATTCATGCATTTACCAATACCATCATGTTCTATAAAGCATAAAGAGATAGTAAAGTATTATCTCGATTTATATGTAATACTGATAGACCATAAAATTCCATTCGAACGCCCTCAATATTGAAATCATCTTCCAATATTTCCTCGGATTCATACTAACAGAAATTACATAAAAAAACGGAGCTTAATTATGAAAAACGGATCGAATCGGATGATAAATCAATAGAAAATAGCTTACCGGGTTAGAATTTGGCGAAACGGACTTCGGATTCGGATTCAGGATGTCGAAAGCATAAAATATGGCTTTTCAAAAATTTTGAATTTTTGGTCAAAATCAAAGTCAACGGGTTTGACTGACAATTTCGAGGCATTCGGGTCCGAATTTCAAAAAACTAGAAGGGCAGGAGACTGAGATTAATGCAGTCACTACCGATAAGGGCAGGAGAGTTAAAACTAGTGTTTCGGAAGTAAAATCTCATTTGGCTTGGGTATAGAGCCAAATGGTGAATCCATGATTTCTCGCACCACAGTCAGATACAACAAGGAATGAAGATGGTAACCACTGTTGTTACCACAATGAACAGGGGCATGATGTGCAAAATTGTCCAGAATTCAAAGCTTTGGTCCAGCTTATGATGGATAAGAAGGGGCTGGAGTTTTACGAAGAAGTTCGATATTCTTCGGAAGTAGATGTTTGCGCTATCAGAGAGTCATTCGAAAGAAGATACGGTAGGGGTAGTCATTTGATAATTACTCATAAAGTGAAGACAATAGAAATAACACAAACGAAGGTGGTGTGAACGAATATCAAGTAAACGTCCTGAAGGAAGATGACAAGAAAGTGGGACAGCCTGCGGGGAAACGCTACTCCCAAGAGGTTAAGTCTCTCTAGAGACTACTTGAACCCTTCAAAGAAGATGTGATAGTTATTAACGAGCTCATAAAGGAGGAGGAAACTAGAGAGTTCCTTAAATTTTTGAAGCATAACGAATACAACATTATAGAACAACTACATAGCCTGCTGATACGCACCTCAATATTGGCACTACTGTTGAACTCAGAGGCACACCGAGAGGCACTGTTGAAGGTCCTAAATCAGATGTTCGTGCTAAACATACCAGTCAGCAAGTTGGATCGCCTGGTTAACAACATACAAGCCGATAATCTCATCTCTTTTCAGATGATGAGATTCCGTCTGAATAAAGAGGTCGAGGCAAGGCATTACATATCACCACCCACTGTAAGGGGCACGCTTTACTGAGTGTATTGATCGACAATAGTTCAACCCTTAATATAATGCCTTTAGTCACATTAAAAAGGTTTCCAGTGGATACCTCTCACATAAGAACCTGTCAGAGTGTGGTCCGAGCATTTGATAGGACCAAGATGGAGGTCGTTCGCAAGATTGAGGTGTCGTTAACTATCAAACCAACCACTTACAAAATTGAATTTCTAGTGATGGATATCATGCCTTTCTACAACTGTCTTTTGGGAAGGCATTGGATTCATCAAGCTGGTGTAGTACCATCCATGTTGCACCAAAAAGTCAAGTTTGTTATCGATAGAGCCCTGGTGGTTATTAACGCTGAGGAAGATATCATGGGAAATGTGACCATGGATGCTCCACACATTGAGGTAGAGAAGAAGACAATAGAATATTCATTTCGCTCCTTAGAATTTATGAATGTCACATTTTTGGCTGAAGGAAATAAGATTTCTAAACCCCTACTTTCCAAGTGTATCAGAATGGAGATTAGATAGGCTTTGAAAAGAGGGTTTGAGAAGCAGCTACAATGAATAATTAATCCAGTCCTTCCTATATCAAAACTAGATCGGTTTGGGCTTGGTTTTCAACCCAGTCACCAAGAAAATATGAAGAAAATTCAGAAGAACCGAGAAAGAAGAATAGACAGGTTAACTGGAACTAAATTTCAATGGGAACCTATAGTATTCCCACCCCTTTACGACACATTCAAGTCAGGTGGTTATGTGTTTGAGACCACCTCATCAGATTTGGAATCAGCTCTAAAAGATTTGAGTATCAATGTCGTAATCATAGAAAATGCTGAAGATGCGGATAGATCCAGAATCCGCCCACTGCCACCGGGATTTGTGCATAGCAACCGGTCGACGGAAGAACTAGCTGTGATTTTTTAATGTCTTTAAGAGTAATATTCAAACTATCCCTATTTGCCTATACCCGGGGCAATAGGTGATCTTTTGTAAGGGTAGATAAACATATTTTTTTAAATTTAATAAAAGATGTAAGTTTCTTTCATGGCAAACAGTTTTCTTATTCATTTCTTTTGAATTGACTTTTTTATTTTCTTCATTTCAATACTCAATTTCTATAACACTCCTAACTCAATTTCTATAACACTCCTAACTCGTACCCGACCTGTATACGAGTCTGAGATGTCACATTGACTTTTTAAAACAATATTCTTAATAAAATAACAAAACATTTGGACTTATATTACTAAAATATGATAATATCCATAGGTTTACACAAAGTTCACAAAAATACTCAGAGCATACACAACTTAACCATTTGATTACATGCCAACATTTATTTATATAACAAAATAACCTACTACTTAAGTTGTTATAATCAGATAGTTGCAGGAGTAATGTTGTCCCAGCTGCTTAACCTTGCTTGTCTACTTTCTCGGATCCTACGTGTAAAACACTCACACGCTAAGTCATCGACTTAGTGAGACATAATAATAATAACAATGAAATATAATGATATTGCCAAAATAATATGAAATATAATTAAATCACATATTTAATCAATGAAAATTACATAACCATGTTTCTTACCCATAAGCTTGTCAAATTAACATTCATGAGTTCATATTAATAAGTTCACTAGCCCATGATACCATACCGAGAACCTAAGGTATATGAGTATAGTGAGGTTGTGCACTATGTTGTCACCACAACTCATATAAATGTGCCAAAGTGCCATGTAGATTTGCACCGAAATGCCTCGTAGAAATACACCGAAGTGCCATATAAGATGTCCCTAAGGACCACATAGAAATTACTTAAGAATCATATACATATACCAAGGATCAAGTATGTGTCTCAAAAGACCTCACACATGTTCCAAATAATACATATATGTCCCGAAGGACCGCGTATACCCTCTACTCTTGGCATGCAAACTATACATATAGTTCTCATCTACATAACATGGGCTTTTCTCAATTCGCATAGTATATCTCATAGACATATTATTTCATTACTTTTATCACATGGCTCATCTAGCTTTTCATACATATTCATTTAAAACATGTTATATAATGCACATGTTATGAATTCATATCATGTTTCATAATATGAAATGAATCATGTATCAAGGTATTAAATCTAGACTCATCACAAGACTAGAACTGAATATTCTACTATAATCATGTTATGCATATGCACTCACCTAGATCTCTTTGTTTTTCCTTCGATAAATCTTACTTCCCAAATATTCCAGAACTATTTTAGGCTTTGTATCTACATAAATATAGATTTTAAGGTAATTATCAGATGTCTAAACCTTATAATTCGATACTAATAACTTGAGATAATTTAAGAAACCAAAAATTCATTTTTTCCTTAGGGGTATTGGTACCCAAATTAAGTTCGAAATACACAGGTATCGATACCTGCCTGTGTGTATCGATACACATGTATCGGTACACCCCCGAATGCATCAATACATCCTGAAATAGTTCTTCAAAAATTGGTTTTAGTATATCGGTACCTATTCATAGTGTATCGATACACTCTGCCTATGACAGACTGTTTTCACCCGAAAATCATCAACACTTCACCCAATTTTCATGTATAAAATCCTTGTTATGCTATCAAACTCAACTATAACCACTTTAACTAATTTCTATCATTCCAACACCCTATAATCTTTCATATATCTCCCAAATTCTTAAAATTAAGAATCTCACTAAATTTTTCATGTAATCCAAATTCAGTTTCAACACTTGTTATTTCTTATTCACCCTTATGGCAAGTCAAATTCATCTCATAAACTCATTTGAACCTTCTTATTCTAATTTTTACTTAGACACTTCATATCTAAAATCATCTATAACTCAAAACTCTTTGAGTTTCTAAGTCCCTTTTTATCTTCATCATCTTTCTTAAAGCTTCATTAACCAAAGCCTTACTTAAATCCTAAGAATTAACCAAAAGAAATTCAACTCACATTTGCTTAAGTGCTTCACGGTGGAGAAGAAGAAAGTTGAAAGAAGAAGAAAGTTGAAGAAGAGAAGTCTGGAACTTTGTTTCCCACAATTGCTTTCCACATGGGTTATAAGATAACCTCAAATAATATTTAATTATCTCCTTTGCTAAAAGACCCATTTGCTCTTTTAATTCCTCATTCTTTGCTAAACCATCATACATAAATATTTTCAATTAAGTCCTTAAGCTTTTTGACTTATCAACTTTGGTCACTGATTTTTAAAATTTCACAATTTAGTTATTAACCCAGTATGGAGGATGTTATAATTTCATTCCCTTTCGAACTTAATTTTCGGCTATTCCGTGTGGGATATTTTCCTCTCACGCATAAACATTTTCTTTTTTCTTCAGGTCCCCAGATAACGATAATGCAGGCACTGATGATCCTGATCTGGATGTGGATTTTGAATCGACCATTTGTCTCGGGGAAGTCGATGAATTCGACAATGAAGATAAGTGCAACTTGCCTACCGAATTGTTGAAAATGGTAGAAAGAGAAGGCAAACAAATACTGCCACATGAGGAGAAAATTGAAATCTTGAATCTCGACATTGGAGAGGAGAAAAAAGAGATTAAAATCGGCACAACTCTTTCGGCTGAAGCAAAACAAAACTGGATAGTCTTATTTCAAGAATACAGAGATGTGTCGCATGGTCATATCAAGACATGCCGGGACTAGACACAAATATGGTAGTCCACAAATTGCCTATCAAACCATAATGCAAATCGGTGCAACAAAAGCTAAGGAGGATGCGACCTAAAATGCTCCTTAAGATTAAAGAAGAAGTCATGAAGCAATTCGATACTGGTTTCCTTCAAGTGGCTAAGTATCTGGAGTGGGTGGCCAACATAGTACTGGTTATGAAGTAGGACGTGAAAGTGCGCATGTGTGTCAATTACCGGGACCTTAACAAAGTAAGCCCCAAGGATAACTTTCCTCTGCCGCACATATACACTTTGGTGGATAATAATGTCGGGAACATCTTTTTCTCGTTCATGTACGAATTCTCAGGATATAACTAGATTATGATGCATCCTGAAGACATGAAAAAGACCACGTTTGTCACAATGTGGGGAACTTTCTTCTACAAAGTGATACCTTTTAGATTGAAAAATGCTGGGGCAACATATCAGAGAGCTATGATGACCCTGTTCCACGATATGATGCATAAAGAAATCGAAGTTTATGTCGACGACATGATTATCAAGGCACAAACCAAGAATGAGCATGTCGAGAATCTGAGAAAGCTCTTCTAGAGATTAAAAAAGTTCCAGCTGAGATTGAACCCTAGCAAGTGTACATTCAGAGTAACATCTGGGAAACTGTTAGGCTTCATGATTAGCAAGAAAGACATTGAAGTCGATCCCGATAAGGTTAAGACTATCCAGAATCTACCTCCCCCGTAAACATAGAAAGAAGTTCGAGGTTTTCTGGGCAGATTGAATTACATAGCACAATTCATATCTAAGTTAACTGACAAGTGTGACCCAATCTTTCGCCTTCTCCGAAAGAACAACCCCGGAGCATGGGATGAGAACTGTCAAACTGTATTTGAGAAAATAAAAGGGTATTTGTCTCACACCCCTATCCTGATGTCCCATATCCTGGTCAAACCTCTGTTCTTGTATCTATCTATATTAGAAAATTCAATGGGGTGTGATCTGGGTCAATATGATGAATCCGGAAGGAATGAAAGAGCCATCTACTACTTGAGCAAGAAGTTTACTGATTGCGAGGTCAGATGTCCTCCCATAAAAAATGTTTGTTGTGCTTTAGTTTGGGCTACACGAAGACTCAAACAATACATGTTGTATCACACCACTTGGCTGATTTCCAAGTTAGATCCACTAAAGTACATGATGGGGGTGTTTACTCTCTCTGGAAGGTTAGCCCGATGACAAATATTGTTATCTGAATTTGACATCGAGTATATGTGTCATAAAGCCATAAAAAGAATAGTCATATCGGATTTCTTGGCAAGTAGAACTGATGAAAATTACGAGCCACTCGACTTCGACTTCCCAGACGAAGACTTGATGGCCATATCGTTAGAAGAAGCAAGCACTTCCATAGACAATTCCTGGAAAATACATTTTGATGGTGTATCAAATGCACTAGGACATGTTATCATGGCCATATTGGTTTCCCCAGAAGGGAATCGTTACCCATTCACTAGCAGACTGAATTTCCATTGCACCAACAATATGGCAGAATATGAGGCTTGTGTTTTAGGGATTCGAGCTGCAATGGGGCAAAATATAAAGACCTTGCGGGTATACGGAGATTTAGCCTTAGTAATCTATCAGCTCAGTGGAGAATGGGAAACCAATGATGTAAAGCTGGTGGAGTACCGGAAACTAATATTGGATCTGCTCGAAGAATTCGATGAAGTTACCTTCCACTATGTGCCTAGAGAAGAAAATCAAATGCTGATGCTTTAGCTACCTTGGCAGTCGCATTCAGGGCTGGCAAGGAGTTTGAAATAACACCAATTCTCTTGCAGTCGTATGAGTACCCGGTTCATTCTTGCCAAATCGAGGAAGTGAAAGACACTAAGCCCTGGTACCACGATATTCTGCAATACATCAAGAATCAAAGTTATCCAGAGAAAGCCACCGAAACTGATAAAAGAACCATTAGAAGAATGTCAGCTGGATATGTCCTTGATGAGGATGTTTTATACAAGAAACGCTATGATCAAGTCCTGTTAAGGTGTGTAGATGCAGAATAAGCAAAGATGATAGTGGAAGAAGTACATGACGAAGTTTGTGGAACACAAACGAATGGACATATGATGTAAAGGCAAATAATGAGATGCATATATTTTTTGTCAACATTGGAAAGTGACTGCATCAACTACGCAAGAGGATGTCATAAATGTCAAATTTAAGGAGATAAAATAAATGTTCCACCTCATCCTCTTCATGTGATGACGTCACCATGACCTTTCTCTATGTGGGGCATGGATGTTATCAGGCAAATCCATCCGAAGACTTCAAATGGTCACCGATTCAATTTTGTGGCAATTGATTATTTCACCAAATGGGTGGAAGTTGCATCATACACCAGTGTCACTCAGTCCACTATCTGTAATTTTTTAAAGAAAGATATCATATATCGGTATGGTTTACCTGAAGGTTCATTACCGATAATGCTACAAACTTGAACAACAAGATGATGGTTGATGCTTGTGAGCAATTTAACATAAATCATCACAACTCTACTGCTTATAGACCAAAGATGAATGGAGCAGTAGAAGCATCAAATAAAACATCAAGAAGATAGTAGAGAAAACGAACAATACCTACAAGGATTGGCTTGAGAAATTGTCTTTTGCTTTGTTTGCTTACCGAACCTTGGTACGAACTTCGATTGGGGCAACCCCATTTTCATTAACATATAAGATGAAAGTAGTGCTACCAATTAAGGTAGAAATTCTGTCACTCTGGTTATTGTCAGAAGTCAAACTAGATGTTGCATAATGAATACAATTCTGTTATGATCAGCTGAACCTCATAGAGGAAAAGAGATTGAAAGCCATTCATCATTGTCAAATCTACCAAAAACGAATGATTCGAGCACATAACAAGAATGTGCACCCGAGAGTATTCCATGAAGGAGATCTTGTACTTAAGAGAATTTGACCAATTCAAAAAGACATCAGAGGAAAATAAATGTCAAATTGGGAGGGACCTTATGTCGTGAAAAAGTGCTTCTCCGGAGAAGCACTTATCCTGGCTGAAATGGACGGGCCAGAACTGCCAAATCCTGTTAATTCGGATGCAGTCAAGAAATACTTCGCTTAGAATAAAAACCCGAGAGGGTGCCCTAAGATGAAGGAGAAAAAGAAAAAAGAGAAAACATTTGGGGTAAAAACCTGAAAGGGTGCCCTAAATTGAAAAGAAAAAGAAAAAAAACGTTTAGGGTGAAAACCCGAAAGAGCGTCTTAAATTGAAAAAATAGAAAAGAAAAAAGAAAAAGAAAAGAAAATAAGGTGGGTTCAAGATGAAAACCAACAAAGGGTGTTTTGAAACCAAATGTGGGTCCAAGTTGAAAACCCGAAAGGGCGATTTGGATATTGATTCAAGAAAGGTCCCTAATCCAGACAGTGAAGCATCCCGACATCGGAATATTCTACAAACTTAACGAGTCGGAGAAAGGTTGCACTCTCCTGAACATTGTCGCATCTTCGAAGATCTCTTGACAAAGGTTGTATTCAAGGTCACCTAACGACTTGTCAGTTCAAAAGCACCATCATTATTGAGATCTAAGACATCTATTCATACTTCATTTATGTATTTACCTTTCAGAATATTTGTCATGTATTGTTTGTTCTTTTTTCCTTATAAATAAATATGACAATTTCTCTAAATCAATTCCTTCTAAGCATCTCGGGTTGAATTTAAACCTAATGATTTATTCATTCTTGAAAAAGATAATTGCATATTACTGTACAAAGTTTTTGTTGTTGAAAAGTACAGATACTCGGAAGCCGATCAAGGCTCATGCATTATACTTGAGATGGTTGAGATGCATTTCCCAAATAAAGGATGAAAAATTAAATTCGGCATATCGGATTTAAACGTTTGAAGAATTCAAGATCGGGAATCAAAAATTCAAGATTCATGAGTCAAGAATCAGTTGAAAGTCATCAAGACTGACAATCGGAGATTGAGATTTCTCTCCATAACCCAAAATAACATATGTTGCATATGCATTTTAGGCACACCTAAGAGCATTGCATCAATAGCATTGCATATATGCATAATCTTGCAGATTCTTGTTAGAGTCAATTTCAACTTCACAGCGAATGATATTGAACTCGAAGTGATCAATTCACAAGATAGGATTTCAACTTCACAATGAAGGATATCCAATCCAAAGCTCAACTTCATAATGAATGAGTCATCCACGATTTCAACTTCACGAAGAAGGATATCGTGCCCAATGGATCAGCTTGATTTCACAGAAAATAAGTCATCTGCAAACAGGGGTTTATTCCCCAACCAAGTACAACATAACTCAAAGGCGAGAAGAGTTACCTGTTAAGAAACATATCGAGTTCAATACCATTCAGCTCGAGGACGTATGCACCGCTAGGTAGCAGCAAGGAACTATTTTCAAGTCAAAATTTTCAATCCAAGGTCTTTAAGTCGAGAAGAAGACCAAGGTCAAGAATGGCAACAAGAAGCCACTTTCCGATTTTCCTACGATTTCAACTTCACGACGAAGGATATCGTACCCAAAAGATTGACTCAATTTCAAGACGGATGAGTCATCTATAACACAGAGACACTGAAGTCTTCAGGTCAAGTTTTAGCTTCACGACGAAGTGTCTTGGGCTAAAAGAAGATCCAGGAGCTACTTTTCAATGCTCGGTTTCAACTTCACGACGAATGATATCATGCTCAAAATTTTCCAGTTCAACTCAACCTCACGGCGAGAGAGTCATTATGTGATTCAGTCCAAATTAACAAACCTATCATAACATCAGATTTCAACTCCACGACAGAGGACATTCGATAAGATGGAGGATGTTAAACTTAGTGATACATTCATAGACGAAAATTGTGTCTTGTAATCTTTGCCCTATTCCCGTTACACGACTATGGGTAAAGAGGGGCAACTGACACTAATTTTAGTCTTACTATATATATTATTTTATTATACATATATTTATATTATATATCTTTTTTTCTTTTACAGACCCAAGCCCATCACCCATTACAACAGCGGCCCAAAAGACCAACAAGTAACCCGGTTGGAGCAACCCGAACCGTCCCAAGACTGTAACCCAAACTGACCTGAATCGGTTAGGGGTTTAAAACCCTATCCCTCTCTTTCGTTCCAACCACATCCCCCTCGTCCGAAGATTCCTCACCCCAGCAGCAACCGTTTTTCTCGGCACAACAAACGTGGATTCAAATGACTCACCAACAAACAAAGAAATAAACATTTTAGTTTGAGTCAAACTCTAAAAATCAGAACTAAAAATAGCAAATCCTAGGCTATAAAATGATGTAAAATCACACCAAAAAAGGATACGAAAAAGCACAGAGGAAATCATACGAAATTCATGAACGAAAATAGGCAAGAAACACTTGTAATTTTCGAAGGGAAAAGAAATAAACATGTATCATTTTTTACCTTGTTCGTCTGTCGTTTGCTCGTGCACGGTGGTCAAGTTTTTCTTTTTTTTTTTGTTTTCGTTTTTACTCGAAAGAAGGTTCGGTCGAGGATCCAGGGAGGGTTTTTTCAAAAGATCTACTTTAGATTTAGCCCTCCCCGAGGCCGTTTTTCAAAAATAAAGTGGATTTTTGAAGTGGGGTTACAAAATGCTTTCGAAAAAAGGCAAAAAAAAATTTTAGCCACCACCGATGAACGTCAGTCGATCGTTTTTTGGGTTTGATGGTGGTGTTCTTCATAAGATGAAGAACTTATGAAGAACACCCAAGAACATTTCAGAGGAAATGTTGGGGCTCGTTTTGATCCATTTGCAAGGGGAAAAATGAAAAATGTTTGTTATTTTTAGTATTTATACCAACCCGAGTGACCCGGCCCACAGACCATTAGACCACATGTTTTTGAGTAAAAAAGGGTAAATTTCAATTTTAGTCCCCGTACTTTATACACGTGTATTTTAGTTCTCTTTAATTCAATTGTATACCGAATTCTTCTTAAATTGACCCTCAATTTTGATTTTTCTTTCAATTTAGCCACTTTAGTATTATTATATATATATATTATATTTTTATTATTTATTATTTTTATTATTTTTATTATTTTTTACTGTTTTTTTGGTTTATTATTATTATTATTATTATTTTTGTTGTTGTTGTTGTCGTTATATTTTTATTTATTTTTCTATTTTTCTTTTTGGTTTTTCATTATTTGTTTTCCATACGTTTTATTTATATGTATATATATTTTATTTCATTTTTATTTGTTTTTACCTAATATCCCTATATATATATTTATATTTTTCCTCATTAGTGTTTTTCTATTTATTTCATTAAATACCACATCTTATTATATATATTATTTTTATTTTTTTCTTTTTGTTTGTGTTTTGTATTTAATCCCGTTATTTGTTTTCTTCCTTATTTTTATATTTATTTTGTTATGTTTTATTTATTTATTTTAGTTTTTATTTCACTTTATTTTAGTTTGTTTTATTTTATTATTTTGTTTTTTTAAGATTAGTTTTTATTAACTATTTTTTAGGTTTTATGTTATTTATTTATTGTTTTAATAAAAAAAATTATTTGTTGTGTGTTTTAATATGAACACTTTATTTCCTTTAATTATTCGTCATGCATATTGTCACTTAATTCGATCCAGCATCTTTTTTCTATCTAACACTTTTTCTTGACTTCTTAAGGGTACACTTTTAAATCCGTTAGAGGTAAGTAATTTGGATCATATTTTACCTTTTAATTTAAATTAAAATTTTCCTAATTAAGACAACTGAAAATTAATTAGTATTGAAAGGGCAGTTCAAATGTGTTAATCCTTCTTTGACTGTAACTGACTCCCGAATCTGACATATTTCTGGTAAAAAGCAGATCATGTAAGATGGTGTCCGATCAACCTAAATATTTTTAAAATGATCGGTGGCGACTCTAACCATTTCATTCAAGTCGAAGCCCAATTCCGGGCCCAACCGAAAGACGGCCGCGACAATACATATATATATACACGTATATGTTGGATACATAATAAAGTTATATATAAAAAAAAGCGATGGTAACACGTACATGTAATATAGTAAACAAATACATTTATTATATTCATAATCATAATGTATAATATGGTTCACATATATGTGTAAACATGTATTTATAAATTAAATTCAAAACTATAAACATGGAATCATTTAAAAACATAATACACACGAAGGAAGTTAATCTTACTTAAAAAAAGACTAAGTAAAACTAATATTACGTTGAAGAACTAAACATATAAACTAGTAATTATTAGAATAACCACCGAAAATATTAAATAATGAAAACACCACAATAAGTACCATGAATATCACTTGGGATTAAAATAAAAATTAATATAACTAAATATCAAAATTCAAAGTATCTTAAAACATGAAACATAGGAGCAGAATCTAATAAAGGAAAAACAAATGCCCAGAACAGAAACAACTTCATTCCATGACCAAAATGAGTATTTACACAATTTATAAGGACCAGGTGCGTGAATATACCCTCACATCAAAACGTACAACATCTTTCCTCACCGAACGAAGTCGCATTGATAGCCAAATATAATACCAAAATCAAGGCCTTAAACCGACCATCTCCCAATTTCTCTCATTTTCCCCCTCTCTTAAAACATAGAGCAAAAAATGCTCTCAACTTATCTCCCTCTCGACCTCTGTCTCCGCCGTGGAGCAAAACCAGAGGTCACCGTAGACGGCGGCGATGGTATAGGAAAACGACCCAAACACCAACCTTTAGCCTTCCTCTCTCTTTTATACTCTAAAATAGTATATCCATTACCTTAAAATCAAACAAAACCCCCCATATTTAAACCCTAGATCTGAGAAATGGGAAGGGTTTACCTTCGGTGGGGGCTCTGACAGCTCCAGTGAGGTTACAACGATCGGGTTTTGGATCTAGGGTAAGATTTATCTCTTCCTTTCCTTCTCTACTTTGGTTTTTTTCTTTTGGGTTTTCCCTTTTTTTGTTCGGGGTTCGAATGGGTAAGTACTTTTTTCCTTTTTGTTTTTCTCTCGAAAACTTTATCTTTATTTTCTCCCCCTTTTCCGAATGGTTCCCATATCTTCTCTGCCTCCTTTTATTTTTATGGCTCCCTTGCATGTGGTGATTGATCCCCTTTTTCTTCCTGAGGGAATGAGGTATGAACACCCTATATCTGCTTGACAGAACCTCCCTGATTTCCTCGGGGTTTCTTTGAATACCATCATATTTGTTGAATGGGTTTTCTGACTTGATTGGATTTCTTGTCACTATTGGTACAAACTTGTCGATGGCGGCGAGGGAAACTCGGCTCGAGCGACGACGGTTGAAGTTAGGGTAACAAACCCTAATCTAGGTCCATTTAAACCGTTGGATCAATTCTGATATAACGGTTATTGAAAGAAGCGGCGAATGTTAATGCGAAAACCCTAACAGACCTGGATGTTGGGCAGGTTCAGATCAAGACACGGGTCGGGTTGAATGATGGGCCTGTAACCGGGTCTTGCAACTGGGTTGGTCCTGTAATTGGGGTGACTTGGTTTGGGTCTCAAGTGGCCAACAAAAAATGTAATTAATTAATATTAATACTACTACTACTAATAATAATAATATAAAAAAAAGACCCGGACAAAAACGGGTATCTACATACAAAATTCATATTACAATCCTCCTAAAAAAATTTTAACATTCTATTTTATTATACTCAAATTATTTTTATTTGAGTTTTACTCTAAATTTTTTCTCGTCACATTCATTTAGTACTTGTGAAATCAATGATTAAATTTAAAGTGTATACACTTTAATATTTAAATCTAGTCATCGGATTAGGCCAAAACTCTAACTGTGACTTACCACAGTTTTATGACATCTTTTGACCATTTAAATTTGTTAAGATCTACCTTTAAGTTTTTATAATCACATAAATTTTCTAATATAATCCAACCATCATGAGAAAAAAAATAGTTAACAACGAGAGAAAGGGTAAAACGTCATGCAATGTGTTTATTAATCTAAATCTTTTAAATGTCCAAATGCAAAAAATATATAATGATTTATACATTGGGGTGTAAAGTGAAAAGATAGATGTACTTGAAGGACCAAAATGAGACAAAAATACACAATGCTAAGTGAAAAAACAAATACACTTGGAATACTAATTTGTGAATTAAGTTAAAAATAAATAATAAAATATAATAATTTTTAAAAATATAACCTTAAAATACCCATATTCCATCACCCATAAATTTAACTTAATTACATTTTAAATGTATTCTATAACATTTAGGATTAAAAAGATATCAATTAATTGCAAAATATTTTATTTTTTATAATTACATTGAAAACTAAATATGATTAAATTATTTAAATCAATTAATAATTTTAAAATTTATATTGATGTAATTAAGATGTATTGAAATTAAATATAAAATATATTGAAAATATTAAAAAAATGATAAACTTCAAATGATACACCGAAATATATTAATATTGGTATATATCAATGTAAGAGAAAAATAAAGAGAGTCAGTACTATGCTATTTTCCTTTGATATCCGTATATATATAGACAGAGATGTGCGTTTGATTTATCGTTTTAATATTATTAATAAAGCACAATAATTATATATATATATTAATTAAAAACCTATGGGTGGATATTGTATTTGTTTAGGGCCATGGCCCAAATAGTTGTAACGGCACAATCCCTTCTAAACCCATTTATATTTGAACAAGAACACCGCGAATGCATTATTTCCACCGACTTAAATTGGATGGGCTTTTCCTTGATTTATATGTTTTGATTTTATTTTCATTTTCGCATTCTTGAATTATTGGAAGCGATACGCTCAAAACTCCCGCCAAAACTTTCACTGCTCCCGCTTATCATTCCATTCCATAGCCTCAAATCAAGCGTCCGCGGATGCTTCTCTTTTCCGGAACCCAAACAAACCATGTCAGCAGCACCTGGAAGTGGAGCTATCCCCAGCAATAACCCTAGCCCTAAATTCAACGGCTTCAAGGATCCCAAAAATGTTCACCCTATTGCAGGGATTCCGGTGGAATTCCCATACAAGCCGTACGGCACTCAGTTATCATTCATGTACAGAGTCATATCAACCCTAGATCGAGCTCAGAAAGACGGACACTGTCATGCCTTGCTCGAGTCGCCCACTGGTACCGGGAAATCACTCTCGCTTCTTTGCTCCACTCTTGCTTGGCAGCAAAAGTGTAAGGCCGACAACAACAAAAGCATTCTGTCTCAGTCCAAACCGGATCCAGAGGCCACCACTGATCCTCTTGGCCACGGTGGGGGTTTTATCCCTGAAACTCAGCTTTCAAGTAAGTCTATAATGCTTTCGCACATTTCCTTGTTTTTTCTATTTTGATTCAGGTTTACTATTTCCAGCATTGCTTTATTTAACTTGGAATTTGATAGAATAAAACACTGTTCATTGATATTCAAGAGTGGATGGTCCTTGATTATTTTCTCAGGCGTTCCTCTATCAAGTGTTTCGGAGCCACCTGAGCATTCATCAAATAGCAAGAAAAAGAAGAAAAAGTTGGCTCCTACCATATATTATGCTTCGTAAGTTTAATTATTATTATTATTATTATTTGTTTGTCTGAAGCAGGTTTCCCTTTAATGTCATATTCTATTTAAGTTACCATTCTTTTTGTCTTTTTGACATCAAACTTCCACTCAGATTAATGTGGTCCTGCAATAATCTGATCTAGTATACTTTTTATCAAATATTAATGTATAGCAGCTACAACAGGAACAAAAGGATAATGGTGTATGTTGAGTGAAAAGGATACTAAATGTTATTTCATTTACCTTTTTGGTGTGATAGAAATGGTTCTTTTGGAGTTGGTACTGTGCTTGGAATCATTGCTGGTTTAAGCCTTTAAAATTCTCCTTATAACTGAGCTAATATTCTCATTTCTCAATGCATAATCCATGTAAAAAGCTTCTACAACTTGTATAATTGGAATGTAGGTATCTTATTAAGCACTGTGGTTTCCTATTAATGTCAGGAGGACACATTCACAAATTTCTCAAGTGATTCATGAATACAGAAAAACTTCTTATCGAGTGCCAATGGCAATATTGGTACGTTTTACCTTCTTCATTTTGATTTCTTCTTAATTGGAAAAAGCTTTCATCAATTGTATTCTTCTACGTAATTTTAGTAATGTTAAACAGACCCTATTATTGAAACTGTCAACTTTTGATTCTTTTGAAAATTTCTCAGGCTTCAAGGAAACATTATTGCACAAATCCTCAAGTCTCCAAAGAGAATATTGATGAAGAATGGTGCCATATCTGGACCTCTGAATTCTTTATTATTCCCCAATTTGATTTCCATTACTTTATTCATACTAAAGCTGCTATTGGAATTTGCAGCAAGCTTCTCTTGAGTAATCCAGAGGGAGGTTGCTCTGAATTTAAGTGAGTTCTTCCTCTGTCTGATATCCATTTATGCTGTCTTAGTTTTGGTTTCCCACAAGTTCACTGTCAATTTAAGAGTAAGAGTATAACCAACAAAAGAACTCATGTCAAGCAGGAATATGCATAAGGTCAAATGTCATCCCTCACTTCAGAGAGGTGGCTGTCATGAGGCCCATGATATTGAAGATCTTGTCAAAATTGGACAAGTTGTTAAAGGTTCTTTTTTTTATGTGTTTCTACCACTATGTTGCTCTTCTGAATCTGACTGAAGGTTTTCTTCATTTTCCAGGATGCGCATACTATGCTGCACGATCAATGGCAGATGATGCACAATTGGTTTTTTGCCCATATAGCTACATCATCAATCCTGTTATTCGAGGAGCAATGGATGTGGATATCAAAGGAACTATTATAGTTCTTGATGAAGCTCAGTATGTTACTACCAAGTTCCACAATGATTTCCTGATAAACATTTGATTGGTTTAAGATAAATTTTAGCAGAAACATATGTTCTCTAGTAACAACTAAGATTTTGATAAATAATTATTTCCAGTGATCGTCTCTACCCTATAATTTGGCCGGGTTGAGGTTTTGTATGTTGTTTTTTTTGGTTGGAGGCATCTGATGTACCCAAAAGTTACATTCCTTTTGACCTTTTTGTGGGTTTATACGATCAAGGAAACGCTCAACTATGTCAGTATCTCTTTATTTCCCCTTGTTTTTATTTCTCTTATTTGTAGTACTTGAACTCCTGCAAATTCTGCAACCTCAGATGCACTGAAAAGAATCAGTTGGTTAAGTTTATGATTTCTTGACAATTGAAAGGCGAATAATATATGCTGCTGTGTTTGATGTTGTGTTTCATTCTTGGGTCTACATAGAATAGATGTGACAGCTGTGATTTGTTTGAACCCAAAGGATTTCAGGAACATATCTTTAGATCCTTAAATAAGTTTTAAAATTGATGTCTATAATAGTTGGGGGCTGCCATTTTGCTTGCCAAATTGTACATGTGGACAAATGCAGGTGGTTTGGGATTGACTTCTCATGCCATCTGGGATAACTGATTACCATTTGATTTGATTTTATATTTGTTTTGCTTGTGTTCTGATATCAAAAGAGTTTCTCTTGTTACAGCAACATAGAAGATATTGCTCGTGAAGCTGGTAGTGTG
This sequence comes from Hibiscus syriacus, assembly GCF_006381635.1. NCBI lineage: Eukaryota > Viridiplantae > Streptophyta > Magnoliopsida > Malvales > Malvaceae > Hibiscus > Hibiscus syriacus. The sequence continues at coordinate 890,381 of NW_024061764.1, read as the reverse complement.
GATCTTGAAGAAGATGCTTTGCTCAGTAGGTTACCGAACTTTTAGTTTTAGTTCTACTTTGTCATGTTAGGATTCTTGTTCTTATTGCAATTATTGGCTATGCTAGAATTGCAGACAGAGCTTCATCAACTCAAGTTGATAAATGCTGACATTTACCAACCATTGTATGAAATGTCAATGGTAAGAAAAGTCATTTATCCTGTAACAGTGAGGTCTGACTTTACATTTGTTAATTTTTTGCTTTTAATGATTGGTGTTGTGTATGTGTAGAACCTACTAAGCTGGATTGAGCAGACGAAAAGCAAATTAGAAGAAACACATGAATCTAAAAACTACTTCTCCTCGTAAGTTTTGAAAAAAAACATCTTCATTGTCATTGTTATCCTTATCTCCTTTTGTGAGACTGTCATGTTGTCACAATATATTGAAATCCCTTTAATCTTTCTTTTTAGCAAATGATACATTCTTGTTAACATCTTCTTTCTTGTATAGTTACTATCCTTGAGTATAGGGGCCATTTCGCATTTTTTTGTTGTTTCTGTTCTTCCCGATAACCATTGTTTTCCATTATTGATACTAGTATTTAAATGGCAGTCACACCCACCCATGTTCATGTAACAGTTTTGGGGATATTATATGCTTTTCATGACATGTTATGCTTTATTTTGTAATAAAGAAATCAATGGAACTATGGCAGTTTTCACCTTAGCTCCTGAAAAAAATTTTGTTTGAGAAAGTTAATTAAAGTTATTGTGTCTTTCTCATATTTTTTTCTTGTTAGAATTTGGTTTGCATAGTCTTACATGTTTCTATAAACTTGTCTTTAGTTGGACTGGTGACAAGGCATTAAGGCAACTCCAAGAAGCTAACATTTCACAGCAATTCTTTCCTGTCTTGCTAGAATGTGCAATAAAGGTACTTAACAAAATTTTGAGTCTGGATTCTTACTGTTTTATATTGATATTGATGGTGAACCACATTTCATTCAAGGCAATCAAAGCTGCTTCAGATACAGAATCGGAAGTACTTCATTTAAGTGGAATGTCCGTGATAACATTAGAAGGTACATCTTCTATTTCTCTTGTTTTTATGGCTGCAATCTAATAAAGCCCATGCAGTCTGAAAATTGGTATTAACTACATTAAGATATGCATTACAGGGATGTTCTCTTCGCTGACATATTTCTTTTCAAGAGATGGTTCTCACATATTTGATTATCAGCTTGCTCTACAACGACACTTTAAAAAAGATGAGAGTAAGTTGTTGATGAGTTTATTACTAAGTTTTTATACTTTCATTTTTGTTAGAGATGGCAGTGGGTTGGATACTGAATATCTACTTTTTTTTGTGATATCCGAACTTGGATTAGCATAACTACTTTAAAATCTGAATCTGAATTAAATAGTGTTATCTACCGGATATTTGGATCTGCTAAATAAATGAATTCATTTGGTCAAGTTTATTTGTTTATTTTTCATTTTGCAAATACTCAGATAATGGACGCGGGTTTGGATATCCAAATTTGTAATTTGCTTAAATATTGCAGATTTTGATAGCGTTAATATTCACATCTGCTTTGGATAATAATTATAATATTTGAATCAGAAAAAGAAAAAAAAACTGAATTGGATATTTATAAATATCTGAATTTGCACTATACATAATCATACTTAATTTTCAAGCGGACCGTTAAATTGTTATTTTATAATTAACTCTCAGGTAGAATTTCATCCTTGTTTATATTAGTGAATGGGATGGTAGGTATGTTGATCTTGCAGATTATAATCAGAGTCAGTTCTTAGCTAAAAAAGAATTTAAATAATCATGAGCATAAGTTTGTGATTTAGCTGTTCGTTCCTATAGTTTTTTTCCCTTTATTGCAATGATAGTTAATAGTTTCGCTAGAGAACTTAGTTTTTTTAGTTGCCACTATGTTTTATGCTCTTTTGACTGAAAAAGAAAGGTTATTGATAGTGTTTTGCATGCAGAAAATGCTTTTGGCAGTTGGACATGTTCCTTAGGCTTGTGGTGCTTGAACCCATCTGTTGTCTTCAGAGATATAACTGATCTTTCATTATCAGTCATCTTAACTTCCGGGTAAGAATGAACTTTTTTTAATGTTTCAGTTGTCAGCCTTGCATTAATGAAATACATCATAAAAAAGTTTTTTCAGCTTTATGCAACCTTAAAATAGCGTACCCCAAATTTCCTTGCAAGTTTATTCCAGCCAAGTCAAAGACATTAACAACTGCTACCTACCTGGAAAGATATCTTCTTTTGAAGATACATTTTAGTATCTGATTAACACATTATTATATACCAATACCAGCATCCCATTGGCATGTCATCCTTTTTGAAGGAACTTGCCATTTATGATGTCTGATACTGTGATGCAATATGGGGAAGATTCTTAAAATTATGTGTTTTCCATTTACTAATTTCTTTGGGCTCACTTGCATTTCTAAATGGTGTTTTCCACTTTTAATTTTATGAATTGTTCTATAACCTAGGACGTTATCACCAACGAACTCCTTCTCATCTGAACTCGGAGTGCAGTTTGGAAACTATTTGGAGGCTCCTCATGTTATTGGTGTTAAATCCCAGGTGCAAGTTTTATTTTCTTTGTGCTTATGATTCTTTTTTTTTTATAAGAATTTTAGGCCTCATTAAAAACCCCCTTCTTGATTAATGGAGCTTGTAGAGAAGCTCCTTAATCAGCGGAAGGAGGAAAAGAGTGCCTTAGGATTTTATTGAACAATAAAAACATAAGATACAACCGACAAAACCACCCCAACAGAACCAAATAAGCTGAAAACACCCATAAAACACCCTAACTAAAGACACAAAATCAACGAAAACAACACTAGTAATCCCCTTACAAAACACATAAAATCCAGACACCACCCTAAACAGCCATCAACAACTTTACTGACTCAGCCTATGCCTTCTTTAGCTAAGGCATCAGCCTCTAAATTGGCTGTCCCACTAACCCATCTAACCACACCTTCCAAGGCATTAAGCCTATGAGCAATATCTTTAATCAAGAAGGCATATACAACAGGACATAATTCATCCCCTTAATCCAATCCACAACCACCTTACAATCACTCTCTATAATCAGACGGTCCTTGATCCTCTGTCGATAGTTTGCAAAGAAAGACAACCCCAAAAGAATAGCCTTTAACTCCATCAACGTAGGAGGTCCCGGACCGGCAGTTTCCTTGAAATAGCCTATAGTAGAACCTGAGGAATCTTTTAGAACTCCTCCTAACCCGCTTTTCTTCCAATCCCTTGTAGTGGCAGCATCAACGTTTAATTTAACAAAACCCAAAAGAGGAGGAGACCAAAGTAAAGTAGGAGAAATCTGAGTAGAGCGAAGAGAAAATAAGTCCCCAAGAGAAGGATCGGAAATGAGTGAGTCCTTAGGAATAGACGCATCTTTATACTTTGCTAAGAACTAAGAAGCAAGCCTAAACCTTGCTAAAAAGAAGAATTCTGCCTTATCAAACTTCCCCCCTTCAAACACCACGAAATTCCTCATTTTCCAAGTGGTCCACAGAACGACCTCTTTTAAACAAATCCCAAGCTAGAAAGAAGCTTTTCCAAGTTAGACTTTAAACCATCCCAAGCTAGAAAGAAGCTTTTAGCGTCCGCTGGTAACACAGAACAAATCCTCCAAAAACTTAAAAACTTATTCCAAAGGGACCACACCATCGAACAAGAGAAAAACAAATGAGAGGGAGACTCATCCGACATCTTGCGTAGGGGACACAATATATCTTCAATTCCTTGAACACCTCTTTTGACAAGTTCAGTCCTAACAGCCAGCTTCCCATGAGCGATCTGCCAAAGAAAACACACTACTCTTGGAGGTAGTAGACCTCTCCAAATGATCTTCTTCCAGAAAAAGACCTCCTCCGATCCCAAAGTCTCCAATGAACCTAGATTTACAGCTGATCTAACAGTAAAAACCCCATCCCCAGTACCTTCCAGATCACACGATCAAGAAATTCCGAAGAGAGTGAAAATTCTGAAATGATAGCCAACAAGATAGACCATTGTTCAAGTTCCCAGTCATGAAGATTTCTTTTGAACTTGACATCCCAAGTCCAAACAGAAGAGATATACTCCCCAAATTCAGATAATTTCCCAAACTGATTTAAGGAAATAGAAAATAGTCTCGGAAAAATGACATCAAGTGGATGATCCATAGCCCAAATATCTTGCCAAAACCGAATATTTTTACCATCACCAACATGAACACTACTCATGCTTCTAAACTTAGTGCCAAAGAAATCTTCTTTAAAATAATTATTTAGCAGTGATCTCCAAATCCAGGATACCTTAGGTGGAAGCTTACTGTCCAGAGTTAAAACTGAAGAATCGAGTCTATATTTGGCACAAACAACTTCCCTCCAAACTGAGTGCTTATGATTCTTATTTCCACTTTTTTTTTGTCATGGGTAATTGACTATTCTGTTGCAGGTATGGTCTGCTGTAATCTCCCATGGTCCAGGCAATTGTCGATTGGATGCAAGTTACAAAACAGCGGATCAGTGTGCTTTCCAGGTATATTGAATTTTGTGGCAATTTTGGTTTGAATGAGAATCAATTTATTATTTGACATTTGTACATCCTTTTTTTTTGTTCTGAAGGACGCACTTGGCAAATCCTTGGAAGAAATTTTCACGATTGTTCCAGGTGGTTGCCTGATATTTTTCCCAAGTTACAAGCTGATGGAGAAGCTTTGTGACCGTTGGCGTAACACAGGCCAATGGTCACAACTTAAGGCACGAAAGGCCCTTTTTGTTGGTAAGACATATTTTATCCCTTCCTCAGATCTAAGGTGGTTGTGTGATGATTAATTTTCTTGTCAGAAATTACTATTTAAAACTTTGTTTCTATGGATAGTTGCCTGGCCCTTTGTATTGCTGTTGGAGAAGGCCTGATGCTCGGTCTTTACAACTCATGTTCTTCATACTTGGGTATCTCTTATTGTGTTGGAAATCTGATATAGTGGACTCTGTGCAGAGCCAAGAGGGGGGAACCAGGAAGAATTTGAGACTGTACTGAAAGGTTATTATGATTCAGTATCTCAAGGCAAGAAACCTGTTCTTCGGAGAAAGAGAAAGACAAAAAAAACAGATGACTATGTGAGTGAGTCTGTTGAAGTTGCTAACATTGGAGGAGCAGCTTTTCTTGCTGTTTTCCGTGGAAAGGTTTGAATTGCTCTTTTCCTTGTCAAATTTCAACTGTTGGGAGATTTTTTTTATAAGGATTGGTTTCATTGTTTAGTTGAGGACAGTGAAATCCTATTGTTACCACTTTATATTTCTCCTATAGGTTTGGGCAATTTGGTCCCTATTTGAACTAATTAGTGGAAATACTATTTTTAATGTCTCATGCCTTTATACATTTATGTGGTTCTTTAGAAGTTGGTTTCTATATTTTCTTTGCAGGTGTCAGAAGGCATAGATTTTTCTGACGATAAAGCTAGGGTGGTTGTATCCTTTTGATCCCTTTGAAGTTTTGGTCCTTTTCCTATATTTCAGTCATTAACTTGGTTTTTTTTGGCCACTTATCAATTGTGTTCGTTTTCCTTCTGATTACCTGCTTTTTGCTTATGCCTTTAAGAGCACAAAGGTGTATTTTGTTGTATGATTGTTAACTAATTGTGAATTCTTGACTATCTAAGATAGCTGTTGGCATTCCCTTTCCAAATATGTACGTATTCTCAGTTGTCGATGATGTTTTCAAACAATTTTTTTTTCTTGATTTCTGACTTATATACACTTTGCAGAAATGATAAACAGATCGCACTAAAGAAGAAATATAATAATACATACAGATCATCTAAAAACCTTCTGAGTGGAAATGAGTGGTACTGCCAGCAAGCGTTCAGATCTTTAAATCAAGCTCTTGGTATGCCTAGTAAATTTCCAGCCTCAAGGTTAAATTATTTGTTCATTCTTGTACTGTTTGTTACTGGATTTGGTAATACAGCAGGTCCAAGTATTGCACGTTATTTTGGTTATTTACAGATAGTTGATTACTTTATTTATGCATATATTCTTCCTAATCCCCCGTGAAAAAACAGCAAATAAAAAGAAACCTTTGTCTTCGATGGTATTATTCAATAACTACCTTTTTCTATGCAGGGCGCTGTATACGTCATAGATATGATTATGGAGCCATCATCCTATTAGGTAATGATTTTGAATTTGGTTTTAGTTATTACAGATGTTTCAGAAAATAAGATGCTAAATGACAAAAATTACTTTCAAATGAAAAGATAATAAAGGGAACTTCTTCGTGGACATTTGACAATGTCTAAATCTTATAACAATGTTGCCTTACGCAAATTACCACTGGTGCCATTGATTTGTGATAATTCACTAGTTTATTGGGGTTTATATATTAAGAGCTTTTCAAAATGAGTCTCAAGTCAAGAAATACATCTAGAAGCTATTTGTCTTGTAGGTGAGCATATTTGGAAATGAGTGATGTTCTATTCCCCTGAAAATGTAGATGCATAGGATTGGACGTGGACAAGGGTAATTTGTAATATGAAAGAGAGTAGTCATTGATGGTTTACTGTGCCTCTAGTGAGATGCATAACCATCTGGTTATTGCTACTGCATGGATGATTAAATGGTGTATCATATATATATAACCAGTTGGTTTTGGGTTAAGTCTAGAACTGTTTTCTAGTTTTTCCTTTTTTCATTTTTTGCAAGGAAAACAAATCTTTATCTTCTAAGAATTCCCAATTTCTTGTTCTAGAGAATTTTTTGTGAGCTCTACTTCAATGTACCGGAGCATCAAACTTGTATGTTAAATACATAAAACGATGCCCCTAGAAATGTGCAGATTTTACTATTAGGTAGCTAGTAAATACATGAAGCAATGCCCCTAGAAATGTACAGATGTTACTAGTAGGTACCTAGTACCTGTGCTTCGTCAGAGTCTTCTATTAGATGCTATTGTACCAAAGTTAATCAATGTAACAGTCTGATACATTTAATTATTCAATTAAAACATGGCCTGTGGCATTTTGCTTCGTTGAGGTAGCGTTCTTCATAAAATTTAGAAAATGGGAAGTAATCCTCACCTTTTTAATGCTGATTTAAATGGAAATGTTTTCTGTTATCAGATTGGCGTTTTCAGGATGAGAAGAATAGAGCTTATATTTCAAAGTGGTTAAGGCCATCCATTAAAATGTATGGAAGTTTTGAGAAGTCATTAGACGAGCTGAGATCCTTCTTCAGTGAAGTCAAGGTTCGTTTTGAGTTCCTTTATTATTATATGTTTTTTTAAACTGTTTTTTTTCTTGTTTGTGGACTGCGATTTAATGGTGTTACATAAGGTCTTTTCTCTGGCTTCACTTGTTTGCAGGACTTGGTTGCCAAGAACAAGGTTTGTAAACCTGAACTTGAATAACTTTAATGAAAAATTCCCTTCTATGGATCGAAGCTGCGAATTACCAGAAAGAGAAATTTGAAACTTATCCCATCTGTTCATTGTGGGCAGGAACTATCTTCTTTGGCAAAATATGATATCACTTCGCCTCAATTGAAGCCTCAAAGTGATGTTGGAGCTCAGCCAAGTATGCAAGCAGATAAGGATGAGAAGACCTGCAATGAATGTATTGATTTAGAGTGTGACTCTCCAAAAGATTCACGGTAAGTGACTGACACTTATTATGTACTTTGAAGCTGAAATGTAGCGATAGCAAACTATATGCTCGTGCATGTAACTTCACTGTTGAATCACTGTACATCAGTACTGGCTGCATCATGTTTAGGAATTTTCTGTTGTTTGATCATTTGCTTTTGGACGCTTTTCAATGTTCTTACTTATATCTAGCAGTTTGTAACTATTTTTTTTTAAAGAATATGGAACATCAAAATGTTATTATTGGCTTAGAAGCATCTTTTTGTAGGTGTTTTGAGGCTTCATCTATGACATTTGCCAATGAAGATCGAGATTTACTCATGGTCCAGGAAACACCGTTTGTGAATACTGGTATTACTTTAGCTAGTCCAGGTTCCTTAACTTGGGATGGTAGCTCTGGTTCAACTATAATTCAGGCCTCAACTAAGTCTCCGGATCAATTTTTGTTTAATCCAATGTCAACAAGCCTAAATGAACTTCCTTCCGTTTGTGAATCTGAGACAATATTCACCCCTGAAAAGGATGCGGATCAGAACAAAGCTGGTGTGATACCAAGAAAAGAATCACCTTTTAATCTTAGTGTTTGTTCTTATACTCAGAAAAGGCGGAAATCGGTAGCTTCAACTTTCATTAACCTTGTTGATGAAGAAGAGAGTGATACTCCTGCTCAAATTCCAGGTTCATTGAATTCTGATGGACTAGCCAATGGAGATATGCTTCGTAGAATTGAATTTGGTTTAGAAACTAGTTCAGCCGAGAACAATTATCTGGAGTCAAATGTTCCGCGGCCATTGGCAACTGATAATACTATTTTCTCTTGTCCTGTTATGGATAAAAGACTACAAATTTCCTGTTTACTCTGCAGAAGCCCTTTAGGCCGCCCTGAAAATAATTTGTATATCAGGTTTTCATTGATCGTGTCTTCAAAAGTCTACCTGTTATCTCTTTTCAAAGAGAGATTAATTTCTTGTGATTCAAATACGCCACCAACCGTACCCGTTATAATAACTGACATTTCATCAGTTGATCCAAGACTATGCAATGGAACTCTCGAAGGTGACAGAGAACAGGGCATTTGGCACGAAGAAGATGGGTGTGTATTCAAAAAGGTCTTCTGCCCCTTCTGCAGCAACCCTAACAATTGTCTTGGTGTGCAAATCAAAGCAGCTGATGAAAACAATGTGCAGTTGCTAAACAAGGTAGGCTATTAGGACCTTAATGTCATAGGATTTTTTTTCCCCCATTCTTCATACAGTGTCTTATCCTTTTTTATATTCGAAAATGCTCGTCTGAAACATACTTTTCATCTGCAGATAATGCTTTACCATGGAAGTGTAGTAATTAGAAATTCTGAAGCAGCACAGGACCGGGCTGCGAAGGATAAGGTAATTGTAATACTGGGACTAATGATTCTTCCATCATTGACCCCTTGTCTTTTCCAGACATGCCATGATACTAAGACAAATGCTGAAATTTTGCTTTCATCCACTTAGCAATGATGCAGGAGTACTTTCCATTTCAGGCACTATATTGCATGCTGTCCAAAAAATTTGAATACTTGGCTAAAATCGTTTGGTAAGATATAACTGAACATACTATTTGTTACAGGTTAATTGCTCAAGCACGAAGACTGCCATTTTAAATTCCATTGATAAGTTTGCATATTCCTCCCAGCAGTCGGACTTGGGAGGATGGAGGAATACAAAATCTAAGGTTAGATACAAAGAAATTCTTTAAATCACTGAGACATTCTGTCCATTCCAATTTTTTTTTTTTACTTTATATTTGATATGTTGCAGCTAAAACTTTCAAAGAGATAGCGTTGGGCATAAACATGTGAGTTGCACATAACTAAATTTTGTTCTTTACAAAGCCTTCGCTTGATGAGATGTGGGGAAGTTAGAGGGATGTACATTTTGGTGAATGACTGGTCTTTGAATCTGATATGTCTCATAGTAAATCAAACCGGCAGCAATTACGGACTTACCATATCCCAGTCTAATTTATGAAGCTGAGGTTGCTGTCCTGTCCGTTTATAGGACTAGTGTATATTCTTTTGGTTTTTATAACATCAATTTTGTTGGCATATTTTTCTGAAAGGTGCCAAAGGTTTAATCAAAATAACTGGCTATTTCTCTTCTCGTTTCTGATTTACCAGGGAGAGACATTTTTTTTTTAAATTTTACAAGCATCATCATCTCTCGTTTTGCTTAGACTTAAGTACATTGAGCAAACGCAATATATAGAGTTGACATCAACGAGATCGAATTTTAGGATATAATACTTTTTCACTGAAGTTATTTGGTATTTGAAACATTAATGGTGAGTCATGTTTACTCAATCTCGCCATACCGCACCTCCAAGCTTTAACTGGAACTTTAAGCTCGTACGAAAAATAAAAACCATTTCACAAAAAAAATATTTTATCATTTTGAACCTTTTGTTTCAAGTTTTCTGATTAAAAAATTCATACTATATCTTGTTATATATACACTAATAATTTTATTAAATTTGCTCTTATACGTTATTTATATTTTATCTCTATGAAATTAATGTTAATCAAAATAATTAATTAAGAAATATTAAACTCAAAATATTATTTGGTATTATTTATTATTAATAATAAAATTATTATTTGAGAAAAATAATATTTGTATTTTTTAAAACCTATTAAGCTTATAAACTAAACTAAACTAAAGTGATATATATTTTTTAATATTTTAATCTAATATTCACAATAATCAAGTTTTTCTTTTCATCATAATTTTTCCGACCGTTACTGCTGCAATTGTATCCAATTATATAGGTTTGTAAACCAATCGAACGAATACAAATGGGGTATATTCATGTTCGTTCGTTTAAATTTAATCGAATAAATAAATGAATACGAACATAAACGAGCGAAAAAGTTTTTGTTTGTATTTGTTCGTTAAGGAATGTAGCTTGTTCGTATTCGTTCATATTCGTTCATTTAAATGATAAACGAATACAAATGAACGAACATAAACGAACGAATGTAAACGAACACAATAAATGACCGTAAACGAACACAAATGAACAAACGTAAGCAAATACAATAAATGAACGTAAACGAACATAAATGAAAATATATTTTTTTTCTTTCCTAACAATTTTAGGATTATATTATATTTAATTGTTTTGAACTTTTTTTATTTGTATTTACAATTAATTGAATTTTAAAATATTTATAGATATCAAATTAAAATTTATTGGGATTTAATATTTTAAATGAGTCTAGAGAGATTGAGCTAAACATAAATGAATACACATAAGCAAACGAACATGAACAAACAAAATATTACCAAATGTTTACGAACATAAATGAAGGAATGAACCATCTATTCATGTTCGTTCATTTAATTAAATGAACACAAAATATTGTTCATGTTTTTTCGTTTAATAAATAAACGAACATAAACGAACTTTCCGTCAAACAGTTCATGAACGGTTCGCTGAACATTCGATTCGTTTACATGCCTACAATTATATATTTTATCATTAATTTTAATCTCATCATTACAATATTTAATGTTATTTATTTGAATAAAATTAATGTTACTGTTCACCAAATCAACTTTAATAAGATGAAACAAGGGAGCTCTATCTAGTCCAGTCCAGTTCTGTTTAATGGATCCGTATTGAATAGAATCTTTTATATTGATGCCCAACGCCCACCTCAACCCCATCCTCCCGATTTTCATTTCCAGCGCTATTGGATTTTATTTTTTTGGAAGGAGAGCGCAATTAATCTTTAATTTGCTACTTAATCTCTCTGCCGTTTTGTTTTCTCCTTTCTACTTTTCCTTCTCTCTCCCCTCAACCCTAACCCTACCTTACAATCGGGTATGTCCCTTCCGACCTTCATTGATGTTCATTTTCCCACGATTTTTCCCGTTTTCCTATCGATTTTCGTGTTTCTCTATTGATTCCGATCTTAATTGCAGGATTCGTCATGAAGGGAGGTAAATCCAAGTCAGATACTAAGAGTGGCAGGTTATTTTTTTCTTTATCTTCTTCATATCGGTTGTTATAGGTTCTCAGATCTAGATGAGGTTTTTATATTTTCTTATTGGTTGAGTTTATTCTCTGATTTGTTGATAGGCTTTCCGTGAACAAGAAATCAACTGCCAAAGCTGGGAAGAAATCGGGGAAGGCAGCTAAGGATCCAAACAAGCCAAAAAGGCCTGCTAGTGCCTTCTTCGTTTTCATGTAATCATTCATTATTATATAGTGTATATGTTAGTTTTTTTTTCTTTTCTTCATATTTTTTTTTGTTTCACTGAAAGCTCTGACGTTTATATTATTCGTGTAAACCACAATTGCTAAAATAAAGCGTCAAGGAATTACTTCGTTGACTTACAATCATATTCTTATCTAATTCGGTAATTTTGATATCTTGATCTTTAGGGAGGAGTTCCGTGAGGTGTACAAGAAGGAACACCCTAAAAACAAATCAGTTGCTGCTGTAAGTATGGGCTATAATTTTTATTTCTTATTTTTGAAGCCGTAGATTTTTTATATTTCTCCTGCGATCAAATTTAGGTCGGCAAGGCTGGTGGAGATAAATGGAAGAGCCTGTCTGATGCTGTGAGATTCTCTTTTCCCGTGTTCATTTTTAAAATTCTTTAAAACGAAACATACAAATCTGTTTTCTGATTAATTTAAAAAACAATAACATCTAGGAAAAAGCACCTTATATAGCAAAGGCAGAGAAGCGAAAGGCTGAGTACGAAAAGAACATGAAAGCCTACAATAAGAGTCAGGTATCCCCCTTTATATTTCCAAATGAGTTGTTTTTTAGGGTCTTCCTTTAATGAGCTCGAAGTTTCTGGTTTTGGTTGTTAATAGTTTGTGAACCCTTTTTTTTGTGTGTGTGGGGGGGGGGGACGAATACCAGGCTGAGGGTCCCCAAGAAGATTCAGAGTCTGAGAAGTCAGCGTCCGAGGTGAATAATGATGATGAGGAGGATGAAGAGGGCAGTGGAGAGGTGAGTTGTGATAATTCAGTTTTTTTTTATGTTGTTACGGTTCTTGTTTGTTATTGAAATGGTACATTTTTTTTAAAATGCAGGAAGAAGATGATGATTAGGAAGGAAGGAAAGATTGATGGAGGAGATATAGCATAATGAATGTAGGCCGGTGATAGTTGTTTGATCAAAATCTTAGTATGTTAATGCTTTTGATGTTTCCCTGTTATTCCTTTTAGATGGTCATGCATGTTTTCTAAAGGGAAAAATTGTACCTCTAAATCCCATTAGCTCCTTCTGACATTTCATAAATTAATAGATGTGGATGGTGGAAGATTTACTTATTGCTTTATATATACACATACTAAATAATATTGTACCCTAGATTTTAAAGTTGAATGGCATGGAAAAACTCGTTTGTAGCCCCCCAGTCGTTTATTCTTGAACTTTGAATCACAACTATTTATCATGCACGTTGGTATTTTGATGATGCGTTTGATTCATTTGCTGATGTGACAGGCATTGAACAATTCATTTTTATATCAATTCAGATGGTAACAGTAGTCCATCGATAACAAGTCTGATCGAGGTTTTAGAAGCATCGATTATTTTGTGTTCCGTGGTTGTCTACCTACGCACATTTTTGTTTGTGATTTATCAAGGTTACTAGTATTCATGCTGGTCTGAGAGTAGAATACAGATTTCCTTTTCCTATAACATGTATTGTCATTGTGGCTACATGTTTACGACCTGGGGCTTATTGGATTATGATCTTTCATATTTTTGTTAGGCATAATGTCAAAAAAGGTATCTAACGTTGGGATCAAAATGACAGTTTTGACAAATATTGAGGGACTAATTTTGATTTTATGTCTTTTTGTTATTATATCTGCCTTTACAACCTAATGGATTGTAATGTGATTTGCTACCCTCGTTTATTCTTGGGCACTTAACTTATTTTCTGCTCTTGGAGAGTTTTCTGTGTATGCATGTGTATATTTATGTTTTGATTACGTTAAAGTGAATTTTTAAGTTATTCTTTGTATTTTATTATAATATTAAATTTAAATCAAGAGTTCCAATGTTGCGTAGTCAATTTTTTTAAAATCATGTTTATGGAAGGTCAATAATAAACATTTTTTAATAATAGTATTGAATCTAATAAGAGCTTGGCGATTAACATGTAACCTCGTATGTTATTTCTTTAAGATCAATACTCAAGGGACTTAACAATAGAATGCATTCTAAAAATTGTATGCATAAGGTTGGAAAAAAAAAACTCATTCCTTGATTCATTGTTATAATAGCTATAGGCTTGGAAATATTATCTTCTTGTCTAAAAGCAATATATCACATGGGGGACACCCAAGGCATGCAGAACATAGTCATCACCTTCACTTCTCCGCATCCTATGACAAGTATTTCCTTGGAAATTCTCTCCTGTACTCCTTTATTTTACTTCTTCTCCTAGTGCTATAGGGCGAAGGAAGTTGGAAAACCAGATTGTTTCCTTCATCACTGCATCCAATAATTAAGATTATTTTACTTCTCCTCCTAGTGCTATAGGGCGAAGAAAGTTGGAAAACCAGACTGTTTCCTTCATCACTGCATCCAAAATTAAGATTTCTTCTAGAGAAAATGTTGCTTTTGTCGCTTAGAATCAAATCCGAATCATATCGGTGGTATTCAGATCAAGAAGCAGTGCTGCCTGAAGACTGGTCCAAATGACGATGAGAAACTTGTAATAAGAGTTTAATTGAGTTGCCATCAGATCATCCACTTACATCAATACACTCATCCAAATCAGCATCACATATTAATAAGACCCACTCAGAATCATCATCCATGTACATAAAATCAAATCCACTTGTATCATCTATATCAAACCTTCTTGCAATTTCATGCAATATATCTTTAATCCCCCATTTACTTTGCATGCAGAAAAGTATCTTCACATCTCCATAGGCGACCTTTACCCTTTGAGCATCCCTATCCTGAGCAATTGGACTAGTATTCTTTGTAATTATGGGTTGAATACTGGTCAGGGATAAGCTGTTCCTTGAGAGATCTAAGGCTCTGTGATGTCGGGAAGAGCTTTAGTCTTTCTTGACTTGGGGCGTGAAGCTCTGCGACACTTGTGACCATTTTCAACTCACCGTCCCCAGGCTATAATTTTGAAGGTTGATGAGTTCCAGAAGAACAGCTATGATTTGATACATGAGGAGGAAGGTGAATTTGAAGTAGCAGCTTGGGAAACATCCCTCAGGCTGTAAGGTGGTTTCCTTTGGCTTACCATTCTGCTCCGATGCCGAGGCCGAAAATGTACTCTTTCCCAATGATATTGAACAGGGACGAAGCTATCTTAGAAGTGGGAGGGGCAATTGCCTCCCCTAATTTTGACGGTTTAATTAGTTTTAGACTATTAATATTTTTGAAATCATTACAATGAAGTTTTTGTCCTTCTCAAAATTTACTGGTTTAATTATGTTTTAGGATCCTTTCAGTTTTAAAATCAAATTTTGCTAATTTCTTTGATTTAAATTTTATGATTTATTTAATTTTAAAGATGCTATTATTCCAAAGTTAAACAATTTACCCCTCATAGTTCAATCCCCATTTTGTCCCTGATCTCGGAGAGGACATCTATGGGAGATATAGCAAGAAAACAGGAAATGTAGATTTTATTTTTTTTAGTATTATCATGCCATGCTATATAACAAGGATACTTTCCGAAAATAAACCAGAAAGAAAACAGCTACCAACACTTGCCACCAATGCTTTTTGCTGAATCCTTTAGGCTTCCACAAAAATATTGGCGGAGAACTCGCAAAGTGATTGCTTTTTCGCCTTGCTAAAGAATCAGTTTAAAAAGGTAGTTCTGATGCCGGGACTTGAACACGAGTCTATCGGGTGAGAGCCGAGTATCCTAATCAATTAGACTGCAACGGGGATTTGTTATCTGGTAATTGAATTTGTTAATACCAACGCTTGAAAAACTCTTATTCAACAACACGGGTTGCTAATCAGAGGCAAACAGTAGAAAAAAGGAAAGTGCCATGGTTTTCATGCTTCCACAAATTAAGACTACAAGCCAAGTGTAAAAGGTGGGAGGTTTCTGCTATAAGACGGTTAAAATACGGTTAATACACAGTGTGACTGATTAAAAGCGCTATCATAAATGTTATAAACTTTCATTGAAAATGTTATTTGTGTTTATAATAATAATAGTAATAATCAGAAATGTTATCGTTGTATGTAAAATGGGTAAAGAAAATATTAACTTTAGTAATTTAGGTTAATTACTGGAATGTTATCAATAGTAGTAACATAACAGGTTGTGTCTAAAATATTATAACGGTAATAAAATAAGTTAATTATTTATTTTTTATTATTATTATCAATATATGAGGTTCGCCTAATATATTACGAGAGTTTAAGCTGATAGGGTCTTATAAATTTCACGATAATAAAATATGTTGATTAGTTATTTTATTATAAATATTACTGACATATTAGGCTGCGACTAAAATGTTAATAAAGTTTAAGCTTATGGAGCCTTAGAAATCTCACCATAACAAAATAAGTTAATTATTTATTTTGTTATAAATATTACTAACATATTAGGTTGCGCCTAAAATGTTACTAAAATTTAAGTTGACAGGACCTTAGAAATCTCACGATAACAAAATAAATTAATTACTTATAATGCTATGAATATCTACAATATCCGATTGCGCTTTAATATGTAATTGTATCATTTGGAGGGATTTTTTTAAAAATAAATATCGATGATGGTCGATACTTTAGCATTTGATGAATGGTAAAATATAGATACTTTTTCTATTATGTTTGATACTTTAACATTTGAGAAAGTTGATAGAAATTAAAATATAAATACTTATTTATTTGATAAAATTAATTGTTCAAGTAAAGATAGAAAGTTACTTATTTGAAAATTTCCATAAAAAATATCTTTGCAAAATATTGATACTTACACAAAATATTGATACTTCAACTTCTCCTACTTCCTTATAATTAACCGTTATTGTTTTATTAAGATAGCCAATAAATAACAAAACGAGGCAAGACAGATAAAATATCGAAACTTTTTATATAAAATGTATGCGAATAAGTATCGATACTTTTCTACAAATATCGATACTTTCGAATCTAAAAAATATATGGAAAATAAGAAGGCTGCAAAGTATCGATACTTTTCCACAAGTATTGATACTTTTGAATTTAAAAAAGAATTGAAAAATGAGAAGTCTGCAAAGTATTAATATTTTTCCACAAGTATCGATACTTTTGAATTTAAAAAAATATTTCAAACGGTTAAGTTGTAAATATTTTTACCGTTTACATTATTATTATATCTATAAATAAACCACTAGAAAGTTTAACGTAATAGGTGGTGCCCAATTTTTTTAACCAGTTAAGTTGTAAATATTTTATTGTTTACATTATTATTATACCTTTAAATAAACTAATAGCTAGTTTAACATAACATGTTGTGTCTATTTTATTTAATCGGTTAAGTTGTAAATATTTTACCGTTTACATTATTATTATACCTTTAAACAAACAGGTAGCTAGTTTAACGTAATAAATTGCGCTTATTTTATTTTAACCGGTTAAGTTGTAAATGTTTTACAGTTTACATTATTATTATACCTTTAAACAAATAAGTAGTAAGTTTAACGTAATAGATTACACATATTTTATTTTAACCGGTTAAGTTGTAATTATTATCACACTATCGATATTTTTACAACGATATTTTAATGAAAATTTTCAAATAAGTAACTTTTGATCTTAACTTGAACAATTTCTTCAAATAAACAAGTATTGGTATTTTAATTTCTATCAACTTTCTCAAATGTTAAAGTATCAAACATAATAAAAAAAATATTAATATTTTACCATTCATCAAATGTTAAAGTATCGATCATCATATTATAGCATCGATATTTATTTAAAAAAAATTTGATACTTTACAACCTTCTCATTTTCTATGTTTTTTTTTAAATTTGAAAGTATTGATATTTGTGGAAAAATATTGATATTTTATATATATATTTCTTATTTTTTCATATTTTTTTAAAAATTCAAAATTATCAATATTTATAGAAAAAATATTAATACTGTGCAGTCTTATTATTTTTCATTTTTTAAATTCAAAAATATCTATACTTGTTAGAAAAATATCGATAGTTATCGATTAAATAAATTTATGTTTGCCCATTGTAATATAATATATTAAGTATAAGTTAACATTTTCAATTACACTAAATCAATTTTGTTAAAATTCTTTTCAGATTTTTGGTTTCAGATTTTCGAGAGTTCTGTGTTTAGCTTTATATCAGTTAGACAACCCAAGAAAAACCCGTAAAAGGTAAGAAGACAAAACAAAAAGCAACAATCCCAATGTCACCAGACAAAGACAAAAACCCAAAAAATCTGGTTGGTTCTTTTACGTGTCAATGTCACAATAACATTCATAGCTGCCACGTTTTACCATCCATTAAATTATCATTAAATTTCAGCCATAAATTCAATCCACTCCCGGATCTTTATAACAATATTTTACTCTCAATATCAACTTGCCTGTTTAGGATCCCCCCCCCCCCCCCCCGTGTCCGTGTTATTTCAATGTTGAAGACCTTTCATTTTTCTTGATCCAAAGTATCTTCTTTCAATCATGGACATGTGAGCATTCTGCCAATTCAATCTAAAATCAGAAGGCAAAAAGAATACCATCCATGAAAATTCCCTGGTATTTTTTTTTTGGATAATTAGAATTTTATTACCCAAGGAAAGCAGTAATTGCTTCAAAATCAATACAATCAAACGAGCAAAAGAAAGGTGTCAAGTTACACAAAAAAATCAGAAGGCAAAAATAATACCATCCATGATTATTCCCTGGTATTTTATATTAGCATATGTAGATATAATTTAATATTGTCAAAAGTGATGTTTGTGTTGTAACTTGTCAGCATGGGTTCTCATCTCATGCCTTGTATTTGTCTGTTATGTGGGACTTTCCTGGTCTTATTTTCAGGTTATATTTGGAGATATTTTTTGCGTATTGGTGTCGGAATTGGATAAAAATGTGGCGGAGGATAGGATTGATAGCGAGCTTAAAGCTGCTGGTGGGTTTAGTTTTTTCTGTCAAGCTGCAAGATTCCTGCGGTTTCAGGGTCCTCTCTGATTGGCATATGACGACAACCTCACTGTTCATCACTTAGAAGAATCTGTTTTGGGAGGGATTTTGATCTTGATCTGCATTCTAATATGTTTTTTAGATTGAGTTGTTGCAAGGTAAGATTGTTATTTTCTTGCTTTAATCTAAACTTGCTTCCTTTTTCTTATCAGATAAAGAAAGCGGTGTGTGATATCCCTCTCGCTATCTCAGGTCCTATAAATAAGGTTGATTTTCTAGTGGAAGTTCCCAGTAAGTGAAAAGTACGGGGTTTTCTTTTCGGGAAAAAAAATGGAAAAGAAAGAGAAAAAGTTCTTCACGGTCGCTCCCTTTGAGTGTGCTTGGATAAAGGATCTGAAATTCCGTGAAGCTGGCAGAGGATGTGTAGCATTCGATGCTTCCGCACACAATGATGTTACTGTGGTCTTTAGGGAGAATTTTGGAAGTCAACACTACCATTACAAGAGGAATAGCTTTCCTCATTATACTGTAATCATTGGAAGCCATAGGAACAGTAGATTGAAGATTGAAGTGGATGGGAAAACTGTAGTTGATATTGTACGTGTTGGTCTATGTTGTTCATCAGCATTTCAGAGTTATTGGATTAGCATGTGTGATTGTTTAATTAGTATTGGTAAAGGAAGATACCCTTTTCAGAATCGTGTGTTCGAGTGGCTAGATACAAATCCCAAATTTAGTGTTCGGTATGTTGGGCTTAGTAGCTGGGACAAACATGTAGGGTATAGAAATGTCAACATATTGCCCCACTTAGAATCACTTGTCGCTGTGGAAGCAAGTTAACAGCGAATACAATGGCTACGATGCTGAGGAGTTGGATGATGAACAAACGGAATATAACAAGTGGGGACTTCAAAATTTTCTTGAGAGTTGAGAATTATCTGATATGTTGTTCATTGTTGGGGAAGAGGGGAGGCCTGTCCCTGCTCATAAGGTTATATTGCAAGCATCAAACAACTTTTGTCTGAGCTCATCGCATGGAGATGTTGTTCAGCTACAGCAGGTAGCATATCCAACTCTTCACGCACTTCTTCAATATGTATATGCAGGCCAAACACAGGTATTTACTATTGTTTCCCTTAGATCCCGCAGGCTCTATGTTTTTGTCATTCTATATCAGTTTAGAAATCCTGTCTCTCTTGTCTTAGTTTTTCCTTTGTCTTGCTTCTGTTTGACAAATATTTCAGAGACACAACTTAGTTCGTTGTGGGCTCTGAGCTCTCAGTTCGGAGTGATACCATTACTGAAGCAATGTGAGGAAGCAATGGAGTGGCTTAAAGCAAACAAGACGTCGTTAGACTCCAGTGAGACTGAATTATCATATGCAAGTTTTCACATCCATTCTGGAGTAAATTTCTGCTGTGGACTTCCTATAGACATTCAGAGACTCCAGCAATTTCTTGCAACAGGCGAGTACAGTGACATTAGCATTTACATTGAGGATCAAGGTCTCATTGCTCGGGCTCATAAAGCCATTCTCGGGTTATATAGTGTCCCATTCGCAAAGGTGAGGACCTCATATGCCTTCTATGGATAATGCTGCAAGGTCTTGTGCAGTTATGTTATCTTGCCAAAGAAATTTAAGTCTATTAAATGAAATACATTATAGAATTGTAGCATATATTATGGAACTTTACTGAAGTTGTGTTAGGATATGTTTGGCTTTCTCTGCTTTGCCATGTCTCCTATTCAATTTTTCCATGTTTGTGGTTCTCGGTTTGGTTGTGCCAACAGTATTCGACATTAATTGCCCTGCAGATGTTCACTAATGAAATGTGTGAGAGCAACTCAGCTGAGGTTCGATTTAGGGATGTGTCTCCAGCAGCATTGAAGGCTATGCTTGAATTCATGTACTGCAGGGAACTCAGGATTGAGGATAATGAGGACTACGGTACCTTGCCTCTCAGAGGTAGTTTACTAATCTATAGATTACGAAATAATTTGATTTGGTCATTTTGTCAGATGCATGCAGATATGTCGTCACCAATATCTCATTAAGTTTTTTTGAATGATAGAGAATTAAAAGAGCGGAGAAGTGAGTTGCGGTTTTGAAGTTCTGAAAACAAAAGAAGAGACCCGTTTTATAATAATGAATTATAAAGATATTGATACCTTTCATGTACATATTACATGCAGGGATGGAGTTCTATTTTGCACAAGTTTAATGGACGAGGAAGCTGACAATAGGGCTTATATAATTAGTTGTGCTGCAGATGTTCACTGTAGAGATGTTGCTTGTGAAGCTAACCGTTGAACTTTGTTGCAAGACTCTGTCTGTCCAATCCTCCAAGCAGTTTCTGTAGACGCTCATTTTGTACGGGCTTTATTCGAGCAAGATATTACATGCATGACCAAATAGGGGCCCGAATCAGTCGGAGCCCAAGACACAACTAACCCAACAAGTGTAGGCTCAAGGGTGGAGACAACACCAAAATCTTCAGCAGTTTCTTTCCATCCAGCAGATGCCAGATGAGTCCCATAACCGTGCAACCGTTTGGAGATACCTGCAACAAATAAGGGACGTGGGGATATCCATAGAAAGGAGAAAAAATAACCACTCATCAGGGGCAAAAACAAAAAAGGGGGGATACAGGAAACATTGGACAGACAGAGAGGACAGAGACGGACAAAAAAAAAAAAAATACGAGCCAATAGAGGTATTAACCGAGGGATATATCGGCCATCACGAGAGGACGAGAATACGAAAGGAGAAAATTGGATTAACTATCAACAATTTCGCAGTGTTGAGAGAATACGAAAGGAAATCACAGTGTAATCATACAATTCAAAAATAGATAAAGCAATAAAGGTACATTTTTCCTAGGAGTTCTCCAATTTTCTTAATTTTCCAGTTCGCTTCTTTTGTTTTATACATGTGTGCTTGTTTTTAAAATTAAAATTTGAAAGGGACTTACCTATACTGCTCGAACACAAAAAAGGGGGGAGTCTCGTTGACTCTATTTGTTCTCTGTGTGGGTTCACTAATCAAGAAAGAAGTGCGAGATTTAGTTTAACAATACCAAAATAAAGCAAATAAAGAAAGGAAGCAAGGTAGTTTACCTCGGGGTCGAGCAGTGGAGAGATCGGAGTGTAAGGGTCTCGGGGTTTAGCGTATGTAGCACGGCGGGGCAGTGGTTAGGGGTGATTCGAAGCCTAGAGAGAGAGTCATCAAAGTTTCGTTGCCATGAAAGTGAGAATGCCCAAAAATCATTCGATTAAGATTTTGAGAGAAGATTAAAACAAGAACCATTTGAAAGATAACCCAGAATATTAAAGAGCGAGAGAGAAAGAGCTTACCTTGGCCAAGCGTCGGGGGTCGCGTTCTTAGGCCAACCGAGTGTTTGCATGTGGGTTTCGGGGTCGAGATTCTAGGTCGTTTAGGTTGTTTGTTAAGTGCTTAGCTGTTTGTTGAGCTTTAGAGAAGATGGCCATGGCAACCGTTCGGTCGAATGGAAGATAAATGGAGAGGAAAGAAAGAGGAAAAACGGTTGAGGGTTAGGCTTAGCATGAGTTTAGGATTAGGTTTAGTTTAAAGTAGGTTTTATATTAGGTTATTAGGGCTAATTACTTTGAGGTCATTGCGTATGCTGTTGATTTCCATTTTGGTCCTGAAGTCGAGTCTTGTTTGCTTCGTAATTTGGTCTTTATCTTTTATGCACATTTGATTTTAGTCCTAAATGCTAGGGTATTTATTTTCTTTCGTTTCCATATTCGGTCTTCGAGTTTTTGCATGTTACATTTTAGTCCTCAAGTAAAATCTTTTCTGTTTTTAATTTAGTTCTCAATTGTTGCGCGTATTTAATTTTAGTCATTAAATCGAAATTTCCAAGTTTTAATTTGATATTCACATTTGTAAATGTTTTTTTTAGGTCATCAGTTTATGTTATTTTTTGTTGTTGTTGTTTGTTTTCGCATTTAGCATGTAATTTTGGTTAATTGGCGTTTTAGTCTTTGAATCAAATCTGTTGTGTTTTAATTTGATCTTTGTATTTCATGCTTATTTAATTTTAGTCATAAATGTTATTTATTTTGTTTTTGTCATTTAGACATTAGAGTTCTATATTTTTGCATGTTTCTTTTAGGTCCTAAAGGTTGATTTATTTCTTCATACATTTGACCATTTAATATATGCATGTACACTTTAATTCTTACTTTGTTTGTATTTAAAAATAGTAAAATTTTGTTTAATATGGTTTAGTCCTTAAATATAGTTATCTCGTGAAATTTTTATTCTGGAGTTAATATGTTTTTTTATTATTTTAAGTCACTTTCGTACATTACATATTAATACATATATATATATAAGTTATAATTTGTGGTATTTAAATATTTTGGCATGACATCCACTTTTTGCATAATTTACATGATAGCCTCACGTGCATAACTTGGCCTATTACATAATCGAACTAAGGGTAATACCCTTTTAATTTAAAATTGTCTCGAGTGGCCTGTCTTAACTAATTAGAGGGTCGTTTTGACGATTTTAAATTAAAAGTGTATCTCGAAAGTGAAACCAAAAAATTGATTCGTCACCTAAAATTTGTGAACGAGAGAAAAGGAAATGTTCGTTTATTTAAATATATCGAGAAAAGGTTGTTATATCTTTAAGATCTGGTCTTGATATTTGTAAATAATTGAACATTCTTTATCTTTCTAAAACGACTTGGTAATTTTAATTTAATTTATTTGAGTGTTTTTGAATTTTTTTTTTAAAATTTACATATTTGTTTTATGGGATCAAAAGCTAAATTAAGTTCGAATTTGTAAAGTTCATTGCAAAGACGTTAATTAATCGACTAGGTACCGTTTTAACGCGTTGTGGGGGTGCTAATCCTTCCCTGCATGTAACCGACTCCCGAACTCGGATTTTGGTAACGCAGACCTTAATTTGTTGTTTTAATTAAAATTAATTTTTATTTAAAATAACAAACATTTTTTTGGGTGCGCAATCACACCCTAATCAAAGATTGGTGGCGACTCTTTGAACCGTATTTTTTCGATCTTAAAGGAAATCCAAATTTTTTCGAAACGAGAGGTTTTTAAATTGTATTTGTTTTTAAATTAAAAGAGATAATTCAAAAATTAATATGGTTTTCAAAATCTTGCTTTTTCATCTTTTAGAAAAAAAAATCATTTCGACAGCTTGGCGACTCTGCTGGGGATTTTTTTTAAAGAGTCAGGCCGATAGTCGATTAATTAAGTGTATTCGCATGGACATAAGGAGGTGTGTTCCCTCGAAATTGAACTCGATCCCCTAAAGCCTGTGATGGGCCAGGATTGAGGGTTCGGCAGCCGAAGGGGGCATCGACAATGACAATTCGAGAACCTATTACTTTAGAACCTAACCCGGCATATAGTGAACGTATAGCCTAAACTTAGGTTGAACCAAACCCGAACCTTAAGAATCATGTGAGGAGAGTACACAAGGAAAAACTTTTTTTGAGTCATCTATTTTCGTTTTTCTAATAAATGCTTGAGAACTAGATATCATGCGGTTAGGTTTATTTTTCGAACAAGCATGCGAACTAGATATCATGTGGTTATGTTTATTTTTTTGAATAAGCATGCGGATTAGATATCATGCGGTTAGGATTTCTTTTTGTGAATAACAAAGCATGGGGGTAGATATCATGTTGGGTAGGATCTGAAAAAGCATGATTGGGTAGCCAGCATGTGTGGGTAGGATTCTTGAACAAATTATTATCCCGACTTAATTGCTTTATGTTTACTAACTGATCTTTTGTTATCTTTGCTTTATTTTTTTTCTATTTTGCATTGCAATGTCCATTACATGGTGTTGATTTGGGATCGATGTCCATATAGAAGGCCAGTAATATGGAACGAACGGTTCAAAAAGAGGTTGAGGATAATGCGGATGTTTTAAGGTGGTCGGAACAGTCCCAATTAACTAATGGGGACAGCGTGATGCCTGGATATGTGTCGGAGTTATTTGGTTACACTCACTTCAACGTACGTCAGGATGATCTGAGTGAGCTAAGAGAGGTATGGGGAAGATGTGAAGCAGCCGATAAAGAGATGTTTTATCAGTTGTACGATGATATTCCTTATCTTCTGGATGTTCTTATTGACCGAAATCTGTTTAGAGCATTGGCGCAGTTCTGGAATCCGGCTTATAGCTGTTTCACATTTGGTAGGGTGGATCTGACACCAACAATAGAGGAGTATCAAGCTTTGTTCCGTTATTCGAGGTCCATATGGATAGAGTATATACCAAGCTGTCAGTCACTCCTTCATTTAAGAAGAAATTACTATTGATGACTGGAATGAGTGAAGATTGGGTAGTCAGAAACATTAAGAAGAAGGGAGACAATGAGTGCATCTCTTGGGCTGCTCTGAAAGAAGTAATTGCTCATCACCCTAATAAGAGAAAGAAGCTTGACTTGTTTGCTTTAGGGATTTATGAGCTCGCTATTTTTCCAAAGGTGCTAGGATATGTAGACGTATCAGTCGTTGACCTGTTTGAAAGATTAGACAAGCACGTGGATCCTGTTCCAGCTATTCTAGCTGAGACATTCCGATCTTTGAGTTCTTGTAGGCGCGAATGAGAATGACGTTTTATAGGATGTGCGCCTTTGCTGCTAGTGTGGATTCTGAGTCATTTCAAACATGTTGAAAGAGCACCAGGATGAGTGTTTCTAGAGGGGTTTTCGCCTTTGAAGGATTTTTTTCTCTAAAGAATGGCCTAGGGGCTTCACCAAAGAAAAATGGATGGTCATCTTCAAGGATATCAGAGATGGTGATATTTTGTGGCGAGCTTCGTAGAATATCTCTTCGGCTATACTTTACCGATGTGGAGAGCGAGATTGAGTTTCTTTACAGAATCTCGAGTTATACTTATGATCTCGAGTTATCTCAAGAGTACGAACAGTGGAGAAGCAGTCGAGTAAATGACAACATCTCGATAGTGAATCCTGAAAATATTCAGCCGGTGGAGGAACAGTTGAGAGTGGTGCCATCTCTATTAGAGTTAGCTAAGCGTGATTTCGAAGCAGAACGGAGACAATGGAGAATGAATTTACAGAATCTAGAAGATGAAGTGTATCAAAAGGGATTGGAGATTAACATTCAGAAGAGTAGAGCAGATCGAATTGAAAAAGTAGAGAAGCAAATTTGGCTAGACTTTGACGATCTTCGGTCAACTTATTAGTGAATGGTAAAAGCTCAGGCAGGTTCTAGCTCGAGTAAGTCTGTCGAATTGAGGCAAGAGGTGGTAAGCCTCAAAAGAGTAGCCGGAGAGAGTTAAGAAGAGCTCAAGTGAAACAGACACTAAGTTAAGATTTTATCGTAGGAAAATGATTCTTTAGAGCAGCAGTTACAAGAGAGTCAAGCTCAGAATGAGAAGTTGAAGGGGAAGATTTCAAGTTTAGAGATTACATTACGACGATACCAAAACAGGGAAGGTAGCTCGAGCCAGGGGAGGTTGAAAGTCTGAAAAAACAAGTGAGTGAGCTTGAAGCCATGGTTCAAGATTTTCAGAGGCAAGCAAGTGAGCTATCGATAGTTCCTTATGAGGGGGATATACAGTGGAGATGTTTGCCAAGTTTGCGAGTATGTTGGAAGGAAGAAATCCATAACATGGGAAAAGCCCTGTACCAGGAGCTGTAACTGAGGACCCACTTTATCCTCCAGGTTTAACCCCAGAACAATCTCAGAACGTTCAAGTGACCCCTGTTCATATCGGAAAGATGCACATTAATCCAGTCGGTGCTTCTGTTAACGTATAGCCTGGATCTAGTTCGTATCAGGAAGAACATCAATATCATCAAGTTCCGGACCTTGATGAAGAAGCCAAGAAGGACCAAAACAATTAGCTGGAAGAGAAATAGAAACAACTAGAAAGAGAAGTCAGAGCCATGAAGGAAGATACTAGTGTCTATGGATTCGACGCAAAGGAATTAAGTCTAGTTCTGGATTTGGTTTTGCCTCCAAAGTTCAAGGTTCCTGACTTTGAGAAGTTTGATGGTACCAGGTGTCCCTCTGCTCATATCACGATGTTCTGTAGAAAGATGACCTGATACATAGGGGATGATCAATTGTTGATACATTACTTTCAGGAAAGCTTAACTGGCTCGGCAATCCGGTGGTATAACCAGCTGAGTAGAGCTAATATTAAATCGTGGAAAGACTTGGCTAAGTCCTTTCTTGAGCAATACAAACATGTGAAAGATGTTAGGTCCAATAGGATGATGTTTCAAGGAATGGAAAAGAAGTCTAACGAGAGTTTTAGACAATATGCTCAAAGATGGAGAGATGTAGCGGTGCAAGTCCATCCATCATTGGAAGATGAGGAAATAAATATGCTTTTTGTCAATACCTTAAGGGCTCTTTTTTTCTCGTATCTTATCGGTAATCCTTATCGAAGTTTTGCTGATGTAGTTACGACGGGAGAAATGATTGAAATGGCGGTTAAGAGTGGAAAACTCGAGGGAGGAGAGTCTAGTAAGAGGCCATCAACGAGGAAAAAGGAAAACGAACTCAGTAATATGAGGCAGTACGATTCTAATAATATCACTGTTTCCCGTCCTCAAGGAGTAGGGTCATCAACGCAAAATGATAATAGACAAGGGGCAAGGGACCAGAGGAGAGAGAGGCCTCAATTTGACCCCATCCCAATGACTTATAAGGAATTGTTTCAGATTTTATATGATCGGCATATAGTTTCACCGTATCACGTGACACCAATGCAACCTCTTTTTTTCAAATGGTATGATGCTAGTGCTTAGTGTGAGTACCATACAGGGAATCCCGGGCATTTCAATGAGAATTGTACCGCGTTTAAGAAGGTTTTTCAAGCTTTAAGAACGAGGAATGTCATCAACTTTGGTGACAGTGAGCAACCGAATATAGCTCAGAATCCGTTGCCAAGCCATGCAGGGGTAGGAGTTAACGCGATTACTGAAGAGAAAAGAAAGAAAATTGTAAGGAATGTTAGTGGTGTGGTATCACCCATGAGTTGGGTGTGGTGCCAGATGGTCAAGGTAGGATTATTGAAGCCCAATTTGATAGGTGAACAGTTTAACAGTGGAGAGGTATGTCAGTATCATAACAGTGAAGGACACAATATTCAGCAATGTCCTGACTTCCTATCTTTGGTACAAGACATGATGGACAGTAAAGAAATTGAGTTCTTTAAAAAGATTGCTGAAGAAGAGGAAGAGGAAGTTTGCGCTTCAGAAGGATCGTCTAAAGGAGTTTACAATGCTTGTTGTCCCCTAATCATTACTCCCAAGAATCGATTACCTGAAAAGGTAGCTCCGAAAGTGGTTATTACACCTCCATCTCCATTCCCATATCGGGAAAATAAACAAGTGCCTTGGAGATATGATTGCCAGATGGGAAATGTAACAAAAAAGAATGAGGAAGTAGATGAGGTGGGACACTTTACTAGAAGCGGTAGGTGTTATTCTCTTAATCCACCTAAAGAGTATGAGAAGAAGGTTGCGGTTGATAAGGGGAAAAAGGTTGATATTCAGATAAAAGTAGATGAGACTGTTATCAATGAACCAGTAACCGAGAGTGAAGCGGTAGAATTTTTGAAGTTTCTGAAGCACAATGAGTACAGTGTTGTTGAATAGTTACACAAGTTGCCTGCCCGTATTTCTGTTTTATCATTACTTTTGAGTTCAGAGGCCCATAGGAATGCTCTGTTAAAGGTTTTGAACCAGAATTTTGTTCCGAAAGAGTTGCCCATTGAAAAGTTGGACCGGTTAGTTTCTAATTTACAAGCTGATAATTTTTTATCTTTTTCTGAGGATGAGATCCCTTCTGGGATGATTGGTAGTCAGAAGGCTTTACATATCACAGTTAAGTGTAAAGGGCATGTGTTGTCCCGAGTTTTGATTAATAATGGTTCGGATTTGAATGTGATGCCCTTAGTGACTCTGAAGAAGCTTCCATTAGATAGTACGCTTATGAGAACCTGCCAAAGTGTGGTTCTAGCTTTCGATGGGACTAAAAGAGAAGTGTTGGGCAAGATTGATGTTCCTCTAACTATTGGTCCAGCAACTTATGAAGTGGAATTTCTCGTAATGGACATTATTCCTACGTACAACTATTTGTTAGGAAGACCTTGGATTCATCAGGGTGGTGCAGTTCCGTCCACATTGCACCAGAGACTGAAATTTGTGATTGATGGAAGGTTGGTATGTATTCATGCTGAAGAGGGCATTATTGCTTCTGTTTCTACTACTGCTCCGTACATTGAAGTGGATGAGCAAGCGGTCGAGTGTTCTTTCAGATCGTTGGAGTTTGTCAATGCTATGTTTTTGGCTGAAGGCAGGAAGATACCAAATCCTAGATTGTCAAATTGTACCAAAATGGGACTTAAGCTGACCCTTGGAAGAGGAGCAAAAGTTGGAAAAGGGTTAGGAAGTCAGTTATAAGGACCGGTGAATCCAATATGCCCTGTTACTAAAAGAGATCGGTTTGGTTTGGGATATCAGCCAACTCTGAGGGATAAAATGAGGGGAATTAAGAAGGGTCAGGAAATGAGAAAGGCCAGATTGGCTGGTGAAGACCTTAGCTGGGAACCCATGATCTTCCCGCCATTGAGCAACATTTTCATATCTGGAGGGCATATGTTTCAAGGGAATTCAAGGAGTAATGAGACAATGGTTGAGAATGCCTTGGGAGATTTAGGCATTAATGTTCTAACTGATGGTGAGTTTGAGGAAATGAGAGCTATGGGC
Source organism: Hibiscus syriacus (assembly GCF_006381635.1). Lineage (NCBI taxonomy): Eukaryota > Viridiplantae > Streptophyta > Magnoliopsida > Malvales > Malvaceae > Hibiscus > Hibiscus syriacus. The sequence continues at coordinate 860,791 of NW_024061764.1, read as the reverse complement.
ATTTATCCTGCACCGCCGGACTTCGTGTTGAACAATTGGACCGTGGAAGAACTGCCTGTAGTTTACAAATCTGTTACAGAGTAATGCACTGGAACTTTCTCCCTGTTGTTCATACCCTGGGGCAATAGGTGATTTTATGTAAAGGGTTAAGCTGTTTGTTTTTTTCTTGCTTTCAATAAAAGATGCATTCTGTTAGTTCCAAATGGCAAACATTCTCCCATGCATTATTTTCATTCATTCATTCTTTGTTGTATATATGTATGTATTTATTTATTTCTATTTATTTATATGGGAAAAGATCCTCCCATATGTATATATTTATATATAACTTCTCTTTCATTATTTTTTTCAGGAGCTCAGATATCAATAATATGAATGCTAATGACTCTGACCCGGAGATTGATTTCGAGAAGCCCACATGTCAAGGGGAGATCGAAGATTGTGATGATGATGAGGGGTGCAAACTACCTTCTGAATTGCTGAAAATGGTGGAGAATGAAGATAAGCAGATTATGCCTCATAAGGAGCCTACTGAGATTTTGAATTTGAGGACAAATGAGGATAAGAGAGAAGTAAAGATTGGTACCACTCTGTCAGTTGGAGGTCGACAAGATTTGATAGAATTGCTTCGAGAATACAAGGATGTGTTTGCTTGGTCATACGAAGATATGTCGGGTTTAGATACATAATCGGTTGTTCACAAACTGCCAATAAAGCCTGAATGTAAACCGGTACAATAAAAACTGAAAAAAATGAGACCCGAGATGCTGCTAAAGATTAAAGAGAAAGTGAAGAAACAATTTGATGTCGGGTTTCTTAAAGTGGCTAAATATCCTGAGTGGGTGGCGAATATCGTCCCAGTACCGAAGAAGGATGGAAAAGTTCGAATGTGTGTCGACTACAGAGATCTTAATCGAGCTAGTCCAAAGGATAATTTTCCTTTTCCACATATAAACACTCTAGTGGATAATACTGTTGGAAATTCTTTGTTCTCTTTTATGGATGGTTTCTCTGGCTACAATCAAATTAAGATGAACCCTGAAGATATGGAAAAACGACGTTTGTTACCATGTGGGGAACGTTTTGTTATAAAGTAATGACGTTTGGATTGAAGAATGCATGGGCAACATATCAAAGGGCCATGGTGACGTTATTTCATGACATGATGCATAAAGAAATAGAAGTTTATGTCGATGATATGATTGTCAAAGCCAAAATAGAGGAAGAACACATTGGGAATTTGAGAAAACTCTTTAAAAGACTAAGAAGATGCCAGCTAAAACTCAACCCAAATAAATGTACTTTTGGGGTGACATCTGGGAAGCTGTTGTGATTCGTGGTAAGCTAAAAAGGAATTGAAATAGACCCAGATAAAGTAAAAGCTATTCAAGACTTGCCAGCCCCACGAACACAAAAAGAAGTCAGAGGATTTTTGGGGAGGTTGAATTATATAGCTCGGTTTATTTCACAGTTGACTGAAAAATATGATCCCATATTTCGCCTTCTTCGCAAGAATAACTCAGGAAACTGGAATGAGGGCTGTCAAAGAGCTTTTGAAGCAGTGAAGAGATATTTTTCAAGTACTCCAATTTTAGCGCCACAAATCTCAGGCAAACCATTGATCCTTTATTTGTCAGTTTATGAAAATTCAATGGGGTGTGTGCTGGGGCAACATGACCAAACTGAGAAGAAAGAAAGGGCTATTTATTATCTCAGCAAGAAGTTCACTGAATGTGAGACTAGATACTCACCCATTGAAAAGTTGTGTTGCGCTTTAGTATGGGCTACCCGAAGGCTTAGGCAATATATGTTGTATCATACTACTTGACTTATATCCAAGCTTGATCCCTTGAAATATCTAATGGGTATGTCTGCATTATCTGGAAGATTAGCTCGTTGGCAGATCCTATTGTCCGAATTTGATATCCAGTATGTAAACCAGAGGACAATTAAAGGAAGTGCTATAGCGGAATTCATTGCAAGCAGGGCTTTGGAAGAATGTGAGCCGTTGATCTTTGATTTCCCAGATGAGGATTTAATGTCTATTTCGGTAGAAGAAGCAGTGATATCCACTAGTAAATATTGGAAGTTGAACTTCGATGGTGCTTCAAATGCCATGGGACATGGAATCAGGGCAATTTTGGTCTCACCAGAGGGAGAACAATATCCTTTCACCAGTCGGCTTAATTTTGATTGTACAAACAATATGGCCGAGTATGAAGCTTGTGTTCTGGGTCTTAGAGCTACTGTTGAACACAAAGTAAAAATGCTCAAGGTGTATGGGGATTCAGCTTTGGTAATTTACCAGCTCAGAGGAGATTGGGAGACAAAAGATCCTAAGCTTATAGAATACCGTAAGTTGGTTATGGAACTTGTTGAAGAATTTGAAGAAGTAACTTTCAATTATCTCCCCAGAGAAGAGAATCAAATGGTAGATGCCTTGGCCACACTGCCAGCGGGATTTAAGATGAACAAGCATTCAAATATGATGCCCATTGAAATGAAAGCTTATGAGTATCCAACCCATTGTTTTAATTTTGAAGAGGAAGAAGATGGAAACCCCTGGTATTATGATATCTTGTAATATATAAGGTATCAGAGTTATCCAGTACAGGCCACTGAGAATGATAAGAGAACCATTAGAAGAATGACATCAGGGTATGTGCTTGATGGTGAGACTATATACAAGAAAAGTCTGGATCATGTCTTGTTAAGGTGTGTGGACAAGAAAGAAGCCAAGTTGATTCTTGAAGAAGTGCATGACGGAATATGTGGTACCCATACTAATGGGCATGCTATGGCTAGGCAGATTATGAGATTTGGGTATTATTGGTCAACTATGGAAACAAACTGTATTAATTATGCCCAAAAATGTCATAAATTTTAGATTTATGGAGATAAGATACATACTCCTCCTCATCCGTTGCATGTAATGACGGCTCCGTGGCCATTCTCAATGTGGGGCATGGATGTTATTGGACAAATTTCGCCCAAAGCTTCAAATGGTCATCGCTTCATTCTGGTAGCCATAGATTACTACCAAGTGGGTAGAAGCAACTTCTTATGCAAATGTTACCCAGTCTATAATATGCAAATTCTTAAAAAAGGAGATCATTTGTAGATATGGTTTGCCAGAGAGGATTATCTCTGATAATGCGTTGAATTTAAACAATAAGATGATGGATTCGGTCTGTAAGCAGTTCAAAATAAAACATCATAATTCCACCACTTATCGCCCGAAGATGAATGGGACAGTAGAGGCGGCTAATAAGAACATCAAAAGTTTTATAGAGAAGATGACTGAGACCTATAAAGATTGGCATGAGAAGTTGCCATTTGCTCTGTTTGCTTATTGAACTTCAGTACGGACGTTAACTGGAGCAACTCCATTTTCTCTGGTATATGGAATGGAAGTTGTCTTACCTATTGAGGTAGAAATTCCCTCACTTCGGATTTTGTCAGAGGTGAAGATAAATGAGGCGAAATGGGTACAAGCTAGGTATGACCAATTGAATTTGATTGAAGAAAAGAGATTGAAAGCTATTTGTCATGGTCAGATGTACCAAAAATGCATGATACGGGCACATGGTAAGAAAGTTTGTCTTCGAGAATTCCATGAAGGAGATTTGGTGCTTAAAAGGATTTTGCCTGTTCAGAAGGATTTCCGAGGAAAATGGATGCCCAATTGGGAAGGACCTTATGTTGTCAAAAAAGCATTTTCTGGGGGAGCTCTAGTCTTAACTGAAATAGACGGATCAGAATTACCCTATCCAGTGAATTCCGACGCTGTCAAAAGAAAAAAAAAGAGAAAAATAATGAAAAATGAAAAGAAGAAAAGAAAAATGGAAAAAATGAGAAATGATGGAAAAAATAAAAAGAGAAAAAAAAGGGAACATAAAAAAATGAAAAATGGAAGAAAAAATGAGAAAGAAAAAATGATGAAAAAAGAAAAAGAAATAAAAGGGGGGTTCAAGATGAAAATCCACAAAGGGCGTCTTGGAACCAAAAGAGGTCTCAAGTTGAAAACCAGCAAAGGGCGGCTTGAGTTTTGTTTAAATTCAGGATTCTTGCATGGTGAAGGTTCCGAATTGATTCTGGAAGTAGAAAGAGCTCCTGATGTGGGTAGTAAAAATAGCAGTTGGTGATTAGGGTTGAGATCGAAGATTAATGAGTCTCGATGGAAATAACCAGGAGATAAATTGAATGTACACGAGATTCAATACTGGTTTAGGGCATCCAATGATGGGAGATTTGGGAGTTTAGAAGAAGCATTGAGATGAAGATAACTAGTTTTGAGATCTTGAAAAGAATGATGGTTAGACCAAAACTGAGCCAAAGTAGATTCACGTATCCAATGGCTTCCAGACAAGTTTTCACGATGGAGATGGATTTTCAGAAATTTCCTCAAATTCTAAATTTTTGAGTATAATATTTTTCAAACATACATTAATGATTGGTAATGTTTGATTTTCAGGTTTGGCCTTCGAAACAAGTCAAACTTAAGCCTTCACGAAAGAGTTGTGAAGCAATTCAAACTTAAGCCTTCACGGAAGAGTAGTGAAGCAAATCATCTATAAGCTTTCATGGAAGAATAGTGAAGCAAACTCGTTTGTTGAAGATTTAGTCCTGTACTCTCTGAAGGAATAGAGAGCGGACCCGTTTTATGAAGATTATTCGAGTTCTATACTCCCTGAACGGATAGGGAGCAGACCCATTTGTTGAAGATTGTTCGAGTTCTATACTCCTTGAACGGATAGGGAGCAGACCCGTTTGTTGAAGATTGTTCGAGTTCTATACTCTATGAAGGAATAGAGAGCGGACCCGTTTTATGAAGATTGTTCGAGTTCTATACTCCCTGAACAGATAGAGAGCGGACCCGTTTATTGAAGTTTGTTCGAGTCTTATACTCCCTGAATGAATAGGGAGCAGACACGTTTACCGAAGATTGTTCGAGTCTTATACTCCCTGAAAGAATAGGGAGCGGACCCGTCATTTGAAGATTTTTCAAGTCTCACTTATCCAGGAGTACCAGAGGAGCGGATTAACCTTTTGAAGTTCTCATGGCCGGACAAACTTGACCATCTATTGATCTTTGCTCTATTCTCGTTACACGATAATGAGCAAAGAGGGGCAGCTGTAGACACTCATTTTGTCCGGGCTTTATTCGAGCCAAATATTATATGCATGACCAAATAGGGGCCCGAATCAGAGCAAACCCATTTGGTCGGAGCCCAAGACACAACTAACCCAACAAGTGTAGGCTCAAGGGTAGAGACAACAATAAAATCTTCAGCAGTTTCTTTCCATCCAGCAGATGCCAGATGAGTCCCATAACCGTGCAACCGTTTGGAGATACTTGCAACAAATAAGAGACGTGGGGATATCCATAGAAAGAAGAAAAAATAACCACTCATCAGGGGCAAAAACAAAAAAAAGGGGGATACAGGAAACATTGGACAGACAGAGAGGACAGAGACAGACAAAAAACAAAAAAAAAGATATGAGCCAATAGAGGTATTAGCCGAGGGATATATCAGCCATCACGAGAGGACAAGAAGCAGAAAATTGGATTAACTATCAGCAATTTCGCAGTGTTGAGATAATACGAAGGGAAATCACAGTGTAATCATACAATTCAAAAATAGATAAAGCAATAAAGGTACATTTTTCCTAGGAGTTCTTCTCCAATTTTCTTAATTTTTCAGTTCGTTTCTTTTGTTTTATGCATGTGTGATTGTTTTTAAAATTAAATTTTGAAAGGGACTTACCTATACTGCTCGAACACAAAAAAAGGGGGGGAGTCTCGTTGGCTCCATTTGTTCTCTGTGTGGGTTCACTAATCAAGAAAGAAGTGCGAGATTTAGTTTAACAATACCAAAATAAAGCAAATAAAGAAAGAAAGCAAGGTAGTTTACCTCGGGGTCGAGCAGTGGAGAGATCAGAGTGTAAGGGTCTCGGGGTTTAGCGTATGTAGCACGGCGGGGCAGTGATTAGGGGTGATTCGAAGCCTAGAAAGAGAGTCATCAAAGTTTTGTTGCCATGAAAGTGAGAATGCCCAAAAATCATTCGCGTAAGATTTTGAGAGAAGATTAAAACAAGAACCATTTGAAAGATAACCCAGAATAGTAAAGAGCGATAGAGAAAGAGCTTACCTTGGCCAATCGTCGGGGGTCACGTTCTTAGGCCAACTGAGTGTTTGTATGTGGGTTTCGGGGTCGAGATTCTAGGTCGTTTGTTAAGTGCTTAGGGTTCTGTTGGTTGAGCTTTAGAGAAGATGGCCATGACAGCCGTTCGGTCGAATGTAAGATAAGTGGAGAGGAAAGAAAGAGGAAAAACGGTTGAGGGTTAGGCTTATCATGAGTTTAGGATTAGGTTTAGTTTAAAGTAGGTTTTATATTAGGTTATTAGGGCTAATTACTTTGAGGTCACTGCGTATGCTGTTGATTTCCATTTTGGTCCTGAAGTCGAGTATTGTTTGCTTCGTAATTTGGTCTTTATCTTTTATGCACATTTGATTTTAGTCCTAAATGCTAGGGTATTTATTTTATTTCGTTTGCATATTCGGTCTTCGAGTTTTTGCATGTTATATTTTAGTTCTCAAGTAAAATCTTTTATGTTTTTAATTTAGTTCTCAATTGTTGCGCGTATTTAATTTTAGTCATTAAATCGAAATTTCCAAGTTTTAATTTGATATTCACATTTGTAAATGTTTCTTTTTTTAGGTCATCCGTTTATGTTATTTTTTGTTGTTGTTTGTTTTCGCATTTAGCATGTAATTTTTGTTAATTGGCATTTTAGTCTTTGAATCAAATCTGTTGCGTTTTAATTTGATCTTTGTATTTCATGCTTATTTAATTTTAGTCATAAATGTTATTTATTTTGTTTTTGTCATTTAGATATTAGAGTTCTATATTTTTGCATGTTTCTTTTAGGTCCTAAAGGTTGATTTATTTCTTCATACATTTGACCATTTAATATATGCATGTACACTTTAATTCTTACTTTGTTTGTATTTAAAAATAGTAAAATTTTGTTTAATATGGTTTAGTCCTTAAATATAGTTATTGTCGTAACCGGTTTTCGTCCGGGTACGAAATATTTCTTTGGCGGGAAAATTGATGTGAATAAATGGTTTTTGAAAATAATTTGGGAGTCGCCATCGGCCTTTTGGGTCAGGTAGGTCGAATACCTAAAAATTATTTTTTTAAAAGAGTTTTAAGAAAACATCAATAAAAAAATGAACTTATCTGCGTTTATAACCAAAAATTCGTTCTTTTTAATAATAAAAAGGGATTCGTGGTCGGTTACGTTTAGGGAAGGATTAGCACCCCTACAACGCCCAAAATTGGTACTTTTTAATTATAAATTGTCTCTATTATTAAAAATTTAAAAATTCAAAATATATTTAATTTATAATCCTATTATTTCAAAATTATATAAAAAATATTTAAAAATTTCGGAAAAGGACTTCTAGGTGTCTTAAGACAGCTCTTTTCTTTGATATTAATAAATATTAATTTGAATAAAATAATAATTTTTTATAATATTTAATTTTAAAATACCAGAATAGGACATCCAGTTGTATTAAGACTGCCCTTTTCTTCGATATTTACAAATAAATGTTAAAATAATTTATTAAAAAAATATAAATTATTATTTATTATATATATATTTATGAATACATAATAATAATAAAAATATTTAAATATATAAACAAGTAAAATTAAAACAATAAAAATACAGAACTATATATTTAAAAGCAATAAAATAAATGAAAAGATTTAAAATTAGTGACTAAATTATAGTAAAATTAAAATTAAATACCTAATTCATAATTAATCAAAATCATAGGGATTTAACATGCTATTTTCTTATTTATTAATTTAGTTACTAAAATAAAATTATATAAAATTCAGATATTAGAATAAAATAAATTAAAACATACTATTCAGATTAAAATATTAATTATTTAAATTATAGGACTAAATCTGTTATTTACCCTAAATATATTATTTTAATACAAAGGACTAAAATAAATAAAATTAAAATTAAAGATCTGAATTAAAAGGATTATAAACTCAATTTAGTGACTAAAATGTAAGGATTACAAATTCAAGGGATGGCGGACGGGATTTAGCAATTAAAAATTACACAAATAGCCCTCCCCGAAACGACGTTGTTCGGGAAGGGCTATTTAAAGCCAAATCCGGCTGGCCCTTCGGGCCATATCTCATTTCTTTTTTTTATTTCTCTCTAACTGAGAGAGAATAAAAGCTCTCCCTTCTCTCTAGCTTCCCTCATCGGAGGGAAGCCGGTCACCGGACGGCAGCCGTCTGCCGCCGTGACTCTCACCACCGGCCACCGTATCCGGTGGCCGAAATTTTTTTATTTTTACACCATTATGTAGATCGGACCGTCCTAATGACGGTTCCAATGCTCTTTTCTCCTGAACAGTTCCCGATCGGAGCAAATCTAAGAAAGTACCTTCGATTTTCGAAGGTTTTGGTGACGTTTGAAGAGGTCCGGTGGTCGGGGCTTCCTCGGTAAGCTTCTCTCTTTTTTTTTTCTGCTGGTTGTTGGGTTGTTGCTCTCCGTTTTCGTATTTTTGCTCTTGGTATTGTCTCTCTGTTTTCTGTTGTGGTCTGTTCTTTTTTTCTTCTTTGCAGATGGGGTGATGGCTTTATAGCCATCACCGGTGTGGCCTCGGACCGGGTAAAAGAATACCCTTCGGTGAGTCACCGGACTCCCAGTGGTGACTCACCCCATGTCCATAACGTGGACGGCTGGTGTTGGAATTTCTGGAGCCTTCGGTTGGGGCGTGGCAGCGGCTGGAGCGACGTGGAGCGGCGGCAGCTGGTGTAGTCCCTAGGGTATAATAATCCTAGGGTTTCGTCTGGCCCCATCTGGACCGTTGGATCAATGCTAGATCCAACGGTGGAGAAGCAAAGCGGCGGCAGTTGAGATATAAACCTTAAATGGGTTTTAGGGTTTTTTTTGTTTTGTTTGGGCCAGTCTATTGGGCCTCGATTTGGGTTTTGTAATATTAATAAATAATATATAATAATAATAATAATAATAATAATAATAATTATAATAATAATAAAAATGGGTAAAAAATTTAATATCTTCAGCTGCCCCTCTTTGCTCATTCTTGTGTTGACAAGAATAGGGCAAAGACGAAAAGATAAATTTTTTTATATCCATTTAGCTCCACTTGATTATGATGGAGATGTTGAATAAATTCTTCTCTTTCTTTAGATGAGTTCTTCTCATTATGAACTTTTCGCTGGGGATGATGTTGACCTATTTCCTTCTGTGATAGAGTCATTCAAAAGGTTGAATAAGCTCTTCTTATTTTGAACTTCTTCTTTCTTCTTCAGATGAGTTCTTCTCATTATGAACTTTCTCTGGAAAGGTTTATGCTAATCTATCTGCTTCTGTGTTAGAATTATGCAAAAGGTTGAACAAGCTCTTCTCATTGTGAACTTCTTCTTCCTCTTCAGATAAGTTCTTCTTATTATGAACTTTCTCTGGAAAGGTTTATGCTAATCTATCTGCTTCTGTGATAGAATTATGCAAAAGGTTGAACAAGCTCTTCTCATTGTGAACTTCTTCTTCCTCTTCAGATAAGTTCTTCTTATTATGAACTTTCTCTGGAAATGTTGATCCATCAAGTGATGAATTTGAGCAAAAGGTTGAACAAATTCTTCTCATTATGAATTTCTTCTTCCTTCTTCAGATGAATTCTTCTCATTATGAACTCGAACTGGAAAAGCTGATCCATCAAGTGATGGATTTGAGCAGAAGGTTGAACAAATTCTTCTCATTATGAATTTCTTCTTCCTTCTTCAAATGATGAGTTCTTCTCATTATGAACTCTCTCTGGAAAAGCTGATCCATCAAATGATGGATTTGAGCAAAAGGTTGAACAAATTCTTCTCATTATGAATTTCTTCTTCCTTCTTCAGATGAATTCTTCTCATTACAAACTTTCTCTAGAAAAGTTGATCCATTGAATGATGGATTTAAATCTTTGCTAAAATCTTTGAAATTCCTGTTAAAAATTCAACATGGATGAAAATGAATGAAAATGCACCTATTTTTGCGAACACCTAAATATGATGCATGAATGTTAAGTTATTTGATTTCAGATTGGTGAACTGAATATTTCTTCAGTTGTAGAAACCCAATAAATCTTTCTTCTTCAAATCAACGAATCTATCATCTTTGACAAATGTAGATGGAGATATAATGTCAAAAAAAAAACCTCTTGAGAATAAAACTCAATAGTATAGGCTCTTGAAAAGCTTGCATTCATGCAACATGTTGATTCTGATAACAACTCATCTGATTATGAAGTGACCTTTCAAGATGATTTCACAGATATCGATAGTTCTTTTAATACCGAGAAATCTTGAATTCTGATTCTGATAACAACTCATCTGATTATGAAGTGACCTTTCAAGATGATTTCACAGATATCGATAGTTCTTTTAATACCGAGAAATCTTGAATTCTGATTCTGATGAGGAGAATAAACTGTTATACTTGACAAAAATGGGATTCTCAGAGGCTGAAGCTTCAATAGCCATGGAGAGATGTGGTCCAGATTCATCAATTGCAAAATTGACAAATTTTATATGTGCTGCTCAAATGGCTAAGGTTACTGACACATTTCTTCCGGTAAAAGATGGGAAGCCATTATGCAATGATCCCAATTACAAGAAAAGGCGAAACTTGGGATATGATTTTTGGGAAAGGAATAAGCAAAAGAAGCTTGAAAAGAAGCTTCTTAATAAAGACGATCATGCAGTTCATCTTTTAATTCCAATGATTGGTTTTGTGGTTCATACCAAACCAGATTAGATAACTCAAAGAACACTTCCAGAAGATGCTATTGGGTCTCCTTATTTCTACTATGAGCACATGGCACTTGCTCCAGTTAATGTTTGGACTGGAATATCATAGTACTTATTCGATGTAGAGCCAAAATTTGTAGATTCGAAGCATTTTCATGCTACTACACTGAAAAGGGCTATATTCATAATTCTGCCAATTGAGAGCAGATTTTCTCTTATTCTGCTTCCTCCATATGCTGATGTTTTTCCATTGACAAAGAAATGATGGCCTTCCTGGGATCCAAGAACAAAGTTGAACTGTTTATAAACATGTACAGGAAGTGCCAAATTGACAGAAAGGATCTGTAAGGCTCTTGAAGCTTATGACAATGATCCACATTCGAGTTTCCAGAAGTATGTTCTTAATGAGTGCTGAAAATGGAATCTAGTATGGGTTGGAAGGAATAAAGTTGCTCCACTTGAACCTGATGAGGCGGAAATGCTTCTAGGTTTCCTTAAAAACCATACACGAGGAGGAGGATCTGCTAGAGATATGTTCCCCAGTGATATCAATGTCCTGTTTCTTTTTGCTGGAATCATTGCTGCAGAGGTCGCCTTCTACTGTCTTAGCATATCTTTGAAAACAGATGTGCAAGAACTGAATGATGATCAATTGGAGCAATTGATGAGTAGATTTGGCGGATTTGACCTTGTTGTCGGTATCATCCCGTGTAACAATCTTAATGGAAGCAATAAACATCATCATGATGAACTAGAAGATTTTTGTTGGTGCATTTTCTTGCAATGACTGCTGCGACAGCTGTCTCTTCTGCTGTTCCAATATATCCCATTCTTTTCAAATCATGGAACGATTTAGTTAATAGTAAAACTGGTCATCTTCAACTTTTGAAATACTGTAACCAATGTTACCCTATATATCCAGAGTGCAAATAATGACTTGTTCATGGATTTATGATGATGATGATTGGTTTACTTTGTATTCCATGCATTTAAAAGTATTAACATAAAGTGATATTCATAAATCTTTAACTTATTTCAAAATTATGTTAATTCATAGAAGAATAAATTGAATTTTCGAAAATAAATTGAATCTTAAATAAATTGAACTTAAAATAGATAGAATTGTATTCAAAGTTATGACAAGCATAAGATTGATAAAAATTCAAATGTCTCAACAAATTATTAGCATAAGTATTTCTAAATTAATCAAATTGACACAATTTAGAGTAATGATGTAAGCTTTTGTCTGGAAGATCTCAAACGTTGTCAAAATGCTTGTAGATGTGAAGTTTCTCCCAAACTGTCAAAATCTTAAGAGGGTTCAATTGCCAGATGCCTAATATCAACATGCATTTGAGCCGCCCTTTCAGGTTTTCAACTCAAATCCTTCCTTTGGTTACAAGATGCCCTTTGCGGGTTTTCATCTTGACCCCCCTTTTTCTTTTTCTTTTTTCTTTTCTCTTTTTTTCTTTCTTTTTTCTCTTTTTCTTTTTCTTTTTTCTTTTTTCTTTTCTTTTTTTTTCTTTTTTTTTCTTCAAGCATAATATTTCTTGACAGAATCCGAGTTGATTGGATTTCTCAGAATTTTTCCATCCATTTCTGCCAAGATCAATTCTCCTCCGGAAAAGGCCTTTTTAACAACGTATGGCCCTTCCCAATTAGGCATCCATTTCCCACGGAAATCTTTATGTATAGGCAAGATCTTTTTTAGTACTAGATCCCCCTCTTGTAATTCTCTTAGATGTACTTTTTTGTCATGAGACTTCATCATCCGTTTTTGATACATCTATCCATGGCAAATAGCTTTCAATCTTTTCTCCTCAACCAGGTTCAATTGATCAACTCTAGCTTGGATCCATTTAGATTCATCCAATTTTGTTTCTCTCAATATTCGAAGCGATGGAATCTCAACTTCAATTGGTAAGACTGCTTCCATCCCGTATACTAAAGAAAACGGTGTTGCCCCAGTAGATGTTCGAACAGTAGTTCGGTATGCATATAAAGCAAAAGGTAACTTCTCGTGCCAATCTTTGTAAGTTTCAGTGGTCTTTGTAATGATTCTCTTGATGTTCTTATTTGCTGCTTCAACTGCCCCATTCATATTTGGACGATATACCACTGAGTTTGCATGTTTGATCTTAAACTGTGCACAAAGTTCGGTCATCATTTTGTTGTTCAGGTTCAGAGCATTATCTGTAATGATCCTTTCTGGTAGGCCATACCGGCAAACTATCTATTTCTTTATGAATTTGCAGACTGTGGACCTCTTAATATTGGCATATGAAGCAGCTTCAACCCATTTGGTAAAATAATCAATTGCCACAAGGATGAAACAATGTCCATTCGATGCTTTTTGTGTGATTGCACCAATGACATCTATTCCCCACATAGAAAATGGCCAGGGTGCTGTCATTACATGTAAAGGAGATGGGGGTACATGAATCTTGTCTGCATATATCTGGCATTTATGATATTTCCTTGCATAATCAATGCAATCTGTGTGCATGGTAGCCCAATAGTATCCATATCTCATTATTTTTCTTGCCATGGAAAGACCATTTGCATGTGTTCCACATATTCCACTATGTACTTCTTCAATGATGCTTCTGGCTTCGCTGGTATTTAAACATCTCAATAGCATTTGATCATTGCTTCTTCTATACATAATCTCTCCATCAAGAAAATATCCAGCAACCATTCTTCTCAAGGTTCTTTTATCAATTTCAGATGCATTTTGTGGATAACTTTGATTTTTGATATATTGCAGGATATCATGATACCATGGTTTACCATCTAACTCTTCTTCCACACTATAACAATGTGCATGAATTTCATATACTTGCATTTTGATTGGTATCATATCAACTTTCTTAGTTGCTTGAAACATAGCAGCTAATGTAGCCAAAGCATCTGCCATTTGATTTTCTTCTCGAGGGAGATAATTGAAGGTAACTCTCTCAAATTTTTTCACTAATTCGAGGGTAAAATTTCGGTATTCCAACAATTTGGGATCTTTTGTTTCCCATTCTCCTCGCAATTGATACACCATTAACGATGAATCTCCATATATTTTGAGACATTTGATTTTTCTTTCTATAACTGCTTTCAATCCCATGACACAAGCTTCGTATTCCGCCATGTTATTGGTGCAAAAGAACTCCAGTCTACTTGTAAAGGGATAATAAATATTTTCTGGAGAAATTAACACTGCCCCGATTCCTCGTCCCAAAGCATTGGATGCTCTGTCAAAGTAAAGCTTCCAAAATACAGATGCATCATTTGTTCTGACTTCTTCATTCATGGATATCATCGGGAAAATTGAAACTCAAAGGCTGATAATCATTTGATACACGACTGGCCAGAAAATCAGCTATGACACTTCCTTTTATCGCTTTTTGGTTGACATATACAATATCAAACTCAGATAATAACATCTGCCATCTAGCCATTCTGCCTGTCAAAGCTGGTGATTCCATTAAGAATTTCAAAGGATCAAGTTTTGATATCAACCAAGTAGTATGGTATAACATATATTGTCTGAGTCTTCGAGTAGTCCACACCAAGGCACAACATAATTTTTGTATTGGTGGATATCGAATTTCACAATCAGTAAATTTCTTACTCAGATAATAAATAGCTTTTTCTTTTCTTCCAGATTCATCATGCTGTCCCAGTACGCATCCCATTGAATTTTCAAAGACCGTCAAGTAGAGAATTAATGGTCTATCAGGCATTGGTGATACTAAAATTAGGGCATTGGATAAATATTTCTTAATAATATCCAAAGTTTCTTGACATTCTTCATTCCAGACTTCAGGATTGTTCTTTCGAAGTAATTTGAACACTGGATCACATTTGTCAGTTAATTGAGAAATGAACCGAGATATATAATTTAATCTTCCCAAAAAGCCTCGAACTTCTTTTTTTGTATTGGGTGGTGGAAGATCTTGAATTGCTTTTACTTTATCTGGATCAATCTCGATTCCTTTTTTGCTGACCATAAATCCCAAAAGTTTCCTGGAAGTTACCCCAAAAGTGCATTTTGCGGGGTTGAGCTTTAATTGATACTTCCTCAATCTCTGGAAAAGCTTTCTCAGATTTTGAATATGTTCTTCTTCAGTTCGGGATTTGGCAATCATGTCATCCACGTATACTTCAATCTCTTTGTGCATCATGTCATGAAACAAAGTTACCATGGCTCTTTGATACGTTGCCCCTGCATTTTTCAATCCAAATGGCATCACTTTATAACAGAATGTGCCCCACATGGTTACAAATGTTGTTTTTTCCATGTCTTTAGGATTCATTTTTATCTGATTATATCCTGAAAAGCCATCCATGAATGAAAACCATGTGTGTCCTGCAGTATTGTCTACCAAGGTGTCTATGTGAGGTAATGGAAAGCTATCTTTCGGACTAGCTTTGTTGAGATCTCTGTAATCCACACACATTCGAACTTTTCCATTTTTCTTCGGTACGGGAACAATGTTGGCTACCCATTCTGGGTATTTAGCTGCCTGTAGGAAACCTGCATTGATCTGTTTCATCACTTCCTCTTTGATTTGCAACAACATTTCTGGCCTCATTCGTCTGAGCTTTTGTTGGACCAGTTTATATTCTGGATTGATTGGAAGTTTGTGCATTACTATATCTGTGCTCAAACCATACATATCTTGATAAGACCAGGCGAAGATATCCTTGAACTCTTGAAGGAGATTTATCAATTCTTGTTTTATCTGGATGGTCAGAGTAGTACCAATTTTCACCTCTTTTATTACTTCATCTGTTCCCAGATTCACAGTTTCAATCTCTTCTTTGTGAGGTAGAATTTGTTTATCTTCTTTTTCTACCAGTCTTAATAATTCAGTAGGAACATCACATTCCAGTTCATCCTCACACCCATTGATTTCTTCCAGACATATGGGTTGCTCTAAATTTATCTCTTGATTAAATTTAGGAATAAACATGCTATTAACATGGTGACACCTGTAAATTTAAGTCGGACACATTTCCGAAAGAATATAGTAAATTTATGAAATAAATAAATGTAAAAATGTAAGAAAATGTAAAGAATGATTGCCATCTGAAAATTTTAAAGAAAATTTCTTATATTTAACCTAATTTCCTTTACAAGATAACAAAAAGTTTTCATACTTTTGAGCTAAACATAAAGATTAGTTCTGAATATTACTCTGCGTTAATATTAAAAACTATAGGAAGATCTTCAGTGGTCCAATTGTTGAGTGTTTCTCCAGGAAAACATGGGCGAATCCTATCCAAGTATTTGCCAGTCTTGTTGTCATTCATGATCATGTTGATAAATAATCCATTCATAGCTTCTTCAACTATGTTTTGATCTTTTGTCAATTTTTCTTCTTTAAAGGCTTCAACAAGCTGTTGTTCTACATTAATTGTTCCCCCTGATCTGAATGTGGTCTTCAACTGTGGGAAAACATGTGTTCCCAAAGGATTTCTTTCCCTTTCAACCTTGCCTTTCTGTCTTCACATCTTCTTTTCATCTCTTTGTTCTTTTGCTGAAAATTGGGCTTAAATCCAAGCCCAAAACGATCTTTCTTCATCTGTATACTTACAGGAACTGAAATCCCTTGAAGATTCTTTCCTAAACCTTTCCCAGCTTTAGCTCCGATGCCTAAAGTTTGTCGTACCGTCATCTTGGTGCAATCAGATAATCTGGGATATGGAATTTTGCTTCCTTCTGCAATAAAGGTTGCATTTACAAATTCAAGAGCTCGGAAAGAGCATTCAAGAGCATCATCATTGGTTTCAATATATGGAACATCACTTGTTATAGACGCAATGATTTCTTCTTCAGCTCCTACGCATATTGGTTGTCCATCAACAACAAATTTCAATTTCTGATGTAATGAAGAAGGAACGGCTCCTGCTGAATGAATCCATGGCTTCCCTAATAAACAATTATATGTAGGGTGGATGTCCATCACCACAAAGTCAATATTGTACACGACTGGTCCAATTAACAACGGTATTTCCATTTTCCCAAGCACCTCTTTTTGAGTACCATCAAAGGCTCGTACTACATTCTGATAACTCTTCATGTGTGATTTATCCACAGGCATTCTTTGAAGTGTGACTAGAGGCATCAAGTTGAGAGCGGATCCATTGTCAATCAATACTCCTGGCAACACATGACCATGACAATGTGTCGTGATATTCAAAGCTTTTACTGACCCCATTCCGCCTTCAGGTATTTCATCATCCGTGAACGTTATGTAATTGTCAGCGGCTATATGTCCCACAATTCTGTCAAGTTTATTGAGGGATATATCCTCAGGGATAAATGTTTGATTGAGCATTTTCATCAAAGCATTTCTATGTGCTTCTGAATTCATCAATAGATCAAGAATAGAAATTCTCGCTTGTTGTTTGTGTAGTTGTTCAACCACACTATACTCACTATGTTTCAGGAATTTCAAAAATTCTTGAGCTTGTTTTTCTGTCACAGGCTCATTGAATGCTGGAGGGGATTCATCATCAAATACCTTCTGGGGTATTACCATGGTTTTTCCTTTTGTTTTCACTTGTTCCGAGGCATTGGATGTTTCGGGAGAGTAACATCTCCCACTTTTTGTAAAGAAACCGACTTCACTCATTGCTTCAGATGTCGATGTTGTACCCAAACTCTATATTTTCTCCTCCGTTTTTTCTAGAGAAACAGATCCTCTTACCATTGAAATATTGGTAGTATAATTCCAAGGTACCCTGCGGGTATCTTTGTATGGAAATGGTAGAGGAGTGGTGATAACTACTTTCGGCTTTATTGGTACAGGAATCACCGTAGATGATTTCACATTAATGATCACAGGATCATTTGTTCTTTGACTAGGTTTAGAATCCTCTGATGAGCAAACATCATCTTCTTTTTTCCCTGGTTCTTCTTCAAAGAATTCTATCTCTCTGCTATTTATTAATTTTTGCAACAAATCCCTAAACTCAAGACATAGTTGAATTTCATGCCCCTTCTCTTGATGATATTCACAATAATTCTTGCCTTCATTATGTTTTGGCCTGAATTGTTGTGGAATTATACCGGCTAAAGAGAGTTGTTGAAATACCCAAACAAAAGGAGATTTAATTTCAGAAATGTCAGTTTTTGCTTTCTTTCTGTTCTCTTCCTGAATTGCATTCACGTTTTTATCTCCATGATTTGGCAATAGATGATTTGATGTAGATGTTGAATTGAATTCCAACTTTCCAGTGTTGATCAAATTTTGAACCACCCTTTTGAATGCCAAATAGTTTTCAATAGAATGACCCGCAATTCCTTCATGGTAAACATAGTGTGCCTTTATATCATACCAAGGAGGGAATGGTGGTTGCATGAGAACCAAAGGATAGGGCCGTATGACATCTGCTTTTAACAGCGAATCATAGATCTCAGCATATGGTACTGGTAAAGGTGTAAAAGACAACCTTTCATTTTCCTTTCGAGATCATCTGGACTCTGCTCGATTAGTGTTTGTTTCCTCTTTCTTAACCCTTGGCTGGGTTATTGTAACACTTTTCGATGAATCCTTGTTGTAAGAGTTTGCATTGTTGACTTCATTCTCTTTTTTCTGGTACATAGGTCTTTTGGAACTAGACCCCTCATTTGATTCAATTTTTCCACTTTTCAAGACATTTTCAATGAGTTCTCCAGAAATGACCAAATCTGCAAAATTTCTGGTTGCATTCCCCATTAGATGATTTAAATAAGGAGCTTTCAATGTATGGACAAATATTACTGTGGCCTCTTTTTCTGACAAAGGTGGTTGAACTTGGGCTGCTGTGTCACGCCATCTTTGGGCATACTGTCTGAACGTTTCGTTATTCTTTTTCTCCAAATTTTGGAGAGTCCATCTATCAGGGACCATGTCTGTTACGTGGCGGTACTGCTCTAGGAATGCTTTAGCCAGATCTTTCCAGGATCTAATGTTGGCTTTGGTCAATTGAGTATACCATTTTAAAGCTGGTCCTGTCAAACTATCTTGAAAGCAGTGAATTAACAACTTCTCATCTTTCACATATCCTGCCATTCTGCGACAAAACATAGTAATGTGGGATGAAGGGCATGTAGTACCGTCATATCTATCAAATTCGGGAACTTTGAACTTGATGGGGAGGATTAAGTCTGGAACCAAACTCAACTCACTAGCGTCAAACCCATAGAATGATCCAGTTATTTCCACGGATTTCATTCGTTCTTCTAAGTTCTTGATCTGTCTGGTCAATTCTTCTTTCTCATTCAGCTCATTCAAATCTGGGATTAAATGCTCAGTATTAAAATCCCCTATTTTCACATCTGATATAAGTGGATTTTTGCTTGAAGATGCAGGATCCACTTGTCGATTTTCATGTGATTTGGCTTCTTGAAATGCTGAAGTGCGAGCATTAATTTGTATAGGTGTAGTACCAGAGTGATAAATTGGTTCTGGTGGAAAACCTAGAGGATACATAGGTTCTTGGTCGAAAGATACAGGATTTTCATGCATTTTTCCAATGATAGCCTGCCTTTTAAACATGTCCTCTATTTTCTGCATCATGCTGTCTTGTGAATTTGCAATACTGGCTTCAATTTTCTCCAGCTTCATTCTCATTTCTGCTTGTTCTTTATTATGCTGTTCCTCAATACGTTGTATTTTATCCTCCATAATTCTCTTAGTAGCTTGTCTAGTACCGTAGTGATGTTGTATTTCTCTTTTGGCCAGAATAACTGCGATTGAAAAATCTTTTGATATTATTTTTTCCAAATTTTAATTAATGAATTTTATCTTAATAAAAAATATCCATAAAGAAAATCATGAAATGAATAATGAATGTATGCAAAATGCATGTATGCAAAAAGGTATTGATCCCAAAAAGTTAGCTGTCATAGAACAACTTTCATTGGCATACAAAAGTTTCTTTATAATAGTTCATAACTATATATAAGGCGTAGCTTTCCTATTAAGCTCTATAATTTCTTTCATTAACCATGACACCTTCTTTCCAAACTTAGAAACTGGATCAACGTGATGCTCAATTATTTTAGCTTCAACAGCTAGTTCCCCAACATATCTAGCAACTTCGCTCATTTGTACCATGGCCTCGAACACCATATTACTTCTTTCTTCACTTCTTTCAACATAGAAATCAGTTGACTTTTGCCATTGTTCATTAGTTCCTTCAAGAGTTTGCTCTAATTCAGTGATTCTGACTTGACAATTGTGCAGAATTTTTTCAAGATCTCTAATGCGTCTTCGCAGTGAAGCACTTTCCTCATTACTTTCTTTGAGATCATTAGGTCCTAGACGAACCTTTTCTTTAAATAATGATTCTTCAAGTTGCAAAATGTAAGCGTTAAACTCTGAGTTTTTGTTTCTAGACTGATCCAGATCTTCTTCAAGTTTTGTTCGTGCTTATTGCGTTCTTTGATTAATCTTCTGGATTTGAACATTCTTGTTTCTGCATCTTTGCATCCAATTGCTAGCCACTTCTTGCTCTACCTCAAGTTTGGTGTTGAAATTCTTTCTTTCCAGCTCCCATTTTTCTTTTTCAATATTGAACTCTTCAATCTTTTGGCCCCTGACTTCAAGTTCGGCAATCAACTGGTTCATTTTAGATTCAAATCCTTTGAACATGATATTTTTCTCACCTTCAAATTTATCAAAGATGTCATTTTTCATCTCTTCTAAATCTTTGGCTCGATCCCTTTCTCTTTGCATTTCACTCATTATTTCGCGGTGTTCAGCTTTGTGTTTTATAATTCGCTCTCTTCTGTCAACCTCAAAATCTTCCATTTTTTGCTTTCCTTTCTCAAGGCTTTTGAGTAGACGGCTATTCTTTCCTTTTAGATCTTCAACTCGACTTTTCTCGATGTTCAATTCTCTGCTCATCTGTACTGTTGATTGGCTTGGTCCTGATGCTTTCCGGGATTTATATAACTCTTGGTAATTTTTCTTTAATGCTCTAAATTCACCATCAAATTTTTCTTTGTTTTCTCTCAACATTGCACATTGTGATGAATGAAAGTCAATATCAACACCCAACATAGCTTTATCTCGTCTCATTTGCTCTAATTCTCTTGACCAGCCTTCTCTTTCTGCTTCAAACTCAGCTCTCAGGATTTCAATCTCTAATGGAACCACCTTAATGCGATCTTCCATAGAGATATCCTCATTTTGATCTGGTAGAGGAATATTTTCATTTTTCCTGACAGATCTCCATTCCTCATAATCAGGAGTTAGCATTTCTTTTGCTGCTTTAGCTCGGATACAAAAAGTTGTTTTCCAAGCTGTAACAGCTTCCATGATATTTCTTTTATAATTTTTGCTGTGGAATGCGAACTCAGATGAATGTAATCCAGTGGTGACAGGTACAAATTGACGACCTTCATACTGTCTTATGACCAGAAGTGGTGCATATCCAATTCCTCCCCATAATCCGAGCAGCATTATCCAATTGTAATCCCCACATTTGTAAAAGAATTCCCTTTGGATTTGCCACGGGGCTCGCCAAACAATGTCATTGCTTTGCAGATTTCCAAAAGCATTAATCCACATATCTTTCTTAATTTCTTTCGGCCATTCTTGCTCCAGAAATTCTTTTAATGGTGCGTAATCCGTATTAAAGCGTCGGTATGAAACCTTTTCTGTCTTCCAGAAATGGCTACGGACCCAAACATATAACAATTGGGTACACCCTGAGAATCGTCCACCTCTTAGCTTTCTACAAGCATTTAATGATCTGAAGGTCTCTACTAGAATTGCAGAAGCAGGATTAATCTTTTTCGGTAGCTGTTCAAACAAATCTACCACTGCAGCTTCAACATATCCCAATACTTTTGGGAAGATGACCATACCATACATACCCAGAGCAAATAGATCGAATCGTACTTTAGTGTCTGGATGACTCTGAATAAGTTCTTTAATGTTGGTCCAAGCAATGCCTTCGCTTTCGCCTTTTTGTTTTGTACGGGATGCCACCCATTCTTCTCGTACCCCGGCAATCTTTGCTAATTTAACTCGAAAGGGTTGAGTTTTAATTGACTTTGAATAGATTCGATTCTCCAAAGCTCCTTCTATATGTAGCAAAGTTGTGTACTCTTCAATAGTAGGGACCAAGTCCTCCTTATTGAGAGTGAAGCAATTGTACCCTGGATTCCAGAATTGAATTAGGGCTCTGAGTAATTCATCATCAACTTCGACATAGAGCAAATATGGGATGTCTCTGTAAGTCTGATAAAACTGTAATTTTTTGTTTGAATCCCAACTTTCCCAAATGCTTCGCAAATCTTGCATATCATTTCTTTTTAGCGAAACTGGAGCATAACTGGCCAAGTCAGATACATAATCATCCTGCAGACTGTCTCCTCCTTGTCTTTGTAAGTCCTCAGCCCACTGTCTTACTTCTGAGTTTAGAATTATTTGATTTGAACACTTTTTATCCATGGATGAAGGCTTTCCAATGAGACAATTAACACGAGGATCAATTCCTTTTATCCTGTATGATGCTATGCAAACAGAAAAAATAAAGAACACACAAAAAGAAATGAATTAGTTTACATAATAAAGAAACTTAATGATAATATCTACCTAAATATTTTTATTTAAACATGCTTTTTCATAATTTAAATAATTTAAATATACATGTAATTTAATCAGTAAGAAAATAAATAAATTAAAAGGAAAGTTAGAATTCATTTCTCCTGTGTGTACACCTATTTTGGACAAAATTTCGGCATGGCTTCAGATCGGAAGAGTTTCTAGGGTTTATTATATGCAAGGTTTTAGATCTAAGAATAAAGGTACCCAAATTGTCCTTGTTAGTGCCCCCTTGGGCTGTTAACCCTCAATCCTAATCCATCACAGACTAAAACGGATCGAGTTCAATTCGAGGGGATACATTTCTCTATGCCTGACACGGAGAATAAATTCTCACGAAGACATAGAGCATATGAACCCCGAAAGTTACTTGCTAGGTCTGACACGGAGAATAAATTCTCACGAAGACGTCGCTTTCACTCCCACTTAAAAGGGACAAACTCAATTATAGAGCTTTATGTTATGCTATGCAAGTGTTGTGTGTGAGGAGAAATGTTCAAACCTCTGACAGAAAAAAATAAATAATAAAATACTTGCAAATAAAATGAAATATTAATAGAAAAATATATAAATACTATGAAAATAATAAGTATATAAAAAAATTTGAAAAGAAAGAATTATAAATAAAATATATAAATTTTTAATTTATAATTAATAGAGACAATTTATAATTGATTTTAAAAGTTTGACCAGTCCCCAGCGGAGTCGCCAAGCTTTCGTAACCGGTTTTCGTCCGGGTACGAAATATTTCTTTGGCGGGAAAATTGATGTGAATAAATGGTTTTTGAAAATAATTTGGGAGTCGCCATCGGCCTTTTGGGTCAGGTAGGTCGAATACCTAAAAATTATTTTTTTTAAAAGAGTTTTAAGAAAACATCAATAAAAAAATGAACTGATATGCGTTTATAACCAAAAATTCGTTCTTTTTAATAATAAAAAGGGATTCGTGGTCGGTTATGTTTAGGGAAGGATTAGCACCCCTACAACGCCCAAAATTGGTACTTTTTAATTATAAATTGTCTCTATTATTAAAAATTTAAAAATTCAAAATATATTTAATTTATAATCCTATTATTTCAAAATTATATAAAAAATATTTAAAAATATCAGAAAAGGACTTCTAGGTGTCTTAAGACAGCTCTTTTCTTTGATATTAATAAATATTAATTTGAATAAAATAATAATTTTTTATAATATTTAATTTTAAAATACCAGAATAGGACATCCAGTTGTATTAAGACTGCCCTTTTCTTCGATATTGACAAATAAATGTTAAAATAATTTATTAAAAAAATATAAATTATTATTTATTATTTATATTTTTATGAATACATAATAATAATAAAAATATTTAAATATATAAACAAGTAAAATTAAAACAATAAAAATACAGAACTATATATTTAAAAGCAATAAAATAAATGAAAAGATTTAAAATTAGTGACTAAATTATAGTAAAATTAAAATTAAATACCTAATTCATAATTAATCAAAATCATAGGGATTAAACATGCTATTTTCTTATTTATTAATTTAGTGACTAAAATAAAATTATATAAAATTCGGATATTAGAATAAAATAAATTAAAACATACTATTCAGATTAAAATATTAATTATTAAAATTATAGGACTAAATCTGTTATTTACCCTAAATATATTATTTTAATACAAAGGACTAAAATAAATAAAATTAAAATTAAAGATCTGAATTAAAAGGATTATAAACTCAATTTAGAAACTAAAATGTAAGGATTACAAATTCAAGGGATGGCGGATGGGATTTAGCAATTAAAAATTACACAAATAGCCCTCCCCGAAACGACGTCGTTCGGGAAGGGCTATTTAAAGCCAAATCCGGCTGGCCCTTCGGGCCATATCTCATTTCTTTTTTTTTTATTTCTCTCTCTAACTGAGAGAGAATAAAAGCTCTCCCTTCTCTCTAGCTTCCCTCATCGGAGGGAAGCCGGTCACCGGACGGTCCTAATGACGGTTCCGATGCTCTTTTCTCCTAAACAGTTCCCGATCGGAGCAAATCTAAGAAAGTACCTTCGATTTTCGAAGGTTTTGGTGACGTTTGAAGAGGTCCGGTGGTCGGGGCTTCCTCGGTAAGCTTCTCTCTCTTTTTTTTTTTCTGCTGGTTGTTGGGTTGTTGCTCTCCGTTTTCGTATTTTTGCTCTTGGTATTGTCTCTCTGTTTTCTGTTGTGGTCTGTTCTTTTTTTCTTCTTTGCAGATGGGGTGATGGCTTTATAGCCATCACCGGTGTGGCCATCGGACCGGGTAAAAGAATACCCTTCGGCGAGTCACCGGACTCCCAGTGGTGACTCACCCCCATGGCCATAACGTGGACGACTGGTGTTGGAGCTTCTGGAGCCTTCGGTTGGGGCGTGGCAGCGGCTGGAGCGACGTGGAGCGGCGGCAGCTGGTGTAGTCCCTAGGGTATCATAACCCTAGGGTTTCGTCTGGCGCCATCTGGACCGTTGAATCAATGCTAGATCCAACAGTGGAGAAGCAAAGCGGCGACAGTTGAGATATAAACCCTAAATGGGTTTTAGGGTTTTTTTGTTTTGTTTGGGCCAGTCTGTTGGGCCTCGATTTGGGTTTTGTAATATTAATAAATAATATATATTAATAATAATAATAATAATTATAATTATAATAATAATAAAAATGGGTAAAAAAATTAATATCTTCAGTTATCTCGTGAAATTTGTATTCTGGAGTTAATATGTTTTTTTATTATTTTAAGTCACTTTCGTACATTACATATTAATACATACATACATATATATATATATATATATATATATATATATATATATAAAAGTTATAATTTGTGGTATTTAAATATTTTGGCATGACATCCACTTTTTTTCATAATTTACATGATAGCCTCACATGCATAACTCGACCTATTACATAATCAAACTAAGGGTAATACCCTTTTAATTTAAAATTGTCTCGAGTGACCTATCTTAACTGATTAGAGGGTCGTTTTGACGATTTTAAATTAAAAGTGTATCCCTAAAGTGAAACCAAAAAAATGATTCGTCACCTAAAATTTGGGAACGAGAGAAAAAGAAATGTTCGTTTATTTAAATATATCGAGAAAAGGTTGTTATATCTTTAAGATCTGGTCTCGATATTTGTAAATAATCGAACATTCTTTATCTTTCTAAAACGACTTGGTAATTTTAATTTAATTTATTTAAGTGTTTTTGAATGTTTTTTTTAAAATTTACATATTTGTTTTATGAGATCAAAAGTTAAATTAAGTTCGAATTTGTAAAGTTCATTGCAAATATATTAATTAATCGACTAGGTACCGTTTTAGGGCGTTGTGGGGGTGCTAATCCTTCCCTGCACGTAACCGACTCCCGAACTCGGATTTTGCTAACGCAGACCTTAATTTGTTGTTTTAATTAAATTAAACTTTTATTTAAAATAACAAACATTTTTTGGGTGCCTAATCACACCCTAATCAAAGATTGGTGGCGACTCTTTGAACCATATTTTTTCGATCGTAAAGAAAATCCAAATTTTTTCGAAACGAGAGGTTTTTAAATTGCATTTGTTTTAAAATTAAAAGAGATAATTCAAAAATTAACGTGGTTTTCAAAATCTCGCTTTTTCACCTTTTAGAAAAAAAATCGTTTCGACAATTTCGTCAATCCCATCGTGCAAACTCATCAAGGAAACTTGTGAAAGGAAGTTTGCCATGCACTTTGACTACTGCACTACTGCAAACCTTGATTTCATCTCTTTAGATGAGATGACATTTAGGAATATTATTCAGGTGGGTCGTTGCTTGCCAAAACTCGAACGGTATCTTAGCTATCTTAGGATGAAGCTGATGTGCTCTGTGCTTCTGTGCATAGAATATAATTTCCAACGTGAAGGCTAATCTATGTAGTGATGGCTTTATGTTGCTACATTTTAAGTGGCTAGTCAGTACTCAGTTATATAGATAGAGAATAGAAACTTAAATTATAACCATCTTCGGGTCAGTTTATGCAAGTTATAACCTACATATAGACTTACATATGAAGTATACCACATGATAGGTTTCCTTATTTATTATTATATATTATGGATTTCTTGCAGCATCCAGATCTAACAGTAACATCTGAAGAAAGAGTTCTCGATGCAATTTTGATGTGGTATATGAAATCAGAGAAATTATGTGGGTGGGAAGTGGTGAATGAGCTTATTACAGATTCAACTTTAGAAAGTGTGTTCAAGGATGGGCTTCAACTGGTTAATGACTTGCTTCTATCAGTGCGGTTCCCTTTATTGCCATACTCCCTGCTTAAGAAGGTAATAAAACCCGGGATCTAACCTTATCTATCAAGGAGTGCTAAGATATGACCATGGCTCAATTATCGACTGCTATTGTTTTCAACAATGTTGCAGTTAGATAATACCAGTATTAGCAGGCAGATTTCTGCTTTTGGTGATCTTGTAAGTCCATTGTTTCTATTCGAAGATTCGTTTTGGACATGTATTTTAATTCCATATTTTGCTTCCTCCGTTGCTGATGTCTTTATTGAAATAGGTTAAGGAAGCCATTAATTATATAGAATGCGGAGCAGCAACACATGGAAATGACCGGAAGTAAGTCGTCTTTTGTGCTTACACATCTTGATGTCTTGCTCATAAGGATTCTATTCTGAATAAAAATGTCACTTTTGTTGCTGAGAAAATGGAAATTTAGATTCAAAATCCGACGCATAAACCATGAAGAGAAACTAAGTCGTCTACTATAATTTCCTCTCTTTCTAGGCTTTAGCTTGCTTGCTGTAACCCTCATCATTGTTTTGAGTACTGGTCTGGCTATCAGGGAAATTCTTTAGTCATGTTTGGTTCTTTCTGAAAGAGCTAATTTAAATCTTGCTTATTGATGCTAGTTTTTTTATTTTATTTTATTAGACTTGTAATATATATGCTGCATTCTTTTTGAAATTAATGTCCAAAGTTCGAATTTATTGAAAAAAAGGAGAGCAAAAGCTGAGAGAGTTTACGGGAAGAGAGAGTTGTTTTTCTCTACTATTTCTCTGTTATTCGAATAAACGAATATATCAGACTTATTAAAATAGACCGATTTACAACAATAAAGTCTTACTAGGATTTACAACATAAGAGTCATGCTAGGTGTTTACTTTCTCATCTTTCATACAAAGTAAAACACAGATGCTCAGCTTTGGTAAAATAAGGCTGGTTGTGAAGGAATGTGACATCCGTGGCGTATATGTTTTCTGAGTAAGGGGAGAGTATCATTTGTACCACTTTGATTAGAAGAGTAGACTAAGAACACACATTTGATAGACTTATGATCATGTTTGATACTATAATGGTGGTGGAAGGAAGTAAACAATCGTAGAACAATCAAATACTTTTAAGGAAAAATCAAGATAAAAGACCTGAAGTGAGGAAATCGTTGTAGGAGAACATCACAAGGTCTTTTAAATTAATAAGACTTTGCTAGACATTTTATTAATAAGGTAAGTCGTAGTAAGGATGAGTTTCCCCAGAATTGTTTGGGAGCACTCGCGGAAAATATGATAGACCTAGTAACTTCTAACAGTTGAATTATCCCTTCTTCTCTAACGTAAGATCCTAAGGTTGTCCTATTCAATCCCATTATCTGTTTTGAGGATTTGAATTTGGCTCTTAAATTAGGTTCCAACTTCCAACCACAGTATACAAAGATATAAAAATAAACCATCAATTTCAAATTTTTCTTTCATAAGAAAGTCCGTATTGTCCTAGAATGATCATTTATAAATGAGAGGAACCATCCAACTCAATTAACATTTTTTACTCTATGAATGATGGACAATGGAGTTGAGGGTTTATATTTAATGCAGAATAGATTTGGCGAGTATGTTATGCAAATTTTTTATCATGAGAGGTTGACATTCGTCCAAGTTGCTTTTGTAGTATTCCAATCTACGCCACACTGAAGTGATTGTTGTCACTATTTGGTGGAAACAACCGTTGTATTAGCATGACAGATTATAGGAATAGGTGAAGAATTGAAGAGGGTATACGTCAGTTTGATTCGGAACTGATTTTCGAGGAAGACAGGAAGACGCTGGTGGGAACGCCATAATATTTCATATCATATAAATTTAATGAGAAAAGGGAGAGAAAAGAAGAGAGTTTACTGGTTCGTCTGTATAGTCTGAGTTAACAACAGTAGAGTCCTAGGATTTACAGCATAAAAGTTCCTCTAGGTGTTTATTTTCTTATCTAAACAGATAACTATCTTATCTTCTACTTCGATAAATTTAAAATACAAGTTTAATACAAAGTACACACGGCTATATCCTACACAGAGCCAATACAGCATGGGTTAGGGGCAGTGTTCTTGAGCTTGACTAACATGAGTCTGTATTTTGTGAAGTGTAAGGTTTCAACACAGACGTTCCAGTATATATGCAACGGAGACAGCAACGGAGTTCTGTACTTATCTGGGACATCATATGGGGAGCACCCATGGGTTAACCCTGTTCTGTCCAAGGTGAAATACTCTATCAATCCTCTCTGATTTTTCATTCATAATACAGTTACCGTTCCTTATCATCTCTTCAACTTCTTGCTTCAGAGAATTGCTATTACACCTAGTGGCCCTGTTTCAAGTCATACTGATCCCAAGGTTTTAGTATCAAGAACTTACCAGGTATGATGAATCGAACCTTTTAAAGCTCTCCAGAACAAATATAAAGCATAATGCTGCATTATTTTGCTTAACCAAATGATCCCCTGCTTCAGGGAACATGTTTCGCCGGACCTCGTATGGAAAACGGAAACATCTTTGCATGGTGGATACTTGACATTGGCCAAGATCATCAGGTTTCTGCTCGGTTCTTCCTCTTATTAACCTGCATTTCTATAAGAACACTCATTTAGTTGTATTAAGTTGAACATGCGAGATCTCTTCGAGTTGTAGAATGTACCGGAATTAATTTGATTGGTCTTGGCTCTACTTTGAGTAAAACTGTTTACCAATTTTTCTAAAAACCAAGTGGTAAATGTGATTAATGCAGCTTATGTGCAACTACTACACATTGAGACAGGACGGCTCTAGGGCTTACATAAGGAATTGGAAATTTCAGGTAATGAAGATACAAGTGAATTCTAACAATGGGAGCGCAGTGAACTGTAAGTTAACTCTCCATGATTTTTCAGGGTTGTATGGATGGAAGGAGTTGGATAGATTTGAGAGTGCACGAGAATGATCAAAGCGTGTGCAAGCCCGGTCAGTTTGCATCATGGCGTGTAACTGGACCAAATGCGCTGCTTCCATTTAGATTCTTCAGGGTTCTACTCACTGGGCCAACCACTCATGCCTCGAACCCCTGGAGCTTATGCATTTGCTTTCTGGAGCTGTACGGTTACTTCCACTGAATTGACTTAATTATGGGCATCTATTTAACAATGTTCCCATCGGTTCAAGTATCTCTTTTTGTTTAACCTAGAACCATGTACAGTTCTACCAATAAGATTTATATAGTTTACATTGAGGACTGAATTTACCTTTCGTGCCACTTGGAACGATCAATTGACTCTGCTTTACTCTGGGCCTTGCTTCCGGAAGAAGCTTGGTACTTATCTTCAAAGCTCAGCGGATGCGTTGTTCACTCCATGAGAAGACATTCCTACGAATACACCTGTAACTGGAGTTTCAAGGGGGAGACCATGCACCAAACAATCTTTATAGCTTGTTCTTAGATTACATGTAAACTGTTTCTTCATGGCAAATTTCGTACCGAGAACTGTAGATTAATGAAATTAAGAGCGGAAAGCTAGCCCTGTACTGCATTTTAGAAGGGTTTAAGATTCTGGCAATTTCATTCGTATTGTTGATTCGTAAGTTTTAGGTTACCCAAAGGAGATGCAGCAAACATGTGAGAGGAGAAGATGAAACCAAGGAACTTCATTCATTCATTTACATCCATTCAGCATATTCTTTTCTTTGCTTGTTTTCCTTTGTACAACAAGAAAAATAGGCGTTTGGTTCGCAAAAAAGATTATTATTAAAGTAAATAATATTTTTTGGAATTATATTCTTACGTTTGGTTCGCGGAAAAGATCATCACCGGGTAATAACTTATTATCAATAGTAACATTTTTAGTTAAAAATATTGAAAATGTCATCATCTTCAAATTCTTAGATAATGAATAATTCTTACCACCTTGGACATAAATATTTTTGAAATAATGAATTATTTTCATATTGATCCTTATTCATTTTTATTCTTCTGTTTACTCAAAATTATAAACTTAATAATAATACTAATAATATACAAAAATTAATTTAGTAAAATATATAATAAATTTGAGTAGTTAAAATTATTTTGTATTTTGTATTTTTAATATTTAGTATTTTAATCAATTTATATTTTTAAGAGGTAAAATATTATTATTGTAAAAAATGTAATTATTTAAAATAATATTTAATTTTGAGTTTGGACGGAGGATGCGACGGGGCCGTTGACGGATAGGCGATTTAGCAAGCGGCGGCATACGATCATATGTCATCTTAGACATTGGTATCTTCGGTTGAGAAAGTAGAGACTGTAGAGTAGAGCGAATCGTCGAACGGTTATAATAAGTTCATATTTAAATGGCAATTGACTAGGACTTTAAATAAACTGAATGTTCAACGAATCGTTGATTAACCGTGCGATTGGAAGTTCGTTTATTTTCGTTTATTTATTAAATGAACGAACATAAATAAGATTTTGCGTTTGTTTACTTAAATGAACGAACACGAACAAAGGGTTTATTCGTTCATTTACGTTCGTGAACGTTCGATTATATGTTCGTTCATTTATTTTCATTTATGTTCGAACAGAGGGCAAGTTAAATATGTTACGAAGATTATTGAAGTTGTTTGGTTTCAAGAAGATTGTTTAGTTGAACAAATTAACTTTAAGAAGTTATTATTTTCATATAGCTTATTTATTATTTATGTATGTTTTTGTCGTATTCGAGCAAATTAACTATAAAGTTGTAGGTTATATTAATGAATTTTAAGTTGTTATTCTTATTGTTTACTTTTTTACATTCATTGTTGTGTTCGAATAAGTTTATTTTTTGTGTTTGTGTTGTTCATTTATTATGTTCGTTTATGTTTGTTCGTTTGTGTTCGTTTATCATTTAAATAAACATACATGAACAAACTATATTCCTTAATGAACGAACATGAACAAATTTTTTTATTCGTTTATTTATTAAATGAACGAATATAAACATACCTCCATTTATAAACGAACATAAATAAAAAAATTTTATTCATTTAAACGAATATAAACATATCTCCATTTATGTAGGTTCAACTCGTTTACATACCAACAGCTCACTTTCCGTGAATAAACAAGATATCAGACTATATCAATAGACAAAGCTAGCCCACGTGCATACGTAGCAATTATTTTAGTTATACTCAATGATTACTTTAATTATTATATTATATTTAACAATTATTTTTATCAGTTTTCAATTATATTCTTCTCTCTTTAAATTATGAGTTCAATATTATTACGAGTAAAATTTTTATTTTATATAACAATTATTTAAAAATAATAATTTTTTAGTTATTAAATTATATTTAAATAATTAATTTGATTATTATATTTCTAAAAAAATTATTAAGTTATTATAAGATGGTCATTATAATATTATAATAAATATAGACATTTGATAAATTTAATGATTATTTTATAATAATTTGATAAAAATTAATTATTATTTTATAATGATTGTTTTATATATTTTTAAAATAATTATAATTAGATATAATTTAATAATCTTTAATGTATTTAATAACAATTAGATGATTTAGTGGGATAGATATTATATTTTTTAAATAATATTAAAGATTCGAATTATAACTATTATAAATAGTACAAATTCGATTAGAAAGGTCGTTTCCATAATAATTCTTTACTTTTTTAAATGTATTTTATTTACTCCATATGAGAAATAGATCTCAAGAAGCAATCCCCTTTTACGGAATGCAACATGTAGAACGAATTTCCAAGGTGGATTTTTTATTAGTCTCTGTTATTTATTTATTTAAGTGATAGATAAATAATATAATTAAATTTTAAAAATTTAAAATAGAAAATAAATTTGAATTTATAATTTATATAAAACCTAGCTTGCGTTTGGTTCTCGAACATAATTGTTTTATGGAAAAAATTGATGCTCGTTGATAACAAGAAAAGATGGAAAACACGTAGAATGGATGATTAGTCGTATCGTTTAGTCTAAACGGTCGGTTAATCGTTATAATGGTTACGAGATTTTTTTAAATGTAATATAATCATTAAGAAACGTTTAATTATTATTAACGGTTCGATTATAAGTTAACCTATTATAATTATTTTTCAAAAAATAACACAACATAAACGTTTTAAAGTTTCACAATTCATACTACAAAAAAGTGTAGCACTTAACTCATACTTACACTAGTATAAGAGAATAAAATAAAAAAGAGTACTTAACATGTACTTACTCCTGTGTAAGTATGTACATCTACCAATATCTTGATACCTAACAATAAACACATAATTATATTAGCGTAAATATATTTATGTATTTTCAAAGAAATAAAAAATTAAAAAGAATAAAAAATATATATTAAATTATTTATGTACAAATCTTATTAAAAAATATAAATTTTAAGAATATGGTTAAAATTTACTTCTAATTATATTAGTGTTTTCCTTAAAAAAATATAATTATAAATTTAATTTATTAACGGTTAATCATTTATCAAATTCATAACTATAACCTAAATCGGTAACCATCATTTTAACGGTTCGATTAACTAAAACCGTTTAACAATAACAATTTGATTAATTATCATGTTGAATGTAACTGTTATGCCGCTTAACGGGTTCGGTTAACTATAACGATTTTTTAACACCCCTAAAAATATCTACTATTACTTCCGGAAGCATTCATTGTATTATTAATTTAGTTTGCATTCCTTGTATTAACGCTATATATTTTTATATCGTCAATAAATTAAATTATTATATTATAAAGTATATTGTATCATAACGTCCACTATACTCAAGAGCTTCATCACCTTTCCATAATTATTGGATCATTGATCATAATCATTTCATCCAAACCCTAAACACCCATTATCACTGCAAATTTCTTTATACACATATGCTAGGCGATGAAGTTGTGGAGGTAATGTCATGAAGCCCATCATCAGCATTTAAAACAATACGAATCCTGTAATTTCATATATGAAATTTCTGACAACTCTTGTTTTGAAGCTATTCTCTTAAAGAATCATTCTCCAAGAACTCAAAAGCAAGGTAGAAAACACTAGAGTCTCACAAACCCCACAAGAGGCTTAATATATTGAATAATCTTATGTAGCAAACATATATCCTTATCTATAACTTAGTTTGTGCTCCACTTTAGGTCTTTTTCGCCTATAGAGCTTGATGTTTCTCATCCAGTTTTGAATAAAACTACAAGAAATCAACAGAGTGTGACAAAAGTTCATGTTTCAATTAATATAGATTTCTTCAATTCATACAGCTTCTAACACATAAAACTTGACCAAAGCTTGTGCCTTGGACCATGGAGTTTAAAGAAAGATGCTTTATGAGAATGTTATCTAATTGTGTGTGTATGAAATGCACTAGTTGTTTCATGATTGAAAGATGGAAGAAATTAGATGAAATGATGTTGATAAATGGTTTGAGATCATGGGGAGATGCTGATTTTTGTATTAGTGTGGTTGTTGTGTTTAGTGATAACGAAGATCTAAAAAATAATTAGACGGTACAAACAAAAGGAGTTAGATGACTGTAAAATAATTTGAGAAATTTAAGGTTTTTTCGGGAAGAAGATTACTTTAACTTGTCATGTTAGCATTTCTTAATGGTAGTTGACGATAATGATGCAATGAAAGTGAATTAAAAGTTCGGTGATTGTATTTAAGTTTTAAAAGTTCGATGGTTAAAATGTAAGCATCCTAAAGTTCAGTGACTATTTTTATAGTTTACCCAATAAAAAATAAAAATGATATACCCTGATCGGAAGACGCTTGGCTTGCATGGGGAAAACACCAGTACTTCGAAATTCGGACGGCAAATGTTCCATAAATCAGCTAGTAACTAACAAGTGCTAAAAACAAAAGCCTGGTGTTAGTCACCATTTAAGATGTCATCCGCCTTTACCGTCGAACTGTTCTGCTAAGAAAAATACCATATATCACTTTCTAAAACCTAGATTTTATTAATTTCTAATTTAATATCTAAATTTATTTTTGCTCGCATTTATTTTTAATTTTATTATTATTTTAATTATTTGATATTATTAAATTTTAGCACAACTATCAACAGAGGTTGATTTAAGTGGTAAGCAATTTAATATCGCTGAAGCAAATGTCTTGAGTTCGAGTCCTTGTGTATATAGAAAATACCTGCTGAGAGATTAATTTACTAAAGCTAGACGTGCGACACAAGTCGGCCCAGATTAATCAAAGTGAAACCTTGAAACCAGGAGAAAATAAAAAATTGTATCACAACTCTCAAGACATATTCTCATCAAAATATTACAAAATTCAAATTCGAAGACAATTGGATTTTTTTTTTTTAGTTTTAGACAAGTCCAAACTTCAAATATGCCATAAAATCTCCGAAGGAGCCGCCTCTAACATTGAAGGATTCGCCTCTACTCTAAAATTAGTGTACACGACATTGGAGGAATCTTTGTAAAGGAGTGCTTCGTGATCTCACTCCACACATTTCAGTTTCACCTTCTGTTGCATTATATAAAGCAGGTCGAACCTATTAGCCTTTGCTCAGTAACAAAAGTAGGTGGATTTTCATTAAGAAGAAAATAATGAAAATTGATGTGCAAATCATCTCCACACAACTCATAGAACCATCTTCCCCGACACCTCAACACCTGAAAATCTTCAAACTCTCGCTTTTGGACCAGCTTATTCCCGCCCCATACGCTCCGATCATCTTATTTTACTCTTCGGATCATGAGATTGTTCCCGACAAACTCGAGCTGTTGAAGAAATCTTTATCAGACACCTTAACACGGTTTTACCCTCTTGCAGGGAGGATAAAAAATGATTTGTCCATCGTGTGCAGCGACGAAGGAGCTTATTTCGTCGAAGCTTTAGTGAACTGTCGTTTCGACGAGTTTCTTGAACAACCCGACCTTCTCGTGTTGTCTAGATTCCTTCCCCGCGACTTCAATTCGAAGGAACCAACTGCAGGAACTTACGTGACCAATATTCAAGTGAACATGTTCCGGTGTGGCGGCATTGCTATCGGCGTATGCATTTCCCATAAGATTCTCGACGGCGCCTCCCTAAGCACCTTTCTCAAAGCATGGACTGCAGCAGCTCGTGACTGTAAGGAAACTATAATAAATCCCAACTTCATTTCGACGACTCTCTTCCCTACCGCGGATGATTTGAGGCTTAGAAATTCATCGCTAGTGATGTGGGGATCTTTGTTTAAGAAAGGCAAGAGTGTTACAAGGAGAATCGTATTCGGTGCTTCATCGATGGCCGCTCTCACGGCCCGAGCTACCATCTCGGGTAAGTACCCTACTCGAGTCAATTCTGTTTCAGCTTTCTTATGGAAGTGCACCATGGCTGCCTCCAAAGAGAGAAACGGTTTTCATAGAGCTTCCTTATTAACTCACCTAGTGAATCTACGGCGACGAATGGCGTATAACACGGAGAATTCAACAGGGAATCTCATGTGAATAGCATCAGCAAAGACCAAGGGTGAGAACATGTGGGATTTGGCTGATTTGGTCGGACAGGTGAGGAAAGCAATATCGAGAGTCGATGGTGATCTTATAAAGAAACTACGAGACTATGAAGAAGGGAAATCTCTGATTTCTGAAATTATAAGAGAAATAGGTGATGAAGAGTCCAAAGATGGATTACATCATATTGGGTTTAGCAGTTGGTGTAAGTTGGGGTTCTACGAAGCTGATTTTGGTTGGGGAAAACCTGTATGGGTCAGCAGTTTCGGAATGGAAATTTCAGTGTTCATGAATCTGGTCATTTTGGTGGACACACAACTGGGCGATGGCATAGAAGCATGGGTGACCTTGGATGAACAAGATATGGTGATACTTGAACGTGACGAGGAGCTTCTCCAAGTGGCCAAGTTCGACCCCAGTCCTTTGACGATCAGCAACTCATTTGTGCATTAGCTTGTTCATATTGATTACTCATTTCAGTTTGTTTCTGGCAATGAAAGAAAAAGCAAATACAATAAAAGGTAGTATTGTAAAATTGCAAGTGAATGGACATGTAATGAGAGCTTTTGACCAATGCAATGAATGAGATGGGTCCATATGGCCATCCAAAGTTGAAATTTACCGGTAACATGAAGGCTGAACAACTAGGATACGGAAGTTCAGCCCCAAAAGACACCGAGGATCCACCTTTGTTCTCATCGTCATATTTGTCCTTGTCTTCTACTAAAACAAATTAAAAAATCGCTGAGCGAGATTTAGCTTAAGGAATCCGATCCCATCACTGTAGCTAAGAAAGGGACACCAAACAATATTCCAGTTCCAGTCACCCTGCTTATGGTAATGGCATGCAGGATGAGTATTCTCCGTGTATTATTAATATTTTTCATAATTTGTCTTTAATATTTAATTTAAACAACTCTAATAAGTTTACTTTTCGTAATTAATAAATAAATAAATGTTACTTGTCTGATATATAATTGTTTAATTTTATCAATTAACTGAATAAAAATAGAGTTAATTATAAATGAATTCTTAGATTATGATTGTTATTTTAAATTAATATATTAACTCATAAATTTTAAATTAATTTATTTAATCTCTAAATTATGATATCTCTCTAAAATATTCTATCTTAATTCATAATGTCGTAAAGTCCTTTTTATTTTAAAAGTTTTTACGTTTTAAAAGAAAAGTTCATTTACGACTTATTTTAAAAATATTCATTTTAAATTAATTGATCAAATTGAGTAGGAGTCGTCATCGATCTTTAGGTTAGGTAGGTAGAATACCTAAAAAACATCTTTTAAACATTTAAAAAATATTTAAAAGACATAAATCGATATACGTTTACCAAAAAATTAGATTTAAAGAGTTCAGGAGTTGATTAAGCGTGGGGAAGAAAATCACCACCACAAAACCCAAAATTTGTATCTGTTTGCTTATACATTGTCATGGAAGTAAAACAATAAATTTGAATATAAAATTAGAATATGAACCATTTATTAAACTTTAATTAATTTGTTTACAATTATTTATTAGGTAAAATTCTTTAATTTGATTAGAAATCTCAGGATTTGTACATCCTCCAATGAGAAGACTATCTAATCTATTTCTCGTCTATAAAAAAATATTCCCTCCTCATTATTATCAAAAGATTACGAATCAAATAAAAAATTAATAATTGTGGAAAATAATGCACTATTTAAAGAGACATATATAGCCATCACTTTAAAATAAAATGAATGAAAG
Source organism: Hibiscus syriacus (assembly GCF_006381635.1). Lineage (NCBI taxonomy): Eukaryota > Viridiplantae > Streptophyta > Magnoliopsida > Malvales > Malvaceae > Hibiscus > Hibiscus syriacus. Next base: position 822,807 of record NW_024061764.1, on the reverse strand, counting down.
AAATAATTATTCTATTTTTATTTTAAAAAAACTCGATTTGTTTCAAGTTTACCTTCGTTCGAATGTCGTCTTGAATCACACTACTTCTATCAAGTTGTACTTTTCACGCCCATTCTATGTCAAGTGTCCTTGAAGATGAATACGAGTATGAAATTTAATAAAATATCATGATCAAACATTTAAGGTGGTTTACCCCTTTAATGACTACATCATAAATTTAGCATCCAATATTTACGACTACACTTAAATATCCATATATATATATATATATATATATATATATATATATATATATATATATATGCCACAATAACATGTGATAATAAAAACACATATTAGAACAAACTTAAAAAAACATAATAGCACAGAGACCAAATCGGTAGAATTGGGCAAATAATCCACCCGGGTGGATTATTTGGCCCTATGGCACCCAAACATTTACTTTGGGATCTACGACAATTGCAACAATGGTATGGAACTCGTCACGCCGAGAATATAATTTTTTAATAGGTCGTGTCAGGTGGGTACCACAGTCAAATAAATCTAATATATCTTGATGGACACATCACTCCATTAAAAAATATTTTTTATTTTGAATTTTTTTAAAAGAAAATAAAAAAAATAATATTTTAATGGTCATGGAACTCGTCACGCCAGTGTGAAGAGTTCCAACAGGTATAATTTTAACTTTTTTGATTGTTGGATTGACCGTTGTGACTAGTTCCAACGACTATTTTCAATTTGAAAAAATTAGCCGTTGGGTAGAGTAGTATAAATAGAGGTTTGGGTTGGATTGATTTTTCACTTGTAATCAAACATTCTATTGATAGCAAAAACTTTTTTATTGAAGAATTTAGGTTGAAATGGCGACAAGAGAAGAAATGTTACGTCTTCATGATGTTCATATTTCGTCGATCGAGTTGACAACGGTAAGTTTAATTTTTTTTATTTCATTTTAGTTTCGACATAATTATATTATTATTAATAATAATTATTTATGTAATTGCATTGAATAATTTATTTTCAAATTGTAGCGAGAAGAACGATCCATTCGTCATCGAGGAATGATGAATGAAAAACCAAATGAGCGGATGGTGATATATCTTTCACAATCCGAATTATATGGAGCGACGTTTCTTCACGGATTTAAGGTGATGCCGACACTGATATCGATGTTGGTTGATCGTTGGAGGCCCGAAATGCATACGTTTCATTTACCTTGTGGTGAAGTGACGATAACTTTGGAAGATGTCGCATATCAACTTGGAGTTTCGATTAATGGTACGCCATTGGTATTTTGCAACACTTATAAAGTAAATAATCTTATTTCAAATTTATTGGGAAAGGAGGCTCTAGCCAATGTCATTGATGGGTTGTGGGTACAAATGACGTAGTTGGAAAGAGAATTTAGAGTATATAAACAATCAACGGAGTAAGAGGTGATATATGTATCTTGAGCATATCTTATGACGTTGATTGGAGGGATCTTGATACATGATAAAATATGCAATTTGGTGCACACATAATATCTTCTAGTAATGGAGGATTTCACTGTATGTCGCCAATATAGTTGGGGTTCTATAATTTTGGCGTTTTTGTATCATGAACTATGTAAGGCGACCGTAGTCGTTAGATGAAAAAAAGTGGATGTAGCGGGTTGTTTAGTTTTGCTCCAATCATGGGCGTGGTATCGTCTCTCGTTTATGACGCCTATTACATCCGCTCATATGGAGTTTCCTCTCGCCGCAAGGTAAATTCATATATTTAAAGTTTTGATATTTTATAATATTTATTTAAATATTTTGAAAATGACAATAAATAACGTAATTTTTTGTAGATGACGACACCAATAATCGATACAAAGTTGTCGGATGCAACCAAAGTAGATATTCGAATAAGGATTGACATCGCCGGTAGACATGCTGTAAATTTTATATTTTTTGCATTAACTTTAAAATTGTAATATTAATTGTTTAATTATGCTAACATAATACTTTTGACAGTTTAATTGGATTCTTTACTATGAGTCGGATATCCAACGGTGTCTACCGCCAATGTTCTTTGAAGGAGTGGACACATGGTGTGCCATAAGACCATTGCTCCATTTCGTAATTGTTGATATCCATGCCGCCGATAGAGTTTTGCGACAATTTGAGTTTCACCAACCGATATAAATGTCAATATATAACATTGATGATTTGCATAAAGTAGATGCACGTGAGAAACATACCGAAGATTGGCCGAGGAAGTATGCTACATTCATATATGAATGACAAAATAGACATTTACGATTGCCTAATCGTTATGAGGTACAACCTAAAGATTTTGATTTCAATATTTCTCCCTACCTCCAAAATTATGAAGCAAATGGGAAACCATACTTGACAACGCCGAAGGAGCGGTCCGAGTGGGAAATAATGAAGGAAAAATATGGAAAAAATCAACATCTTTGTCAACATCTTCATCTTATGCATCCGCTAATTATTATCCATTGCAAGAAAGTTATGGTGGATATGGTGCATATTAACCATCGATGGAGAGTCGAGCGGTTTGGGAAAGAAGTGGGGGGGGGATTAAGTGCCACATTCACAACAATTTTCCTATGAATCGGAAGAAAGAGATCCATGGGATCATCTTCTTCATCACGGATAATCTCAATTTAAGGCGATGACGTCAATGATGGCATCAAATACCTGGAGTACTCCATCATTTTCACCCGAGGATGTATATCAAAGTGGTGGAGTAGTATTTGGAACACCTGAACCGGAAGTAGAGGAAAATGAAAAAGGTGGACGACCACGACGAAATCGACGAGCACCACGTCATTACCATTCTACCACGCCTCGACATTGGCAAGAATTGCGTAAATATAAGTAATAAATTTGTTTATTTAATTTTTTGTAGTCAATATTTAATTGTATCAAAAATTCATTATTAAGTAATAAATTTGTTTACTTTTTAAATTATAATAAAATAAAGTGTACTTTGATAAAATTATAAAAAAAAATAGAATTGTTTAAATTTCATTGATATTTAGTGTAATTAAAAAATTTAAAAAAATATATTAATTTTTTTAAAATTTTGAAGTTAAAAATAATATGATATTTTTAGAAATTTTTAACAAATATGAAAAAAATGATATGAAACTCGTCATGCCGGTGTGACAAGTTCTAACGGGTATAAATTAAAAAATTGGACCGTTGGAGTAACCGTTGTGGAACGGTCAAGAATTTTTTAAATAAACTGGAACTCGTCCAACAACCAATTTTTAAAATTTTAGTATAAATAGGGGTTTAGGGTGAATATTATGATGTATCAGAAGTGACAAAATATTTAGAATATCAAATATGTGGTCGTGGGAAAAATTTGGGATTGATTTGGCTAACGGTGTTTATGGATTTCACAATACCGACTCAGAGAGCAACGATTCAGATTTAAGCTATTCTTTAGATGAATAGTGGGAAATAGGCAATAAAGTATATAGTTGAGGAGCATAAAAAGAATAAAATGAAAATAAAAGAGGAGAAGAAGAGGAAATATGAAGATTTACCGAAGCGGCGTAACAAACGACTAGTTGAGAGGGAAGAACAAATAAAAAGAAGTATAGAAATTGAGAAGAATAAGACGAAGGAAGATCAAATTATAGAGAGATGTAAAAAAATTAAAAAATGACATATGTTCAAATATTCATTTGTATGGTTTTAGTTTATGTATGACGTTGTCTTTATTAATTAATTATTGTCTCATTAAAATTTAAAATTTTATTTATCATTAAAATGAGATGTTATAGTTATCAAAATGATTAATTTTGAGTCAATTCTCAAGTAAAAAAACTTTAATGAAGTTTTAAATTTAAAATTTAAATTGTCAATTACAAATTTGTCTTTTCCATTTTCAATTAAAAAACATTATCGATACTGTTTATTTGGTACTGATACCAAAGGTAAAAGAAGTATCGATACTCAGTTGGTAGTATCAATACTACCATTATTTTTCAAACAGGTCAAATTCCAGAATGCAAAATAGGTACCGATACTCATAGGGGTACCGATACTACTTTACACAATAGTATCGATACCATAAAGAGGAGTACCGATACTGTCTAGCCCAACGGTCTTAAACGACTAGATTTATTTAAAAATTAAAAAGGTCATACCGATAATCATTGAATAACTAGGGGTTTTCCAAAGGTTACTCTTGATCCTTGAAAAAGAAAAAAAAATTTTACTAATAGTTTGGAAGTAGGGGTTTTACAATACATAATATTTTGTAACGTCTATTTTAGCGTCCAACACGATATTTTGGAAGATGTGAACAATGTTTTCTGTTATGACCTTCACCTCTGCAGTGGCCACAAAGTTTGGGTTGACCTGTCTCTCTTTGAGGATCATCCATATCGGTATGAATTCGGCTAGATTTAGGTCGACCCTGTAACTTCCTACGCAATCTAGGATTTGGAAACCATTCCTCATAAATTGTGCATGTATGCCATTATGCTTCATTTGGGAGGTATTTGAAGTCACAACTGTAAATGTTGCACATAGTGTGCAAACTATAATAGTCATCAGCATATAAGTATGGGTCAACATTGATGTGCATACATGTAGCAACAGCGTGAGCGCATGGGAACCTAAAAGCTTGAAATTGACCACAATCACACCATCTCCTATTCAGAATACCAGTGTATGTTGTAGAATTACCTCCCTCATGTGGTCGAACTAATGCTTGGACAACGAAATCATAATCAAGTATGGCAAAATTGTGGACAAACATTGATGTCGCATGTGTTTGATTCTTTTGCATTGCCTTCTCTAAATCTGGAGCCCAATTTCTCCCATTGCTGATCATGGCATCAATTTGTGCACTTTTGTCTGCCCATACTTTACCCAACATAATGTAAGTCTCCCTAACAATACTAGCTATCGGGAGATGTCGAGTCCCTTTCAGCATTGAGTTGATACATTCAGCAAGGTTGGTAGTCATATGGCCGTAATGTCGACCCTCAACATCATATGCTTATGACCATATTTCCCTTGGTATTTCATCTGCGAACTCATACACATCATCTCCGTATCTTCTCAAATTTTCAAGTCGTGCACAAAAGTTTGGTTGGAGTAAAGCTTACCCTAAAAAGCAGTAAATTAAATGTTATTAAAAAAAAATAAATGAAGCAGAAATAATTAATGACAAATGCTAAGGTACTTACTCATGTTGATAATCTCCTTTTTGATATTTTTCTTCTTAAACCTCTTCATTGCATTCAACGCGATATGACGTATACAATATGCAGGATTTGCGTGCGGTGGCGTCCATTTATTTTTGGGTCTACCAATTTTGCTTAACAACCCAGGCGAACGATCTGAGATCATGCAAACCCCTTCTTAAGTGACAACATGAGAACGCAAGTTGGAGAGAAATAAATTCCAAGTTTCCTTCGATTCATTTTTAACAATGGTGAAGGCAATGGGGAAAATATTTCTGTCTCCATCTTATGCAACAATATCATCAATATGTGTCTGTAGAGCCCATACAAAAAAGTGCCATCAACTTGAATCATTTGTTTGCAAAATCTAAACCCTTCGATAGCTGGCTTAAACGCCCAGAAAAAGCCACCAAATATTCTCTTCCCAGGGATAACGTCTCCCTCAAGTGTGACTGCAGGATGAGTATAGTACCTAACAATGGTTTTAGGGATGAAAAATTCTATTGCTTGTAGAAGACGTGGTAGCTCATTATATGACTGATCTTAATCACCATACAACAAGGTCATTGCTTTCCATTTAGCCATCCATGCCTTGTAACAAGTAGGAATATAACCAAATGTATTCCGAATAGATGCCACTAACATAGAAACTATCACTCTTGGATTTTTCCACCAACAACTTCACATAAGAGCATATGACATCCGAATCTAAATGTATATGGTCTTGTGTCAATGAGGTCATTGTACATGCATGCTCTGCATTAAACCTTGTGACTTCCCACAACTTCTTCCGTTTTTGGTATGATACTCACATCCTCCATTTACAACCAACTTCATGATGTATACACCTTATGAAATAAGTTTTTTTGATCCGACTCCGCGACATAGAATTGAAGATGAGTTTTGATACATTACTACTCGATTTCTAGTTGTGTCTCGTTTTTTGTTTCAAAGCAAGACCCAATAATCAACTCATATGAATGCTCGTCTAAAGAACCTAGAGAGCAGCACATAACTCTGGCATATAAAATATTTCAGGATTTTGCATAGCATCGTAGTTAATGTCATGCATTGCAGCTGCATGATGATACCGAGGTAAATCATGGTGATTGATTTTAGGTTGGGGGTTTGTCCTTGCCCAAACATTTGGAGCATTCTGCAATCCTTGACATTGTGAAACAACCACCTCCCATACATCCGCCTCAACATCAAAACCTTGTCCCTCTAAAGCAACCTAAAAAAATCGGACTCATCAACTAATGTTGTGTCGTCATCATCTACCAACGGAACAATTTCTTCATCATCCTCGCTAAATCCAACAAGGCTTTCACCGAACCGTCCAATAAGGTTCTCATCACCATAACTTGTATGTGGTTGAGAGGTTCCTGCTTCTTCTGTTCTTCAAGTTGGTACTGGTGACGTCGGAATATCAGTTGCATTCGTTGTTTTGACGTACATCTCCACCATATTATTATCTTATGATTGATGAAGTCCATCCATAACAATAACATCGTCATTATCATCAAGTTGAACTTTTCCATATTTCATTAGATTTGAGGAGATCAAGTGCCGATAACTTAAACATGAAGCAGAAGCTCTAAGTTTTCTCTCAATTTTTTACTTCATTTGGTGATGAGATACATCTACAGGGAACATCATATTGATCGGTCTGCCTGACTTAAACACAACACCAACATCAGTTTGTAGAATTTCACATTATAATGGACAAATGTGAAGAATTTGTTGTTCATTGTTTGAAATGTTTTAGATGAAATGAGTTTTTTATGTAAGAGATTGAAGATGAAAGGAGTGTGTTATGTAAAAGATTGAAGATGATGTGCACAACTTAAAGGGAAAACATATTTTTTTCATTGGAACTCGTCACACCGACATGACGAGTTCCATTGAAATTTTAAAAAATCAACCATTGATCAACAGTCAATCCAACGATAAAAAAGTCAAAATTATACCTGTTGGAACTCGTCACACCGGCGTGACGAGTTCCATGGCCATTAAAATATTATTATTTCTATTTTCTTTTAAAAAAATTTAAAATAAAAAAATATTTTTTAATGGGGCTCGTCACACCGGAGTGATGAGTCCATCAAGATTTATTAGATTTATTCTAGCTGTGGGGCCCACTTGACATGACCCATTAAGAAACTATATCCCATGGAACTCGTCAGACCGGAGCGACATATTCCATGGGTACTGTTGCAATTGTCGTAGATCCCAAATTAAATGTTTGGGTGCCCTATTGGGCAAATAATCCACCAGGGGTTGATCTTTGTAATTGTTGGGATGTTCTTATAATGGACTTGTAAAACAAAAATAAATATATAAATATTATACTTACTTTTTATTATTTATAACCATTATATCATATTATATATTATGAATATAATAATAATAAGTATTATTATTATTATTATTATAATTAATATGTAAATATAGCTAACTCCTAATCACATATATCTAATGAAATTTAATTAGAATACTATCAATAAAATATTACAAATGATTATAACTAATGACCAAAAATACTTGGTACATGGTAAAAAGGAAAAATTAAAATAAAAGTTTAATAGAAATGGAAATAAAATGAAATAAAATAAAAATAAAAGTAAAAGTAAAAATTAAATAAAGTTTAATAAAAATCCCAAACAACATTTAGTGTCAACAACTGCCCCTCTTTTCCCATTTTCGTATATAAGGAATACGACAAAGACCAAAGACACAAATTTTGTTTTGCTATGATGTTTGTTGTGCATCTGGAAATTGAATTCCTCATATGAGAATAGGGAATCTAAAAATGACATTGTTCATTCATGCTGAGGACGTCTGGTTGTATTTCGATGATTCTTTCTCTTTTGAAGATGTAAAGTTGTTCACGACATGGTTCCTTTTTGATGAGGACGGTTATTCGTGTTTTGAAAATTGTAAATCTAGAGACAACTTTGTTCCTTCTAGTTGAGGACGTCTAATTGCCTGCAGATGTTTTTCTTCAAAAACGACATTGCTCCTTCATATTGAGGAGTTCTAATCGTTTTTAGTGATTTGCTCAACATTAAATCTGATGATGACATGGCTCCTTCATGTTGAGGAGATCTAGTCACGGTTAACAAAGATTGATTCGTTCTTTTTAGTAACGAGGTAAATCTTCAAGATCCTATTCCAAAAGGTCATATGTTATGATTTCATGTTTGTTGTATGTAATATGTCTTAAAGATGGTCTAAATGTGATTTCGATATGATGCATATGAATTTTAGTGTGCCTCTGGGCATCTCAATCTTGGCTCCTGGGACTTCATCTGCTCTTAGTAAACAAATCTCGATCATGACATGCGAGATTTTCTGTGTTGCCATTGTCTGGGCTTTGACTGTGGGTACCTTTCTAACTTCCCACCAAATATTGCGCTTAACTTAGTCTCTTTGATCTAGTCAGAGGAACAAGTTGCCTTGTTTAGTTGATTTTTGACATAAGGTCAACTTTTTCTAGAAATAATTTGGTCCGAGTGGAATCTTATATGGTGCATCAAATTTATTTTGATCTATTTGCTTGGGAGCGCATAATCAGGTTGAGATTGCTTTCTTTTTGACTAATTTCTTTGATTTGACCAAATTCTCCTCTCTAATGATCTGATTAATCATGTGGAATTAGAGATATGTTTCTTTCGTCTGTGCTTCCTAGTGTACAACTATTTTTGAAATTCCCATACTCTGAACTTTTCTTAGAGTAAGGCATAATAATATTTTCATACATGATACTATTATTAATTGGAATTTTCATGCATGATGCTTATGTAAAGGAGTAAATAAATATAACCAATTGTTTTCATTAATGATTTGTAAAGAAAAGTACAATATTTTGGAACAAAATTTTCTTTTAAGAAAAAGGAAAACATTACAGAAAGAATAAAGATTGATTACACCTGATATCAAGTGTATGAGTATTTTTATCTTCTCACCCCAAGTTTTTTTCTGAAAGTTAACATGTGTCTAAATGGTTCAGATTGTACTAAGTATGTCTGAGTATGAGAACCTCTCCCTTAATTGACAGGCTTTCTAGGGAATCCGACATTCATAAGCCTAAACCTGAATATTTGAGTCGTCCTTTACGGATTTTCAAATCAAATTCTCCTTTGAATTCAAGGCGCCCATTTTGGGTTTTTATCTTAAACCCCCTTTTCTTTTCATCTTTTTTTTTTAATTTCTTTTTATTTTTTCTTTGAAGTGTAGTATCGCTTGACTGAATTAGAATTCACAGGATTAGACAGTTCATCTCTATCCCTTTTTATGGCAAAAGACCTTCCCAGTTTGGCATCCACTTCCCTCGAAGGTATTTTTGCATGGGTAAGATATTTTCAGCACCAAATCTCATTCGTGAAAATTTTGAGGTCTGACCTTCTTATCGTGAGCTCGTATCATCCTTTTCTGATACATCTGGTAATGACAAATATCTCTTAGTCTTTTCTCATTAATCAAATTTAACTAATCAAACCTATTATGAATCCAATCAACCTCTTTCAGTTTTAGCTCCATCAATACTCTCAGATAAGAGATTTCTACTTCAACGAGTAAAACCGCTTCCATACCATAAACTAGATAGAATGATGTTACCCCAGTCGACATACGAACTGATGTACGATAGGCAAACAGAGCGAAAGGTAATTTCTCGTGCCATTCCCTATATGTTTCGTTTGTTTTTGTGATGATCTTTTTGATATTTTTATTTGCTGCCTCCACTACCCCATTCATCTTTAGGCGATAAGGAGTCGAGTTGTGATGCTTGATCTTGAATTTTATGCAGACTTCCTTTATCAAGTAATTGTTCAGTTTCAAGGAATTATCTTAAATAATTCTCTTTGGTGTTCCATATCTATAGATAATCTCATTCTTTAGGAATATGTAAACTACCCCTTTTGTAATACTAGAATATGAGGCGGCTTCAACCCATTTGGTGAAGTAATCGATAGCCACTAAGGTAAAATGATGTCCATTTGAAGCCTTCGGTGAGATTGCGCCAATGACGTCAATGCCCACACATTGAAAATGGCAAGGTATTGTTATTACATGGAGTAGTGAGGGAGGAACATATATTTTATCACCATAGATCTGAAATTTATGACATTTTCAGGCAAAGCTGATGCAATCCCATTCCATTGTAGACCAATAGTAACCAAACCACATGATTTTCTTGGGCATTGTCAAACCATTAGTGTGTGTTCCACAAATCCCTTCATGAACCTCTTTGAGTATTTTCTTAGCCTTAAATTTGTCCACACATCTCAAAAGTACTTTATCTCTGTCCTTTTTGTACAAGATATCCCTATCGAGAACATACCCTATAATCAATCTTCTTAAAGTTCACTTTTCATTTTCAGTAGCTTTAGTATGGTAAGTTCGATATTTTACATACTGAAGAATGTCATAATACCATGAGAAACTGTCATCTTCCTCTTCCTCAATATTACAACAATGAACCGAGACTTCTCTTATACTTATTCGGACGGGCATCATTTGAGCGTGATCATTGACTTTGAACATTAAAACCAACTTGGCTAAAACATATGTCATTTGATTTTCTTCTCTTGGAAGATAAGTAAAGGTAATCTCCTCAAACTCCTTTATCAGGTCCATAACTAGATTTTTGTATTCTATCAACTTGGAATCTCTAGTCATCCATTCTCCACGAAGTTGGTAAATGACTAAGGAAGAATCTCCAAATACTTATAGGATTTTGATCTTACGCTCATTTGCAGCTCAGATTCCCATGATACATGCTTCATACTCAACCATGTTGTTTAAACATTCAAAGGTGAGCCGGCTGGTAAAGGGATAATGATATTCTTCAGGTGAAACTAGCACTGCCTCAATTCCATATCCCACGACATTTGAGGCAACACCAAAATTCATTTACACACTTCATATTTCGGGGATTCCTCTTTATTTACAGTGAATATGCATATTAAGTCCTCATTTGGAAACTCAAACTTTACTAGTTCATAATCTTCTAATGCCCTGCTTGCCAGAAAATCTGCAATCTACCTTTCACTACTTTTTGATTCATATAAACTATGTCAAACTTGGATAACAACATTTTCCACCTTGCCATTCTTCCAGTTAGAGATGATGATTCCACCATGTATTTCAATGGATTAATCTTTAATATTAGCAAAGTAGAGTGGTATAGCAAATATTGTCTCAACCTTTTTTTGGTCCATACAAAGGCACAACACAACTTTTTGATCGAAGAATATCAAGTTTCACAATCAGTGAATTTCTTTCTGAGGTAATAAATGCCTCATTCTCTTCTCCCAGTTTCATCATATTGTGTTAGTACATATCCCATTGAATTTTCAAAGATATTAAGTGAAAAATAAACGACTTATCCAGTATTGGTGACATTAAAACTGGAGTGTGTGAAAAGTAATGTTTAACTTTATAAAAACCTTCTTGGCAATTTTCATCCCATGTTATAGGGTTTTGCTTTCTTAACAAGCGAAAGATTGGATCATATTTCTCGGTTAATTGAGAGATGAATATGGCAATGTAATTTAACCTCCCTAAAAATCCTCGCACTTACTTTTTTGTTTTAGGAGGTGGTAATTCCAATATTGATTTGACTTTATTGGGGTCTATTTTTATCCCTTTCTCACCGACTACAAACCGTAATAGTTTCCCTGAAGTGGCTCCAAAAGTGCATTTAGCTGGGTTAAGTTTAAGCTGGTATTTTCTCAATCTTAAGAAAAACTCCCTTAAGAATGCAACATGTTCTTCTTCAGTTTGTGATTTGGAAATCATATCGTCCATGTATATCTCTATCTCTTTGTACATCATATAATGGAAAAAGGTAACCATGGCTCGTTGATACGTTGCCCGTGTATTATTTAGTCTGAAGGGCATCACTTTATAACAAAATGTGCCCTACATGGTCACAAACGTTGTATTTTCAATATCTTGAGAGTCCATCTTGATTTATTTATACCTTGAGAAGCCACCCAAGATGGAGAAAAGAGCGTGCCAAGATGTATTGTCAACCAAGGTATCAATGTGTGGAAGCGGGAAATTGTCTTTGGGATTTGCTTGGTTAAGGTCTTGGTAGTCAATACACATTCGAGCCTTACCATCTTTTTTTGGAATTGGCACTATATTTATTACCCATTCAGGGTATTTGGCTAACTACAAGAATCAGACATCAAATTGTTTCTTCACCTCTTCATTTATCTTTAGAAACATATATGGTCTCATTCTTCGAAGCTTTTGTGTCACTGGCTTGCACTATGGCTTTATTGGAAACTTATGTACCATAATATCAGTGTTCAACCCTAGCATATCCTGATGTGACCAAGGAAATACATATTTGAACTCATGTAGAAGGTCTATGAGATCTTTTCATATTTTTTATGAGAGCGAAGTGTCAATCTAGACCTCCTTTTTATCCTCATCTGTCCCCAAATTCATTGTCTCGATCTTTTCCTGATGGGGCAAAATCTACTTATTTTCTTGCTCAATCAATCTAACAAGTTCAGGGTTCAGCTCACACTCCACATCATCCTTATAACATTCAGATTCCTCTAGACATATGTCATTTTCAAAATCAACCTTTATTTCAAAAATATCATTACTCGAACATTTAATATCCGGAGACCTAAAAAAAGAAATGGATATATTTCGGGATAGAGACAAGGATTTTTATATTTATTAAAATAATGACTATAATACAATAATATAGAATTAAATAAAATGTTTACCATGAAGAGAATGAGAAAAATGCATCATTTCATTGAAAATAAAGATTAATAATAGTTTGCCCTTACAAAAGATCATTGTTACTTTTAGGAAAAAGTAACAAGGTTGTTATCATTCATTACTCTAAAATTTGTTTGAAAAATACAGAAAGTTCTTCGATAGTGTAGTTGTTCAAAATGTATCCATGAGGACATGGACGGATCGATGCCAATGAGCATTCCCCAGTAGAATCATATGTGATGACATTGATACTCAAACTTTCAATCAAGGCTTCGAACTCTACAGCTTCCTCATCAACCCACGACTGCTCCAGTATGTCCACGACAAAACCTCCACACGAAAATGTCTTAGTTATTTGTGGTATGACCGTAGGTCCCAGACAATATCCTCTCCTTGTGCTATAGCCTTTCTCCTTTCCATGAGCTTTTGTGCATCATTGACTCTGTCATGGTAGGTAGGCCTATATCCAATTCCAAAGTAATTCCTTTTGGGTGTCGGGGCCAAACCTCTAGTGATCTCTTGAAATCTCTTGCCCAAACCTTTCCTAGCTATGGCTCCTTGAGCTAGAGTCTCTTTTAGTTGCATTTTTTGTCTTTCTCAAAAGCTAGATAGAGGGTATTCTCTTTCCTTCAGGGATGAAAGTGGCATTAACAAACTCCAAAGACTAGATTGATGAATCTAGTGTATTCTTGTCTACTCCCATATATGGCACATCAACATTGATAGAAGGAATGATATCCCCTTTTGCCTTAATGGGTCATTAGAGTCCCATCAGTGATAAATCGAAGCTTTTTGTAGAGAGATGAGGGAACTGCCCTAGCCACATGGATCTATGGCCTTTCTAGCAAACATTTGTAGTTTGGATGGATATTTATGACTACAAATTACACCAAAAACGTTATAGGACCAACCTTGAGAGGAATTGTCATTTCCCCATGATTTTTTGTTCAGTGCCATCAAACGCTCGCACAGTGTTGCCACAAACCCCTCATTTGAGAGGTATCTACTAGAGCCTATTTAGTGTGGCATATGGCATGACATTTAAGACTGATCCAGTGTCAATCAACACTCATGACAAGATAACTCATTTGCAGTGGGCAATGATATGTAATGCCTTGCATCTGTCTTTACCTTCCTCAGGTATCTTGTCATTGTAAAAGTAGATGAAGTTATCTGCGTTGACGTGGTTAATCATCATGTCTACACATTCCACCGATATATCTTTTCCTACAAAGGTCTCATTTAAAACCTTTATCAGTATATTTTGATACACCTCATAACGCAACATGAGAGATAACATCAAAATTCGTGCAAAATTCTTATGCAGTTTCTCTTCGATATTGTACTCACTGAGTTTAAAAAACTTTAGGAACTCTTGAGTTTCCTCAATCTTGACAGGTTCATTCATCCTGTCTTCATGCTCGTTGATTTCAAATTCTCTTGCTCTTTCAACTTTTCAAAGAGCGTAACACCTCCCATTTCCGATAGAACCTCCAACTTCATTGATTTCTCCCTTTTTGTTCTTGGGAGTGTTGATTTGGCATGTATAATTCCAAGGGCAATTTTTATTGCATTTGTAGACAAAAGGCGTCAGTGCCTTTATCACCACCTTTGACGTTGCATTTTCCTTGCTCACATTATAGCTTGATTTTGATATAACAAGAATTTGTTTCTTCATTTTTCTCCTCAACCTTCCCTGAAATTTCGTCAGATGCGCAAACATTTCCTTCACTCTTTGTTGACCATTCTTTAAAGAATTGCATTTCTTTCTTGTTCATCAATTCATGGGCCAACTGCTTAAATTCTTGACAGTATTGGATTTGATAACCATCCTCAAAATGGTATTCACAATAGCTATATGATCTTTCATCTGTAAACTTTTTCATTTGACTCAATAACCCTCTCACTATTATTTGCTCATACAACCATATCAATGGTGTTCTTACTTCCTCAATCTTTCTCTTAACTTTTTTGACTTTTCTCAACAACATTAAATCATTGATTTTGATGGTTCGGAAGCAGATTTAAAGTAACACATGATGCCTCTGAGTCGTTGAATGACACCACCTTCCATTTGATTAAATTATCTATTACCCTTTTGAAGGCAAGAGATTTTTTGACTGTATGCCCTTGGATATTACCATGATACTCACAAGTCTCGTTCTCATTGTACCACTTGGGAAATGGTGCTTCAATCAAATCCACATACTTTAGTGACACCACATGTGCCTTGAACAATCCTTGGAAAAGTTCACTGTATTTCATCAGAGTATGTATGAACGACGTCCTTTCAGTGTTGCTCTCACTCTTTACTACCCCTTGAGATGCAGAATTTTTAGCTTTTTTCTTGCTCACAGAGAAGTTTACATGATTTACTTCCCATTTATTTTTTTTCACAAATGATATCTTTGTTGAGCTTTGGCCATTAACAATTTGACCCTTCTTCAAAGCCCTCTCAATCATTTCCCCATACATCACCGTGTCAGAGAAACTTTTTGTAGCCACCCTTAGTATGTGGCCTATATAAGGGGATTTTAATAAGTCAATGAAAATCATTATGAACTCCTTTTCAAACAGTGGAGGGTAAAGTTGGGCAACAATGTCCCTATAGTGCTACGCATACTAACTGAAGATTTCATTATGTTTCATCTAATATTTTGAAGAGTATCCCTATC
Source organism: Hibiscus syriacus (assembly GCF_006381635.1). NCBI lineage: Eukaryota > Viridiplantae > Streptophyta > Magnoliopsida > Malvales > Malvaceae > Hibiscus > Hibiscus syriacus. The sequence continues at coordinate 807,177 of NW_024061764.1, read as the reverse complement.
GGGCATTATGTCAGTGACATGCTGGTTTTGTTCCTTGAAAGAATTTGGTAGATCCTTCAAAGTACCTATGTTGGCACTGGTCAATTGATCACCTCACAGATGATCCTGTCAGTTTTGCTTGAAAGCAATGAATTAGGAGTCTGTCGTCTCTGACGAAACCAATCATTCATCTGCAGGACATTGTTAAATATGCGGTGGGGCAAGTCCTACCCTCATATTTTTTAAACTTAGGCATTTTAAACTTTGGGGGTCAAATTAGATCGAGCACCAAACTCAGCTCTATTGCGTCCATTTCATCATAGAAGCTTTGCACTCCCATTTTCTTGAAGAAGTCTTTGTACCAGTCTTTCAGATGTTCTAACACCTCAGTCTTATTCCTCTCGATCTCCTCGAGATCCAGCGTAGTGTATTAATGCAAATTATTTTGGGGATTTATTACAACCACTTGAGCTTTGGCGGGAGAGGAACCCGCAAGATGCACGATAAGTTTCCCAAGAGAGATAACCAACTTCTAAGTATATTCCACTGCTGTATATTCAGAAGCCTCAACCAATGCAACATTTGGTTTTTTCCCTACTTCAACATCTAGCCTAGATAATTAATTTTCCCACGATATCATTAATCATGCTAGTATGGTTTTATAAGATACAATTTATGGTTGATCTATGTGATTGTTCCATTTTCATCTCCCAATTTTATTGCATCTTCAATAATTTTTCTTGCATTTCCTTTTTTAGCTGTTCACTTTTAGTATCCATGGTTTTGCTTCGGGTGTTATGAGGGTTTGGAGTTTTGTCTGCCAGTATCTTCTACCACACAATCCTCCATAAATTAATCTTATTGTCTCTTTAGATATGAATGCATATTATTGGTGATATATTAACAACAAAACAATAAAATGAAAGCTTATGCAAAAATAATAAATACTGAAAATAAAAAGGCATTGATCCCAAGAGTGAACATCGTAGAAAAACTTTCATTGGATGAAAAGTTTCACTCATTACAAAGTAGTTTGATTACAGATAGGGTTTAGCCCTCAAACTCAGCTCTAAAATTTCATTCATGATTGAAGTCATCTCTCTCGTATAATCAAAGGTTGGACTACTGTGAAGTTGAATGATTTCAACCCTGTTGGCCAATTTCCTTATATATCGAGCTACTTCACTCATTTGTGCTATGTCTTTACCCATCATGCGTTCTCACTTTCCAACAAAAGCATGGTAGTATTCATACGTGTCTTTTTATCCAGCATTGACACAGTTGATTTCTTTTTCTAGTTAGTGATTCGAATCTAACATTGTTGAAGCTCACTGATTTGATCTTGCAGAGCCTTGTTCTGCTTAAGAGAAACACTTAAGTCCATCGATACAGGTGAGACTTGTTGTAACACCCCAAACATCGGGACAGTGACAAAAATGTAAGAATTTAAAATTTAATGGATTAAGTTGAATAAATTGAAAAGTTCAAGGACTAATTTTTGAAATTTTGATTATGACTTGTTATTAAAGATGAGATATTGGAGAGGCATTATGGTCTTTTTAAAGGAAAGGAATTTTATATTCCATTTTTAGAGATATAAACACGTGGAGTAAGAAAATCAAGGGAAAAAGGAAAAGTCTAGAACTCTGGGTCATTTTCTCTTCATTTTATCTTGCCGTGAACTTTCATTTACAAAGGTAAGTGATTTCAAGCTGGTTGTTTCTTCAAATTTTTGTTTGGTTTTGAAAACTTAGGTGATATATAAGATTAAGGGAAGCTTTAGGTTGATTAAAACTGAGAGATGAGTAAATTAATGATGAATTTGTAAAGTGGGGTTTTAAGGGAATTATTGATATGGTTTAGTATTTGGATTCCTAAGGATAAATTTGACTTTTCAAGGGTCTAATTAAGGGATCTGAAGTATTAGAAATGATTTAAAACATGATTGAAAATATGGTATGATTTTTAGTCCCAAGTGTTTTAGTGGGAGTTTTTGATGTTTAGGAATGTTGAAGTGATATAAGTTGGTTTTGATAAGTGTAGTTGAGTTAAAAGGAATGAAATGAGATAAAAGTGGAGATTTGGGTGAGTTTTGCTTAATTTTCAAAATGAAATAGGTAATCTATGGGCAAGGGTATCAGTACTAGAAGAACAATACTGATACTTCAAGGCAAAAATAGTTTGAATTCGATGATCAATATCGATATTGATTGAAGAAGGTATCGATACTGAAATGGGGTATTGATACCAAGAGTAAGGTATTAATACTATTATCAAGTATGAAATTCCAGAATGCCAAAATGGTATCGGTACCGAAGTGGGTATCGATACCATAGAAGGGAAATATTGGTATTGTAATAGGGGTACCGATACTAGTGCGCCTGAAATGGTGAATTAGGTGTTTCTTTCAGCTCAAGTTATTAATGATTGGTTAATAGCAATATGAACTTTGATATTCATTTCGATTGTATTATTGTGTAAACATTGAATGAAGATAAATTCTGGACGATTCGACGTTATAGGTTATCGATCAAGAGTGATAAGGATTTTTGCTAGAACTTACGTGAGGCAAAGGTGAGTGCAACTTACTTATTTAATATTCGATATGAGGACGGCTTGTGATAAACCAACCTCATAGTTTTTGATTTAAAACCTTTCTATTTCTTTGATGTTATATTTTTACAATGTTTTATTCAAGTTATATTTCTTATGATATGTTTTGATGTTTATATGTACATGATTATGAAATTATGATATGTGAATATGCGTATATGAAAATGCTCGATGTGAAAGTGCTTATGTGAACAAGACACTCTGAATAATGAAATGATAAATAATTATGTGGTTAAAAAGTCCAATGTATATGTATGAGAGTTAGAGGTATAGTTGACCTATCAAGAGTCGAGGGTTCTATGTTGTCCTTTGAGAAAATCTTATGTGGTACTTCGAGACAAAACCTATGTGGTCATTTGGGAAAAATATGTGGCACTTCGGTGTAAATTATGTGAGTTATGGTGACATCATTAGTGCACAACCTCAATGTACTCAAATACCTAGAGTTCTCAGTAATATACATTGGGCATTTGAAAACAAAGTTATATAAATCGAATAATGTATAAAAGTATACATTCTTGTTATGAAAAGTAATTTGAATCCCTTATGAAATGTTTTTATGAAATGAATAAAAAAATTCAGTTTACAAAGTTTTATTTGAGTCGTACTTGCCTCACTATGTAGATGACTTAGCTGTAATTATTTCACACGTAGGTTCAAAAAAAGCGGAAGATTAAAGATAGAATAGGACAACATATATAAGTGTACAAAATAGATCAGAGCATTTCAATTTACAACGTATAGTATATGCCTCACTATTATTTTCGTTATTAACAACAACAACAACAATAAAACCCTATTCCCATATGCAATGGGTTAAGGGGGAGGTAGGGTAGTAGGCTACCCACAATGTCAGGTTGAGAGCAGCTTCCGTGGAAGACCTCTGGCAGTCAGAAAATTAAAAATAAAGATAAAATGCAATGCATGTATAAATAAATAAATAAATACATAGTTGAACAATCTTCATATGCAGTCTTCATATGCGCGTCTGTAATGGGAAGTAATCCCTACAAATAAATCCCTACGTAAAAATATTTGTGTATAGACAGAAACATATGATCCGACTAAATTTAAAAATAGGAAACATGAAGAGAATGATACACAGAAGTCAACGATAGCAAGCTACGAGAAGGAATAAAGTCAAATGGGTTAAAACCTAAACTAAGGCAACACTACTCCACTACCCTAGTTCTACGCCTTCATAAATTCCAATGACAGAAACATTTAAAAAGTATAAGTCATGGAAATTACTACAAAGGCATTAAAAAGAGGACATAGATGTTACACCCTATGGCTGTGACCCGCACTACTCAGCAACCCTGGTCTTAAGTCTCCATACTTTTCTATCAGATATCATGTCCTCGGCAAGGGCTAAATCCTTCAAATCAGATCTTAGGCTGTCTTCTCACTTTCGCCTTGGTCGTCCTCTTCTTCTAGCACCGTCGACTGTAATCAATTCTACCCTCATGACCGTATCTGACGGTTGTCGCCTAAGGACATGCCCAAACCACCGTAGTCTTCCCTCCCTCAATTTTTTAGATACAGGCACCACCCCCAAGGACATCCTAATAGCAGAGTTTGGTGTCATGTCCCAAAGAGTCCTACCACATGCCCATCGAAGCATTCTCATTTCTGTGACCTCCATTCTCCTTACGTGGTCCTTCTTGATTGCCCAAAATTCTGATACATACAACAGTGCTAGTCTTATTGCCATTATAAAAAAATTTCCCTTAACTTTTAGAGGCAGCTTCTTGTCACACAAAACTCCAGTACCAGCCCTCCATTTTTGCCATCCCGCCTTTATACGGTGTGTAACGTCATCATATACACCCCCATATTTATGTATCATAGACCCTAGATACTTGAAACAATCCTTTGAGGGGAGAACGTGTCCTTCTATGCATACTTCTACATCTTCATCATTTTGGTTCCCATTGAAGTTTGAACATAAATACTCTATATTTTCAATATTGATCCTTAGACATTTTTCTTCCAAAGTAGTCTTCCAGGTAGCCATTCTACTATTCAGCTCAGTTTTTGTTTCAGCAACTAGGACAATGTCGTCAGCAAAAAGCATAAACCATGGAACACCGTCTGGTGTCACATAGTAGATGTCGTCCATAATCAAGGCGAAGATGTAAGGGCTAAGAGCTGACCCCTGGTGAAGTATGATTTCCACTGGAAATACCTCGGTGTCGCCAACTGTAGTCCTAACGTATATAGTAGATCTACAGTACATATCACGAATCGCCCGGATATAAGCAGTTGGGATCCGTCTCATTTCCAAGGTCTTCCAGATCGTATCGCAGGGAACGCTATCATATGCCTTCTCAATGTCAATGAACGCCATGTGAAGATCTATATTTTTTCCCTATATTTCTCCATAAGCCGTCGAAGTAGATGAATCGCCTCCGTAGTAGACCTGCCTGGCATAAAGCCAAATTGGTTTTCCGAAACCCTAGTAACCTGTCTCAACCTAGCCTCTATCACCCTTTCCCATAGCTTCATGGTATGACTGAGTAGTTTAATATCTCTGTAGTTACCACAACGTTGGGGATCTCCTTTATTCTCATAGATTGGTATCACCGTAGACTATCTCCACTCTTCTGGCATCTTGGCAATCTCTAAAATAATATTTAAGATGTTAGTCAACCACTTAACTCCCTCTTCTCCTAGGGCCAACCACACATTGGTAGGAATTTGATCTGGACCGACAGCTTTGTCCCTCCCCATCTTTCTAAGAGCCATTTTGACTTCCTCAAACCTAATCCTACTTGTAGGGCAGTCATTGGCCGTAGTATGATGGTCGGCTGACCCATCAACGATACTATCTTTACCGGGAAAGACACTGTCATTAAATAAGCCAAAGAAGTAACTACCCCAAACCCACTTAATATCATGATCTTTCACTAAAAGAACACCATTGTTGTCCTTAATAAACCTAATGCTACCTAGATCCTTTTTCCTATTCTCTCTGGATTTTGCAAGCCTGAAGATGTTGTTTTGTCATTTCTTGGTGTCTAATCTCTTGTACATTTCCTCGTATGCTTTATCATTTGCTTTAGCCACTGTTTTCTTGGCTTCCCGCTTTGCCTCCTTGTATCTTTGTTTAGCTCTCGATCTTTCTTCGTTGTCATTGCTTTGTAGAAACTCCTTGAAGCAAGTTTGCTTTGTCTTTACCTTAGTTTGGACTTCTTCGTTTCACCACCACGATTCTTTACGTTCCTTGACCTTTCCTGTCGATAACCCAAGGGTATTTTTGCCCACATCTCTGATGGAATTTGTCATATTTTTCCATAACATATCTGCATCATTTGAGTTTGCAGTTCCAAAACATGTATTAGACAAAACCTTACTCCTAAAGTCATCAGTTGTCGCTCCATGTAAGTTCTTCCAAAGGATCCTAGGTTTACCAAGTTTAGCCCTCCTATGAGTGCTCTGCGCGTGGCATACGCAGAACACCAAAACCAACAATCTATGTTGTGATGCACATGCCTCTTCAGGGAACACCTTACAGTTAATGCAAGCCCATCGATCCCGATTTCGAACCAGGATATAGTCGATTTGGGTATAATGTCCCCCGCTATAGAACGTAATCAAGTTCACATCACTCTTGTTAAAAAAGGAGTTAGTGACCACCATATCGTGTGCAATAGCAAATTCAGGCAACGTACGCCCCTCCTCGTTCCTACGACCAAAACCAAAACCCCCATGAACATCGTCATACCCGTCGATTACACTACCTATATCTCCATTGAAGTCTCCCCTGATGAAAACTCTTTGGTCCTCTGGAATGCTCCTAAGTACATCATCTAACTGCTCCCAGAAGCAACGTTTCTCCCCCTCCCCATGCCAACATGTAGGGCATACACTGAAAGGACATTCACCACTTCCGCTTCTATAATAACCTTAATCATCATGATCCTATCCCGGTATCTACAAACTTCAACTACATTTTCCTTGAGCCTAGAGGATACCAAGATACCCACCCCATTTCTAGCATTATATACGCTTGAATACCATAAATTGTACCCATTACACTCTTTGGCGCGAGCCCCTTTCAACCTAGTTTCTTGAATACATGCAAAATCTATTTTCATATTACAAAGTACGTCGGTCAGCTCCAGCAGCCTAGCATTTAATGTGCCTACATTCAACGAACAAACTCTAAGTCTAGTCTCTTTGACACCACTCTGTCGAGCCCTCCTCCTATACGCCCTATGGGATCTAAAAGAATGACATGACCTCAAGTAATCATCTATAGCCGAAGCTATGAGGAACTATGACAAAGGAATCCAAAGAGGACAGAAGATGCACCAATAAAACACTAGAGAATTGAGGGGTACTAAGAAGACTAGTTGGTTACTTAATAGGATTTTAAGACAAATTAACACTATCTTACTTAAGTTTAGGCCAACAGCTAGAAACCAATGATTGGATATATATCTTAAAAAAAATCTATCATATAAAATTTCCCTTTTAAGTAAATATTACTAAAAAAGAACAGACCATAAGTTCATAAAGAGCTCAAAATTCAAGTTCATATAAAACAAAAGCAATTTTCACACTCTTTTTCCAGTAATAGTCACAACTAAAATTATTAAGTGTTTATTTAAATATGAATGTGAGTTTTTATTATTTACTTTAATTCAAGGGTTCCACCATTTTAATACAAATAAAAGTTTAAATTTTCCCCTATTTTTAAGATTTAAGGATTTAACAAGTTAATGTGACACCTCGGGCTCGTATCTGGGTCGGGTACGGGTTAGGGGTGTTACATTTAATGGTATCAAAGCTATGTTTTAATTGATTTTAAGTTCAAAATGAATTCGTTTTTGTTTTAAAAAGTGTACTTGCCAACTAAGAGTTTAGTCTCTCTTATCTGATAAGGTAATTAGTATGTTGTCCTTACTAATAAAATAGTTATTTGCTCTTATTAGATGTCGGATTTTGAGGGCTTCCGAAATGAAGAGGGAGATATAAATGAAGGTAGCATTACCTCACCTGCCCCAACTAGGCAAGGTGAGGAACTTGATCTCCGGGAATGCCTATACAAGATCAATGGACCTTTTTCCAAACGTTGGATGCGATTCTGACGCGTTTCTAATCGGTTGCTGCCTTAGCTCCTAAGATGAATATGGCTAAGGATCCTGGGAGCACCTTAATTTAAAGGAAAAGCTGAGGAATGCCCCGTTGATGTTGATCTATGGCTTAACGACATTAATATTATGCTAGAGAGTCTCCATTGTTCTAAAATAGAGAAGCTGGATGGGGTAGTTTCATTACTTCGAGGAAAAGTAAGAATATGGTGGACGAATGTGACGATGCGAGCTACAAGGGACCAAGTGACATGGTCATTCTTTCTGGAAGAGTTTAAGAACAAATATATTGGGGATCAATTTATCCGTCAGATGAAATAATAATTTATGAGTTTAAAGCAAGGGAATATCACTGTATATGAGTACGAGTGCGAGTTCAATAAGCTGAGCAGATTTGCATTGGATTTGGTCCTTACGAAAAAAGACTCATGTGATTGGTTTGTTGAGGGTTTATACCCTCAATTGAAAGAGTTGTTATTAGCACTGAATATCTCTTTATTCGAAGAGGTAGTGAATCAAGCCAAATCCCTAGAGCGAGCTCAAAATGAGAGATTTAGAGAGCAAAAGACTCAATGGAATAAGAGAGCTGGTCCCTTGTCAAGTGTATAATAATTGAAGAAAAGTCAAGGTTCGAGTTTTTGACCTCAGATTAGATCAGAGTCAGCTGCATCCTCAGGTAGAGGATTCAATTCTGGAAGAGCCAGACAAACTTAATCCGTGGAATATGGAGTGAAAAAGTCAAATCAATGTCAACATTGTGGTAAACAACATAGTAGTGTATGTCGTAGAGTCTTTGGAGCATGTTTCAAGTTTGGGGAGACATGATATTTTATTCGGGATTGCCCAATGATAACCGGAGAGCCTGCACAAACAAAGAGATTCGCTACTGCACCTCTAAAAGGTAGATGATGAGGTCAAGAAAAAAATCAGTCAGAGTCGACCACTCTACCTGAAGTGTGCTCTGCTGCTCGAGTATACAACCTTAAGACTAGTGAAGATTGTGATGATCCTCAAATCATTACTGGTACTTTTCAATTATCTGGTAAACATGTTTTAGTTTTGATTGATTCGGGATCGAATTACTCTTATGTTAGTAGTAAACTGGTGAAAGATTTAAAAATTCAGTTAGAACCTAGTAGTAGTGAGGTAATTGTGACTAACCCATTAGGGCATAGTGCTCGAGTGAAACAAATTTTTTAAGAGTGTCTTATAAGTATTCAGGGAATTGAATTCCCTGCTAATCTAATGGAATTACCCTTTGACGAGTTCGATATTATCTTAGGAATGGATTAGATATATCATTATCACACCAATATGAATTGTCGATTAAAGGGACTTGTGTTGAGAAGTCTCGATGGATCAGATGTTAGTGTAGTCAGCGAGAGATTCAATCCCTTAACTAACGTTATATCAGTGGTATCGGCTGAAAAGTTAATGTTACAAGGATGTCAAGCTTTCATCGCCAATGTAATTGATACTCAAGCCAAGAGAAGAATAATGTAAGACATTTCGACTATCTGAGAGTTTCCAGAAGTATTTCCTAAGGAATTACCAGGATTACCTCCTAATAGGGAGATAGAGTTTCAAATTGAGCTTTTGCCAAGATCAACACCAATTTCGATGGCCCCTTACAGAATGGGTCCGAAAGAACTGAGTGAGTTAAAGACTCATTTGCAAGAGCTTTTAGATAAAGGATTCATCCGACCCAGTGTTTCGCCTTGGGGTGCACCGATATTATTTGTAAAGAAGAAAGATGGATATATGTGTCTCTACATTGATTATCGAAAACTCAATAAAGTGACCATAAAGAATAAGTATCCTCTCCCAAGAATCAATGCTTTTTTTGATAAACTAAATGGAGATTCAATGTTTTCCAAGATTGATTTGCGTTCTGGTTATCACCAGTTGAAGATTAAAGAGAAGAACATTGTAAAGACAACTTTTAGAACGCGGTATGGTCATTATGAATTTGTAGTTATGTCGTTTGGGTTAACGAATGCATCTACTGCGTTTATAGACATCATGAATAGAGTGTTTCAGCCCTATCTTGATCAGTTCATAGTCGTCTTCATTGATGATATCTTGGTGTATTCAAAGACAAATAAGGAGCATTACACTCATCTGTGGGTGATTCTGCAAACACTGCGAGATAAAAGGCTTTATGCTAAACTATCGAAGTGTGAGTTTTGGCTATAAGAAATAATGTTTCTCGGATATGTGGTTTCTACAGAAGGGATTCGGGTGGATCCTCAGAAGGTAAAAATTATTTTAGATTGGGAAATTCTGAAGAATGTGTTAGAAGTTTAGAGTTTCCTAGGTCTCACAGGTTATTATCGAAGGTTCATCAAGAACTTTTCGATGATATCTTTGCCTTTGACCAATCTGTTAAAGAAAGATGTATCCTTTACTTGGACCCCTGAATGTCAAAAGAGTTTTGAAACTTTGAAGCAAATTTTGACAGAATTTCTGGTATGGGATCAACCAGAATCTGGAAAGGATTATGTGGTTTACAGTGACGCGTCTCATAATAGCTTGATATGTGCATTGATGTAAGAATACAAAGAGATGGCATATGCACCGAGGCAATTGAAACCGTACGAGAAGAACTATTCGATGCATGACTTGAAGTTGGTTGTAGTAGTGTTTGTTGTGAAGATATGGCGTCACTACTTATATGATGAGCGTTGCTACATCTACACAGACCATAAGATTTTGAAGTATTTGATGACTCAGAAAGAGCTAAACTTGAGACAACGAAGATGGATTGAGCTTCTCAAGGATTATGATGTGGTAATTGATTTCTATATTGGGAAAGCAAATGTGGTAGCTGATGCTTTGAATCGTAAGACGTTCTCAGCTTTACTAGCCTTAGATGCAAGATTGTTATTAAGTGGTGATGATACATTACTCGTGGAGTTAAATCTTAAGTCTACACTATTTGATCAAATTAAAGATGATAAGTATTTGAAAAGATTGGAACAAGTGAAAAATAAAGAGAATAAGGATTTTTGAAGTTAAGCTTGATGGTAATCTATATTATCGTGGGAGACTTGATATTCCAGATTATGAAGAGTTGAAGAATGACTTGTTTTCAAAAGCTCATTATAATTCGTTGGCTATGCAGCTAAGAGGAAGCAAGATGTACATGGATCTTAAAAGTCGTTATTGGTGGCCAGGAATGAAAATGAAGATTATATATTTTGTGTCCAAGTGTTTGACATGTCAGCAAGTAAAAGCTGAACATCAGGTTCCTTCAAGATTGTTGTAACCAATCTCAATTCTTCACTGGAAATGAGAAAATGTTACAATGGATTTTGTAATGGGGTTACCCTTGACCCCGAATAAAAGAGACTCAATCTGGGTGATAGTTGACCGATTGATCAAGTCAGCACATTTCATTCTCGTTCGAGCTGACTTCTCTATGGACAAGTATGTTGAATTATATATTAAGGAGATTGTTCGACTTCATGGTGTGCCTGTTTCAATAGTATCCGACCGAGATCCACAATTTACTTCAAGATTTTGGAAGACTTTACATGGAGCTTTAGGGACTTGATTAAACTTTAGTACAACCTTTCACCCTCAGACAGAAATCTTGGAAAATATGTTAAGGACACGTGTTATCGAGTTTAAAGGATCTTGGGAAACGTATTTGCCTCTTGCAGAGTTTGCCTACAACAACAACTACTAGTCAATCATTAAGATGGCTCCCTATGAAGCTTTATACGAGAGAAAGTGTAAAACACCACTGAATTGGTATGAGCTTAAGGATCGGGATGTTCTTGGTCCTAATTTGATTAAGGAGGTAGAAAATAAAGTTCAAGTGATTCAGCACAATATTAAAGTGGAAGTCGATAGACAAAGATCATATTCTGATTTAAAAATGAAAGAGATTGAGTTTGAAGTTAGAGACAGAGTATTTTTGAAAATCTCTCCTTGGAGGAAAATGTTACATTTTGGTCGGCAAGGAAAACTTAGCACCAGATTTATTGGCCCGTATGTAATTGTTAAGAGAGTGAGACCAGTGGCATATCAATTAGCATTGCCACCAGAGATGGAAAAGATCCACAATGTTTTTCACGTGTCTATGCTCAGGAGATATCGATCAGATCCTTCGCACATAATAACACTAGATGAGATAGAAGTTTAATCTGACCTGACCTACGAGGAAGAACCAGTACAAATTTTAGCATATGAAATCAAGCAGCTAAGGAGCAAGACAATTCCATTAGTTAAATTTCTATAGAGAAATCATAAAGTAAAGGAAGCAACATAGGAACATGAGGAGGATATGCGTAGACAATTTCCTCATCTTTTTGTGCAATGAAAATTCGAGGACGAATTTTCTTAAGGGGAGATTTGTAACACCACAAACATCGGGTCATTGACGAAAATGTAAGAATTTAAAATTTAATGGTTTAAGTTAAATAAATTGAAAAGTTTAAGGACTAATTTTGGAAATTTTGATTAGGACTTGTTATCAAAGATGGGATATTATAGGGGCATTATGGTATTTTTAAAGGAAAAAAAATTATATTCCCATTTTTAGAGATATAAACACGTGGAGTAAGAAAATCAAGGGAAAAAGGAAAAGTCTAGAACTCAGGGTCATTTTCTCTTCTTCTTTATTTTGTCGTGAACCTTCATTTGAAAAGGTAAGTGATTTCAAGTTGGTTGTTTCTTTAAATTTTGGTTTGGTTTTGAAGGCTTAGGTGATATATAAGCTTAAGGGAAGCTTTAAGTTGATTAAAACTGAGAGATGAGTAAATTAATGATGAATTTGTAAAATGGGTTTTTAAGGGAATTGTTGATATGGTTTAGTATTTGGATTTCTAAAGATAAATTTGACTTGTCAAGGATCTAATTAAGGGATTTAAAGTATTAGAAATGATTTAGAACATGATTGAAAATATGGTATGATTTTTAGTCCAAAGTGTTTTAGTGGGATATTTTGACGTTTAGGAATGTTAAAGTGATATAAGTTGGTTTTGATAAGTGTAGTTGAGTTAAAAGGCATGAAATGAGATAAAAGTGAAGATTTGGGTTAGTTTTGGTTAATTTTTGAAATGAAATAGGTAATTTATGGGCAATGGGTATCGGTACTATAAGAACAGTACCAATACTTCAAGGCAAAAATTGTTTGAATTCGAGGATCATTATCAATACTGATTGAAGAAGGTATCGATACTGAAATGGGGGTATTGATACCAAGAGTAAGGTATTGATACTATTATCAAGTATGAAATTCCAGAATGCCAAAATGGTATCGGTACTGAAGTGGGTATCGATACCATAGAAGGGAAATATTGGTACTGTAGGAGGGATACCGATACTGGTGTACCTGAAATAGTGAATTAGATGTTTCTTTAAGCTTAAATTATTAAAAATTGATTAATAGCAATATGAACTTCGCTATTCATTTCGATTGTATTATTGTGTAGACATTGAACGAAAACAAATTTTGGATGATTCGACGTTATAGGTTATCGATAAAGAGTGATAAGGATTTTTGCTAAAACTTACATGAGGCAAAGGTGAGTGCAACTTACTTATTTAATATTCGATACGAGGACGACTTGAGATAAGCCAACCTCATAGTTTTCGATCAAAAACCTTTATATTTATTTTATGTTATATTTTTACAATGTTTTATTCAAGTTATATTTCTTAAGCTATGTTTTGATGTTTATATGTACATGATTATGAAATTGTGATATGTGAATACACGTATATGAAAATGATCAGTGTGAAAGTGCTTATGTGAACAAGACACACTCTGAATAATGAAATGATAAATAATTATGTGGTTAAAAAATCCTAAGGTATATGTATGAGAGTTAGAGGTATAGTTGGCATGCCAAGAGTTGAGGATTCTATGTGGTCTATTAGGACAATCTTATGTGGTCCTTCGGGACGAAACCTATGTGGTCCTTCGGGACAAACATGTGACACTTCGGTGCAAATTATGTGAGTTGTGGTGACAACATTAGTACATAACCTCAATGTACTCAAATACCTAGAGTTCTCAGTAATATACATTGGGCATTTGAAAACAAACTTATATAAATCAAATAATGTATAAAAGTACACATTCTTGTTATGAAAAACAATTTGAATCCCGTATGAAATGTTTTTATGAAATGAAATAAAAAAATTAGTTTACAAAGTTTTATTTGACTCGTACTTGCGTCACTAAGTCGGCGACTTAGCGTGTGATTGTTTCACACGTAGGTTCGAAGAAAGCGGAAGATTAAAGCTAGAATATGATAGCACACTCTTAAAGAGGGTCAGATTAGATCAGTTTGAACGTAGGTTCTTTATTTTGGTACTATTGTTGGCATGTACTATACGTTGTAAATTGAAATGCTCTGATCTATTTTGTAAACTTATACTTTTTGTACTTATGTAAATTATTAAGTGTTTTTTAAATATGAATGTGAGTTTTTATTATTTACTTTAATTCAAGGGTTCCACCATTTTAATACAAATAAAAGTTTAAATTTTCTCATATTTTTAAGATTCATGGATTTGATAAGTTAATGTGACACCTAGGGCTCGTATCTGGGTCGGGTACGGGTTAGAGGTGTTACACTTGTACTTGTAGTAGATATTCCTCAAAATGTGAGGTGCGGTTCTTAAGCTCGTCATTCTTGGTTTGGGATTGGTTCAGCTCCTCTTCAAACCTTATCTATAATTCTTCTATCTCCCCAGTAAGTTCATCCACTCGTTGGATTTTTGTTGAAATCTCTGTCTGCTTCCTATCAAGGACACAGTTCCAACCTTGTCTTTTGGACCACATTTCACCTTTCTTTTGCTCCCTTTCTTCTTCAAGCTCTTGGATTCTTCACTCTTTAGCTTCTAAGTCTTCACGTATGCTATTCATTCCGGTTTCTAACCCCTGGACTCAATTTTTCTCATCCACTAGCTCTTTCAGAATATCTTCTTTTTTTTCTTAAACTTAAGAGCTTCACGGTTTTTATTCTCGAATTGATTTACAACTATATTTTTTCGAATTCCAACCCTTCTATCTTTATCTTCTCAACTTCTAAATTCTTGATCTGATGTTTTTTCTCAACCTCAAGACTTTTAGCTCGACGTTTTGCAGCTCCTAACTCTCTAGCCCATTTTTGCGGTGCTTTACTTGATCTAGTTCCCTTTCTTTCTCATTGCAGCTTTTGATAATATTTTTTAGGTCTTCTAACTAAGCTTCCACCACTTCTTTTTTTTTCTTATCATTTTGAACTATTTAACATGAAATTCTCTCTTCTTATCTCTTTCATTCTCTTGTCATCATTGGTTTTCTATACTTCAAATTCCTTTATCTGGATTTCCAAGTTTGAAGGAATTTTCCTAAATTGCTCTTTCATCAACATTGAACCTTCTCCAGAAGCTAAGGGAATTTTGTTATTTTCCATTTTAATTCTCCAAGCTTCATAGTCAAGGGTTAACAAGACGTCAGCTCTAACCACGTTCGTTCTAAAAGTCAACATCTATGAATCAACTATATCCTTGACCCTCTTCTTATAGTTGATTTCTTTGTAATCAAATTCAACATAGGTCACTGGGATAAACTGTCGAGCACCAAACCGTCTCAAAACTAATAAAGGAGTATATCCAACTCATCCCCACAGTCCCAGAAGTGTGACCCAATCGAAGTCTCCACATTTATATAAGATTTGAGTGTGCATCAGCCATGGGGATCGCCATACTATATTATGATCTTAAAGGTTTTTGAAGAAATTGATCCATTGGTCTTTATGTAATGTCTCAACCCACTCCTTTTTAAAGTACTCTGGAACAGGTGAGTAGTCATTCAAGAAACGATTGT
The DNA here is from genome assembly GCF_006381635.1 of Hibiscus syriacus. Classification (NCBI taxonomy): domain Eukaryota; kingdom Viridiplantae; phylum Streptophyta; class Magnoliopsida; order Malvales; family Malvaceae; genus Hibiscus; species Hibiscus syriacus. The sequence goes on along the minus strand of NW_024061764.1, from coordinate 791,658 downwards.
AGTTGAATTTTTTTTCTTTCCAGAAATAAATCATGTTCCACATGGTGAGCATTTGTGCACATCCCATGAAGAGACCTCCTTTCAATCTTCTACAAATGTTGAAAGATCTAAATGTCTCAACCAGGATTGCAGGTACTTGATTCAATTCTCTCTTCAACTTTTCAAACAAATCAACCATAACTAACTCAACGAGACCTAGGCACTTGGGAAAGATTACCAAGCCATAGATCACTAGGGAAAGCACATCCCTTCTTACATTCTCATCCATGTGTGCCTCAACTTTCTATTGCAAGTGGAACCATGGAACACCTTCACTTTTCCCGTTTTGTTGTAGGTGATCAGTTACCCACTTTTCACTTGTACCCAAAATTTTTGCGAGTTTTGACTTGAAGGATGGTCTTTTTGTTGACCTGGAGTATATCTTGTCCACTTTAACATTCATTAAATTCAGTAAAAAGTGGTATTCTTCCAACGTTGGAGCCATGTCCTCGAGATTGAACGTTAAGAAACTATAGGCTAAATTCCAAAATTGTATCATGTTTCAAATTAGGATTGGATCTACATTGACATACATCTGATAGAATATATCTCTATAAATTTATTGAAATACTTGTTTATCGCTGAAGCTCCAACTTTCCCAGAGCTCATTTTGTTTAATGGTGGCTGGTTTGCAATTAAAAATCTCTGACACATAATGCTATGGTAGACTGTCTCCTTGTTCTTTTTGCTTTGCTTCGGATTAGTCACTCGCATCTGTAGGATTCTCTTATTTGTTTAGGAAACTTTTCTCTATCGTGAAAGTCTTCCAATCTAACAAACACTTACGGATCAATCACCTCTTTCTAATGATATGTACATGCAATATGAAGAAAAAAGGAAACAAAAGAAAAGAAAACAAGCAAATCAATTAGTAAAAATAAATATATGAAATTAACAAAAGATATAGAAAGGTAAACAAATTAATCCTACCCCCATGCGATATACCCAAATAGGATTTATCAAAAATGAGTCCTACCCAGACATGTTTTCTACCCTCATGCATTTATTCGGTAATTAAAACCTAACTGCATACTTTTTCTAGTTCACATGCTTTAATTCGAAAAAAAATAAATCTATTCTACAACTTTAAGAATAAAAGAGAAGGTTAGAGTAAGTTCCTCCTTCTTGTACATCTTTTTTTATATCTGACATACAGAGGTTTCATATTATTCTACTTAGGGTGATCATTCTATGGTTCACTACATGCATGGTTTCGGCTCTAATAGAGAAAGGGTACTCATATTGTCCTTTTTGTTGGTATCTCATTGGGCTACCAAACCTTCAATCGTAACCCATTATAGGCATAAACGAATCAAGTTCAATTCGAGGGGATACACTTCCATATACTCATACAAAGAATAAATCCCTATAGAGGTATAAGGCGTGTGTACCCTAGAGGTTATTTGTTAAGCTCATATGAAGAATAAATTCTTACGAGAGTAAGGTGTTCACCCCTATTTACTTCGGACAAAGCTCGGGTATATAGCTTATTTCATGCAAATGCATGTGAAGTGAGTGATGATGAACATACAAACCTTCGACCAAATAAAATGACAAAAATAAAAGAAACACTTTCGAAATAAACCTTGACAAAGTTGAAAACATGAATTAAAACATTAGTACGATAATTTATAAATAAAGAATTCATAAAAAATCCAACAAATGGATCATAAGCTAACTAAATACTTGAACTCATAGTTTTTACTACTACGACAATGTATAAGCGATTGATAGCTTGACTCTCTAAAGTGTCTCTAGCGGAGTCGCCAAGCTGTCGTAACATCCTTTTTATTTTAAAAGTTTTACATTTTAAAAGAAAAGTTCATTTACGACTTATTTTAAAAATATACATTTTTAATTATGTTGATCAAATTGAGTAGGATTCACCATCGACCTTTAGGTTAGGTAGGTCGAATACCTAAAAACGCCTTTTAAATGATTAAAAATTATTTAAAAGACATAAATCAGTCTAAGTTTACAAAAAGAAATTGATTTAAAGAGTTCGAGAGTTGATTATGCATGATAAAGAAAAATCACCACCACATTGCCCAAAATTGGTACTTATTCACTTATACATTATCGTGGTAGTGAAACTACGAATTTGAATATAAAATTAGAATATGATCCATTTATTAAACTTTAATTAATTTGTTTACAATTATTTATTAAGGAATTTTTTTAATTTGAGGATAAATCTCAGGATTTGCACATCCTCTAATGGGAAGTCTATCCCATCTATTTCTCTTCTAATATTCCCTCTTCATTATTATCAAAAGATTATGAATCGAATAAAAAAATAAATAATTTCAGAAAATAGCGCATTATTTAAAAAGACATACATTGCCATTATTTTAAAATAAAATGAACGAAAGAAATAATTATTCTATTTTATTTTAAAAAATTCAATTTATTTCAAGTTCACCTTTTGTTCGAATATCGTCTTGAATCGCACTACTTCTATGAAGTTGTGCTTTTCACGCTCATTCTATGTCAAGTGTCCTTGAAGATGAATATGAGTATGAAATTTAATAAAATATCATGATCGAATATTTAGAGTGTTTTACCCATTTAATGACTACACCATAAATTTAGCATCCAATATTTACGACTAGACTTAAATATCCATATAAAAGAATATATATATGCCACAATAACATGTGATATTAAAAACACAGATTAGAACAAACTAAAAACCATAATAGCACATGGACCAAATCATCAAATTTAAGGCATAAATAGGGATTAAATCATAATCCAATAGAAATGGCAAGGACTAATCCTAAAATAAATTAAATTAGGCCTAAACAATAGCCATAATATAAATAGGGTTAAAAGTGGAGGGCTTAAAGCGTTAATAAAGCCATTTTCACATGTAATAAAACTAAGGACTAGAATGAAATTAAATATAAATTGGTAGGCATAAATGGGTATTTAACCAAAGGCAACATTGAAAAGAAGTGACCAAACTGTAATTTTAGTAAATTTCATGACCAAAGTCAAATATCAACAAAGATGGAATGATAACATGACAGTGATTAAAATGTAAGTGCAAAAAGATAAATGCTTAAAATAAAATGGTTAGGATTTTTATTCAATGACAAAAATACAAGCATGATAAAATCTAAAGCTTGAAACATAAAGACAAAACTATTATTTAGGGATTAAGATGAACCATTACAAAGAATGAAAGTCCTACTATGTTATTTGGCCCTAAGACTAGGCGTTGAACCCTTCGCCCGAAACGGTGTCGTTTGGCGCCTGATATATATGCTAAAACTAAGGAAAACCATATCATATTTTCAGTTTATACCATATTTCATTTTTGCCTATGAGAGAAATCTGAAATAGCTATGTTGAACTATGTTTATAATATTTTGATATAACAAATTAAGGCAAAATGTTTTTGGACTTGATTGAATTTGTTCAAAGTTTTGAAAAGTTTTCAAAAGTAATTCAAAGTCCATTAAACTAGAATTTGAGCACAAAACTGATTTTCAGGGTACATAGTATCGATATTGTTCTTACAGTATCGATACTATATGAACATTATCGATATTGTTCATGTGGCACCGATACGAAAGGTAAGAGAAGTATCGATACTTTCTAGATAGTATCGATACTACCATGTGTTTTCCAAAATGCTCAAATTCCAATATGTAAAATAGGTATCGATACTCAAAAGAGTACTGATACTACTTTACACAGTAGTATTGATACCATGAGCATAATATCAATATTGGTCATACCCAACGGCTAGTTTATTTAAATATTATAAAGGTAGTACCGATACTCATTAAAGGAGTATCGATACTCCCTGTCATTGGCAGTTTTATTTTGCAAAACAATTATCTCCAACGGCTCCAAATCATCCCCAACGATTAGAAATGACCATAAGTTCATTCCAACATATAAAAACAAGTTGAAGACACTTAAAGAAGGGTTAGAACACCTATCCAAACAATCAAACACAAGAGAAGAGTTTTTATTCTTATTTTCCTTTCTTTTGTAAATATTAGTGTTTTAGTGAGCTTAATCTTGTAAACACCTACCTTTTAGAGGTTTTCTTGTTTACTCATTTTATGTTTTTTTGTAAAAGGGGAGTGGTTCTAGCTAAACCTTTGAAAAGTCAGGTAGTGTAAAGGTTATCTCTTTATCCTGTAAAAAGAAAGAACAAATTAGTAAATTTGTTAGAAAATCCTTAGTGAAGAGATAAGGTAGTGGATGTAGACTTGGTTGAGAAGTCGAACCACTATAAATCCTTGTGCAAAATTTTCTATCTTTTAATCTCCTTACTCCCTAAACTTAAAAATAATTCAAACTCTCTTGGAAAATATTTTGGTTTTTCATTTGAGTTTCATTCGATAATCCCAACAAGCTCTCATCTCCCACTTTGCTTCCTTGACGTAAGAAAAAAACCTCCCCACGATCGCTGTAGATCGGTGGCACTAATGGGGAAAAAGAACCCGAAACGCCTATTCTCTCTCCCTTTATCTGTAAAGTCATAAAAGCCACCCATTCAAAAACCTAAAACCCCCAAAATCAAACCCCTCATTTGAAATCTAGAAACTAAAACCCCAAACCTAGAACAAAAGATGAAGGCTTTTTACCTTCAGTGGTGTTTCTTTGTCTCCGATGAAGCGGGCATGGTCTTGGTTTAGAGAAAAATGTGAGATTTTTTCGTTTTGCTTTTTTTCTCGTTTTTATAATAGTATTCGAATGCCCTCAAAAAGTTGGGTTTTTGGTTTATATATGTCTCCTTTTTCCTTTTTCCAATTTTTTTTTGCTTTTGTTCATTTTTTATTTTCGTTTTTTGGCTGATTATTTTGTATTTCTGTTGAACCATGTTTTATAATATTTTGATATAACAAATTAAGAAAAAAATATTTTTGGACTTGAATTGAATTTATTCAAAGTTTTTAAAGTTTTCAAAAATAATTCAAAGTCCATTAAAAGTGAATTTGAGCACAAAACTGATTTTCAATGTATGTAGTACCAATATTGTTCTTACAATATCAATACTATATGAATAATACCGATATTGTTCATGTGGTACTGATACCCTAGGTAAGAGAAGTATCGATACTATAAAGGTAGTATCGATACTACCCGCTTTCTCAAATTCTAAAATGCAAAATAGGTACCTATACTCAAAGAAGTATCGATACTACTTCTCAAAACAGTATCGATACCATATAGATACCCTCAGGTCCAACGACTAGTTTTATTTAAATATTACAAAGGTAGTACCGATACTTCCTATAAGAGTACATATACCCTCTGTCCTGTGCAGTTTTATTTTATAGAGAAAACATCCCTAACGGCTCCAAATCACTCCCAACGGCTAGAAATGGCCACAAACACATTCCAACATATAAATACAAGTTCAAGACACTTGAAGAAAGGTTAGAACACCTATCCAAGAAATCAAACTGTAATGCCCCAAATATCGAGTTAGGGATTATATTGAAATGATTTAAAAATATGAGGATTTATTCTATTAAATAATGAAAAATGAGAATGATTAGGATTAATGGTTGAGATTAAATTGTGACAATAGATTATTAAGAGGGCATTCTAGTCCTTTAAGTGAAAAATAATTTAAAATGCCTTTTTAGATTGGTATTAAAGAAAGGGGAAAAGGGAATTAGGTTACATAAAAAGTCTTTATTCTCTTCTTCCTCTTTCCCTCGTAGAAAAGCTCCTCCTTAGCTTAAAGGTAAGTTTTCAATTTAATGCTTTATTCCTTCAATTTTTGTTGGTTAAAGGTAAGTTTTCAATTTAATGGTTTATTCTTTCAATTTTTATTGGTTATTGAAGCCTTGTATATGATGGAAGCATAAGGAAGGTTTAGATGAGATTAAAATAATGAGATAAGGGGAATAAAAGAGATTTTAGAAAATGGATGTTATAATGATATGTTAATATATGAGGTTTTATTAATGTTTATTGGTAGAATTGATTTGTCAAATGAAGTAAATAAAAGATTAGAAGCATAGAATGAGTTTAAAAACAAGTTTTAAATCTTGGTATGATTCTTATAATCAAATGAATTTGAGAGTTACTAGATATTTTAAGTATCCAAATGAAAGAGATTTGGTATGGATAAGTAGAGAAGGGTTACATAGTATTGTTAGGGGTAAATGTGAAAAACAATTTGCCAAATTTGGGTATGTCTCGGGTTGAAAACTGGAAAAACTAGGTATGGGTATCGGTACTGATAGAACAATACCGATACTATAGGCAAAAATTGGGTTGAATTAGATGAGAAGTATCGATACTGATTCAATCAGTCTCGGTACCGATAAGGTAGTATCGATACCATGGTAAGGGTATCGATACCAGGTAACATCGAACCTAATTTTGGTATCGATACCGGAGGGGGTATCGGTACCATAGTATAGTAGTATCGATACTATGGTGAGGGCATCGATACCAAGCCACATCAAATCTAATTTTGGTATTGATACCAGAAGGGGGTATCGATACCATAGCAGGGTAGTATCGATACCATGGTAGGGGTATCGATACTGAAGAACCATAAATTTTAAGTTATGCTGATATTGTTGTAGAAATGTTAATAATAAATATTTTTTATTAATGTTTAAGTTATATTTGTTAGGAAATATACTAACAATTGATATTTTGCATGTATTTAATGAATGTGGAATAGATCGAAATCAAGCTCCCTAGTCAAGTAAGGCGAAAGGAAAGGGCCAAGTTCCAGTGTAATCATCTTCCCATTTTGGATATTTAAGAAAATGATCTAGGTGAGTGCATTAAATTATGTATGTATATGATATAATTGTCATAGTGGTATAAATTATTGATGTATGTATGGTGATTACCAAATGGCACTAAGTGTGCTAAAATGATAAGAAATTCATACTAAGTGTATGAATTTCCGTATTGGGTATCTTGTGTGCTAAAATGATAATAAATTCATACTAAGTGTATGAATTTCCGTATGGGAAATATATGTGTATAAACATAAGAAATTTTTAATAAATAAGTGGATTTTTATATAGGGAATGGGTATGCAAACCACATAGATTTTAGTGATGGTTGATAAATGATGATATTAGCACCAGTGATGCAAATTATAGAATACTTATTGAAATGAAAGATCCCTTGAAATGTAAAGTGTAATAAAATAACTTGTGTTAAAATTTTACTTGTGATTAATTATGCCTCACTAAGTAATACTTAACTTGTGTTTATTTCACGCGTAGGTGGAATATTAGCTGAGTAAGGAGATCAGTAGACATCAAGTCAAAGTTGCCTCATCAGTAACAGTATAACATACTTGTCTGGTTTTGATATATTTTAGTTGGCATTTAATAGGTTTAGTGAAAATGTCTTGAAAAGCTTCTGAATTAAACTAATGTATAACGGTGAAATATGAATCATCTATTTTGTTGTATATGTAAGTTTAATGCATGTGTTCATTATGAGTAAGCTATAATGATATACAAAATGAAACAAAATTGTGCGTATTTTTAAATGGAAAATTGTTTTAAAAGTGATGTGACAACTATATCTCGTATACATAAAGGTATACGGGAGATGAGTGTTACATTTATTGGTATCAGAGCTATAGGTTTAGCCAATTCTCGGCCGAATCAAGTGTAATTTTTTATGTAAAAAGAGTTTACATGTGTAACGTCCCAATCTATGGGTTAGTGACTAAATTATAAAATTTCAGAAATTGGTGATTAAAGTAGGATAATTGAATAGTTCAATGATTTATTGCAAAAATATGATGAAGGTTATTTAGTAATTATGGAATGAATTAAAGGGTAAAATGGTCAATAGACAAGTAAGATTTTTATTCTTCCTTTATAAGAAAAGGGAACCACATGGAAAGAGAGAGATTTCTCCAGAGTTATCTTCTTCTCCTTTCTTCTTCTTCTTCACGTAGAAGCCAAGAGCAAAGGCAAGTTTGATTTAGCTATTGATTTCTAGAATATTTAAGTTGGATTTGAGTCTTTGGGGGTTATATAAGCTTAAGGAAAGCTTATATAAGTTTAAAACACTAAGAAGAGAGAATTAGAAAAGAATTTCTATTAAGAGTTTATAAATGAGCTTTTATGATAAAAAGGTTTTTGAAGTTCTAAGGATGAATTTGACTTGTCAAGGGTCTAATTAAGAAGTTAGAAGCAATAGAATTGAATTTGGAACATGTTGAAAATTTAGTGTAATTCTTGAATTACATATGGAGAATAGGATTTTGATGTTAAAGAGGTGATTAATGAATAGAAATGAGTTTGAATATGAGTATGTAAGTTAAGAATAAGAAATGGGATGATATAGGAAGTTATTAAGCTGAAAAGAGTAGATTTTTGGGCATAAAAATGAATTCTGGGCTATGTGCATCGATGCACATTAAATGTGTACTAATGCATCAAGGATATTTCCAGAAATTCTTCAGTGTGTATCGATGCACCCATTAAAAATGGAAACATCGAATGCAGTTAGTGCATCGATGCATAAGGAGTGCATCGTTGCACCTCCTTAAAATGAAAACATCGAAGGTGATTTGTGTATCGATGCATGGGTAGTGCATCGATGCACATGTTAAAGAATGCATCGATGCACTGTAGAATGTATCGATGCACTTCAAGGGGAAATTGAAATAGACATTTCTTTTGGTCTAAGAAATGATAGATTAGAGTATATCAATGGGATACTGATATGTATCAATGTATGATCATGTAGATATCGAACATGAACAAATTCTCGAACGATTATCAAGTTAAGATTCGATTGAAAGAAAGGAAATCATAAAAGCGGTAGTGACTAGTGAGGCCAGGTGAGTGCACATTATGTTATATATGATGTTTAATGGGAAATAAGACTTGCGACAAGTCTATTTTTTATAATGTTGTACATGAAGTATGAACATGAACATGTGTTTGTTATGAGTGTCTAAGTTATATGTTATGGTATGTGTGGACATGTTATTGTATATGTATTTAATGGTTGATGTGAATATATGCTATGTTATGATGATATAAAATATATGATATGATAAGAAATTATATGAATACAAAAGAGAAGTTATGTGATAAGATCTTTGAGATATATAGAAATGGAATATAAGACTACGCGAATACATGATATGGGATACATTAGGTAATAATATGAGAATATGCTAAAAAGCGAGTTTAAAAGAAATGATATGAATGAAGTAATCAAATGTAAAGGTTATATAAACAATAAGAATGTGAGTTGGGCAAGTACATAGTAGTATGATCATTTATGTGAAATAGTAAAATAGAATTATATCATTGAATGAGAATTGAAACAAGATAGATAATATTGACCTATATGATGATATGAAAATAATATATCGAATAGGAGACTTGAACATAAGTGATAATAGGAACATATAAGATGAGCTAAATGGGAATGATACATATACTTAAATAAAATTATAATATATGGGTTGTATGAAAGAAATCTACGGATTCATATTAAAAAGTTATAGGTACTATATGAATTGAATTAGGTAAATAGATTAGATTAGTATATAAATGAAATAATAGAAATGATATATGTTTATAAGTATGCCAGATGTGATATGATCTAGGTGAATATCATAGAAGGAGGTATAAGATATATGATATGATATAAGTTATTTTATACATATATGATATAAGTTATTAACCAGGACATATGAGATTATGAGAAGGAGAATATAAATGATGTGAATACAAGTATAGGAAAGATGATATATATATATATATAGGAAGATGAATTATATGAATACACATTTAGGTGAGGAAATGATGGATTATATGAAAATGTGAATATATATATATATATATATATATATATATATATATATATATATATATAAGACATATAAGATATAAGAAATGTGACAAGAAATGTGAAATAGCATGAAAAGTTGATATGAGCTACGTGATATGTGAAAGTGAACTACGTGTTTATGTGAAAATGTGAAATGGCATAAATAATAACGCCAATGTTATGTGTCATAAGAGCTAGGGTATAGTTGGCATGCCAAGAGTCGAGGGTCTATGCGGTCCTTCGGGACATAAATGTATTCTTTGGAACATGTGTGAGGTCTTTTGAGACACATACTTGATCCTTGGCATATGTATATGATTCTTAAGGAATTTTCTATGTGGTCCTTAGGGACAACCTTATATGGAAATTTGGTGCATTTCTACGTGGCACTACGGTGTAATTCTACGTGGCACTTTGGTGCATTTATATGAGCTGTAGTGACATCATTAGAGCAACACCTCTATAGACTCACATATCTATAGTTCTCACATGTGTACATGGGCTAATAAAGAAATAACAACAAACATATAGTACATGTGACTTGTATGCTTTTGTGCTATGAATGATATTATATGATTTATATGATGATATGTGGATTGTATGATTAAATGAGTCAAACGTTGGTTAAAAGGCTAGGTATAAGAGGATATGTATTAAGTGATATAAACGATAATAATATTGATAACGAAATAAGGCTAATGATGGAAATGATGGGTGATGAGTATATGTGTGTGTATATGTTCTTACATGTAATGATATATTGCATAGATGTTATAGGGATTTGTTACATGAATACGGGTATGAGTGATAGCAGTAATTGTTCATAGATGATTACAAGCTATAGTTTATATTATATGCTTATTTTCCTCACTAAGTCATAGAATTAGCGTGTGATTGTTTCACACGTAGGTTAAAGAAGCGAATGAGAGCAAGACATGTCAACATTTCCCTTACAAAATTTCAGATCAGAAAATAGATGATTTAAATGTGTTTGGTTAATGTGAATATAGTTGGCATGTACTAATTGATTGAGTTGAATATGCTATGATCGATTTTGATTATTTTGGGTCAATTTATGTAAATCAACCGCTTTTATTTTAATGAAAATTTTAAATTTTCTTTGAATATTGTCAAGAGTCAAAGTTTGAAAAGTCAATGTGACACCTCAGACTCATATTCGGGTCGGGTACGGGTTGGGGGTGTTACATTTAATGGTATTAGAGCTAAGGTTTAGCTGATTCTAGGCTTAAACCGAAGTCAAATGAGTTTTAAAAATGTGTACATGTCAACATAAAGTGAACATTTCTGATCTGATAGTGTAAGAAGTGTGTTGTCTTGCTAATAGAATTAGATTGCTAAGTTATAATAGAAGTATGATTATGATGATTCTGAAATAAAGTGAAAGGTGATATTCCTGATTGTTATAGCTATTCACTTGCCCTGGCCAGGCAGGATGAAGAGTGGACACATCAGGAAATACCTCGTAAGCTCAAATGATGATTTCAGGAATTTGAAATCATATCAGAATAGTGATATAAGTTATTCATTGTTTTAAACTGGAAAAGTGATATGGAGTAATTTTGTGGATAAGATATAATATGGTGAACCAATGTCATCATATGAGCGTTAAAAGATCAAGTGATGTGGTTATAATTTGTAGAAGAGTTTAAGAATAAGTGCATCAGTGATATGTTTATAAGATGAATGAAATCAGAGTTATGGATTTGAATAAAGGGTAAGTATTTAGTATAAGCAAGAGTGTGAATATGATAAGGGTTGGTACTTTAGAAGAAAGAGTTAGCGTTGGCTAACAAGATTACATGATGAAAATTGTGTTGATTATATGAATGTGATATAGTGAATGAAATAATGATTCTTATGTTTAAGGGAAAGTAAGGGAGTATGAAAGAAAAGACAAGATCTATGTTATAAGGATATTTTGATTTATGGAAAGTAATGGAATAAGTAAAGAAAAGGATAGAGTTTACAACATTAGATATTATAAGAGTTATACAAGAAGTATCGATTATAAGTTTGATATAAAAATGAGAAAAGTGCGTAAAGTAATATGAAAAGATCATGTGTATTGAAGTACAGACAAGGATTAAGAAATGATGAAAGATCGGATGTATATGATTGGTTAATTAGGGCTTGTGCCCTATATTGAATAGTTGTTATTAATTAGCTATAATATCAAAGGTGATGGAGTTATAAGATTTGGAAAAGATATAAGATTGAGTTAATCAAGTATAATGTGGATTTGGATTTGGTAAGGTATTCTGAGTATGTAAAAGAAGATAAGGATTTTGTATAAGAACAAGAATTTTGGGCAATTCATACAGATTATAAGAGTTACGAAGATACGATGAAGATCGATAATCAGAGATAAGTATAAACGATATGAAAAGAGTATGAGAGTCTGAAGAAAAGATATGATATATGTTACAAGAAGGTTTTGATTTGTGAATGAGTAAAGGGATAAGGAAATTAAATGAAAAAGGAAATTAAAGGGGTAAATATGATAAAGGTTATATAGAGGTGTAGTTGATAAGTTCGATATAGAAATACGACAAGTGTGCAAGGAGATGTGAGAAGATTGTTTGATTATATAAAGTATATGTTTATTCACATTTGAAGAATATTTAAAGTTTGGTATTGTTATAAGGTAATTTGAGGATAATGAAGAAATAGATGGATTAATGATATGGAGTGATGAAAATAGAGGTTATTGATTATATGATAAGTGACAGTGGATGAATATATAAGGGAAAAAGATAGTTGAAGAACTAAAGGAATGAAAGAGCAAATAATGGAGACAACATAAGAACATTAGAAGATATGTTCTTATCAATGTGTGCAATGAAAATTCGAGGACGAATTTTCTTAAAATGAGGGGAGATTTGTAATATCTCAATCTATGGGTTAGTGACTAAATTGTAAAATTTTAGAAATTAGTGATTAAAGTAGGATAATTGAATAGTTTAATGATTTATTGCAAATATATGATGAAGGTTATTTAGTAATTATGGAATGAATTAAAGGGTAAAATGGTCAATTGACAAGTAAGATTTTTATTCTTCCTTTATAAGAAAAGGGAACCACGTGGAAAGGGAGAGATTTCTCTAGAGTTCTCTTCTTCTCCTTTCTTCTTCTTCTTCACGTGGAAGCCAAGAGCAAAGGTAAGTTTGATTTAGCTGTTGATTTCTTAAATTTTAAGTTGGATTTGAGTCTTTGGGGGTTAAATAAGCTTAAGGAAAGCTTATATAAGTTTAAAACACCAAGAAGAGAGAATTAGAAAGGAATTTCTATTAAGAGTTTATAAATAAACTTTTATGATAAAACGGTTTCTGAAGTTCTAAGGATGAATTTGACTTGTCAAGGGTCTAATTAAGAAGTTAGAAGCAATATAATTGAATTTGGAACATGTTGAAAATTTAGTGTAATTCTTGAATTACATATGGATAATAGGATTTTGATGTTAAAGATGTGATTAATGAATAGAAATGAGTTTGAATATGAGTATGTAAGTTAAGAATAAGAATGAGGATGATATATGAAGTTATTAAGCTGAAAAGAGTCGATTTTCGGGCATAAGAATGAATTCTGGGCTATGTGCATCGATGCACATTCAATGTGTACCGATACGTCAAGGGTATTTCTAGAAATTGTTCAGTGTGTATCGATGCACCCATTAAAAATGGAAACATTGAATGTAGTTAGTGCATCGATGTATAAGGAGTGCATCGATGTATAAGGAGTGCATCGATGCACCCCCTTAAAATAAAAACATCGAAGGTGATTTGTGTATCGATGCATGGGTAGTGCATCGATGCACATGTTAAAGAATGCATCGATGCACTGTAGAATGTATCGATGCACTTCAAGGGGAAATTGAAATAGATATTTCTTTTCGTCTAAGAAATGATAGATTAGAGTATTTCAATGGGATACTGATATGTATCAATGTATGATCATGTAGATATCGAACATGAACAAGTTCCCGAACGATTATCAAGTTAAGATTCCATTGAAAGAAAGGAAATCATAAAAGCCGTAGTGACTAGTGAGGCCAGGTGAGTGCACATTATTTTATATATGATGTTTAATGTGAAATAAGACTTGCGATAAGTCTATTTTTATAGTGTTGTGCATGAAATATGAACATGAACATGTGTTTGTTATGAGTGTCTGAGTTATATGTTATGGTATGTGGACATGTTATTGTATATGTATTTCATGGTTGATGTGAATATATGCTATGTTATGATGATATAAACTATATGATATGATAAGAAATTATATGAATATAAAAGAGAAGTTATGTGATAAGATCTTTGAGATATATAGAAATGAAATATAAGACTACGCGAATACATGATATGGGATACATTAGGTAATAATATGAGAATATGGTAAAAAGCGAGTTTAGAAGAAATGATATGAATGAAGTAATCAAATGTAAAGGTTATATAAACAATAAGAATGTGAGTTGGGCAAGTACATAGTAGTATGATCATTTATGTGAAATAGTAAAATAGAATTATATCATTAAATGAGAATTGAAACAAGATAGATAATATTGACATATATGATGATATGAAAATAGTAAATCGAATAGGAGACTTGAACATAAGTGATAATAGGAACATATAAGATGAGCTAAATGGGAATGATACATATACTTAAATAAAATTATGATATATGGGTTGTATGAAAGAAATCTACGGAGTCATATTAAAAAGTTATAGGTATTATATGAATTGAATTAGGTAAATAGATTAGATTAATATATATATGAAATAATAGAGGTTATATATGTTTATAATTATGACAGAGGTGATATGATCTAGGTGAATAATATAGAATGAGGTATAAGTTATATGATATGATATAAGTTATTTTATACATATATGATATAAGTTATTAATCAAGACATATGAGATTATGAGAATGAGAATATAAATGATGTGAATACAAGTATAGGAAAGATGATATATATATATATATATAGGAAGATGAATTATATGAATACACATTTAGGTGAGGAAATGATGGATTATATGAACATGTGAATATATATATATATATATATATATATATAAGACATAAAAATAAGATATAAGCAATGTGACAAGAAATGTGAAATAACATGAAAAGTTGATATGAGCTACGTGATATGTGAAAGTGAACTACGTGTTTATGTGAAAATGTGAAATGACATAAATGATAACGCCCATGTTATATGTCATGAGAGCTAGGGTATAGTTGGCATGCCAAGAGTCGAGGGTCTACGCGGTCTTTTGGGACATATATGTATTCTTTGGAACATGTGTGAGGTCTTTTGAGACACATACTTGATCCTTGGTATATGATTCTTAAGGAATTTTCTACGTGGTCCTTAGGAACAACCTTATATAGCACTTCTTTGCATTTTTACGCGGCACTACGGTGTAATTCTACGTGGCACTTCGGTGCATTTATATGAGTTGTGGTGACAACATTAGTGCACAAACTCTATAGACTCACATATCTATAGTTCTCACATGTGTACATGGGCTAATAAAGAAATAACAACAAACATATAGTACATGTGACTTGTATGCTTTTGTGCTATGAATGATATTATATGGTTTATATGATGATATGTTGATTATATGATTAAATGAGTCAAATGTTGGTTAAAAGGCTATGTATAAGAGGATATGTATTAAGTGATATAAACGATAATAATATTGATAACGAAATAAGACTAATGATGGAAATGATGGGTGATGAGTATATGTGTGTGTATATGTTCTTACATGTAATGATATATTGCATAGATGTTATAGGGATTTGTTACATGAATAAGGGTATAAGTGATAGCAGTAATTGTTCATGCATGATTACAAGTTATAGTTTATATTATATGCTTATTTGCCTCACTAAGTCATAGACTTAGCGTGTTATTGTTTCACACGTAGGTTAAAGAAGCGAAAAGAGAAGCGAATGAGAGCAAGACAGGTCAGCATCTCCCTTATAAAATTTTAGATCAGAAAATAGATGATTTAAATGTGTTTGGTTAATGTGAATATAGTTGGCATGTACTAATTGATTGAGTTGAATATGCTCTGATCGATTTTGATTATTTTGGGTCAATTTATGTAAATAAACCGCTTTTATTTTAATGAAAATTTTAAATCTTCTTTGAATATTGTCAAGAGTCAAAGTTTGAAAAGTCAATGTGACACCTCAGACTCGTATTCGGGTCGGGTATGGGTTGGGGGACTTACAACATGACACTAAGACATCAAGGTTAATGATAGGGTATAGAATGAATATGAAAGATGTCTCTCCTTACTAACGTAATTACTATTTTATGAATGATATGATAGTTGTCGGATTCTACGAACTCAAGAAGAGCGGTTGGTCAAGAGAGTAGAGACGAATCGGGTAGTGAAAGCTATGAAGATAATAGCAAACATCCGATTCCGTCAGACAACGCCAGTCACCGGCCCCTCAGGGTATGCCTGTTCTGGAGTTCAGAGCTTTTATGCAAGCTTTAGATGCTATCTTGACACGATTTCAACCTCCTCCGCCTCCCCCTGCTCGTCTTGTACCACGAATATTAATCCCAAATGAGTTAAGAAGTTTGGGAGCTCCTAAGTTTAAGGGAGAAGAAAGTGAAGGTCTGATGGACACGAACTTATGGTTGAACGATGTAAAGGCAATGATGAAAAATTTGCAATGCTCTGATCACGAAAAACTGGGTGGAGTTATATCATTAGTCAGAGGATCGGCTCAGTTATGGTGGACAAACACGACGATGTATGCGTTGCCCGAGCAAGTGAATTGGCAATTCTTCCAAGAGGAGTTAAAAAACAAGTATATCGGGGAGCAGTTATGAGATCGATGTTGTTGAAGTTTCTGAACTTGAAACAAGGTGATCGAGCAGTGCACGAGTATGAGGCTGAATACAATAAACTTAGTCGATATGCTACTGAGGTAGTTCCTAATGAAAAAGCTCATCGAGATTGGTTTATTGAGGGTTTGAGGCCTAAGTTAAAAGAAATGATGTTGGCCTTAAACTTGTTCAGTCTACAAGAGGTTATAAACAGAGTGAAGGCTATTGAAAGATCTCAATAGGAGATGTTAGCAGCAGAACAGAGTATTTAGACGAGAAAAAGAATTGGAACATCTTCATCTGCATGGTATGCAAAAGGGGGCAAGGGCTCAGGTTCTCAATTCACAAATAGAATTGATCATTCTAAAGCTTCGTGGAAAAATAAGCAGTCTTATTCTTATGATGCTAGCTCGGGTAGAGCTCACGAAGAGAAACTTCTATGTCAGACGTGCGGTAATTCACACGGGGGAGTATGTAGGTTGTTTTCCGGTGGTTGTTTCAATTGTGGGGAATCTGACCACTTTGCTCGAAATTGCTCGAAGAAATATGGGGATAAATCAGTACAATCTGAGAGATCAGTAGCAACACCTAATATAAGCAAAGGGATAGGAAGATCAACGGTCAATCTGAGGCTAACCAAAGATAAGAGACTCAGGGAGTGGCCCGAGTATATAATATAAAGACTAATAATGATCGGGATGATCTGGAGATAATAACAGGTACATTTTACCTTTTTGATGATCTTGTTTTTGTTCTAGTTGATCCTGATTCTATGTACTCATATATTAGTACCAAGTTGATTAGAACTAGAGGAATTCCTTTAGAATCAATTGCTAGTGAGATGATAGCGATAAATCCTATGTGTCAAAGTGCAAGGGTATCTAGGGTGTGTAGAAAATGTCCAATTAAGATTCAATGGGTAGTACTCTTGGCAAATTTGATGGAGCTGCCCTTTTATGAGTTTGAAATCATTTTGGGCATGAATTAGTTGTCTCCACACTATGGATGGGTAGATTGTTGTCAGAAACAATTATTCTTAAATGATGCGAAAGGCTCCGAAATTATAGTGATAAGGGAGAAGGCGAAATCCATGTCAAATGTGATATTAGCTATGATCGCAAGGAAAATGATGATAAAAGGATGTGTTGCTTTTCTTTCTAAAGTGATAGACACTCGATTGTCAGGAGTGCGATTACATGATATCCCCACAATTAGGGATTTTCCAGAAGTTTTTCCTGAAGAGTTACCAGGTTTACCTCCAGATCACGAAGTTGAATTTAGAATAGAGGTTTATCCGGGTACCGAACCTGTTTCTATGGCTCCGTATCGGATGGCTCCAACGGAGTTAAGGGAATTAAAGGCTCAGTTGCAAGAACTACTCGAGAAAATATTTATCCGACCCAGTGTCACTCCATGGGGAGTGCATGTACTATTTGTGAAAAAGAAGGACGAGTCTATGCGGTTATGTATTGACTATCGTCAATTGAATAAGGTAACAATAAAGAACAAGTATTATCTTCCGAGGATTGATGACCTGTTTGATTAATTGAAAGGCGCAACAGTGTTCTCTAAGATAGATCTGAGATCGGGGTACCATCAGTTAAAGATTGAAAGAGATGATATCTCTAAGATAACTTTTCGAACTCGGTACGGACATTATGAATTTGTGGTAATGTCGTTTGGATTGACAAATGCTCCTGCATCATTTATGGATTTAATGAACATATTATTTCAACCGTATTTGGATCAATTCGTGGTAGTGTTTATAGATGATATCTTGGTTTATTCCAAGTCAAATGATGATCATGATGCTCATCTTTGAGTGGTCCTTCAAATACTTCAGGATAAAAAGTTATACGCTAAATTGACCAAATGCGAATTTTGGTTATCTGAGATTTCTTTTCTTGGTCATATAGTGTCGGCAGAAGACATTAGAGTGGACCCCAAGAAGATTCAAGTCATAGTAGATTGGCAGTCCCCAAAGAATATTACGGAAGTTTGGAGTTTCTTGGGACTTGCTGGTTATTATAGACGATTTGTAAAGAACTTTTCAATGTTATCTTTGCCGCTAACTAAGCTGTTGCGAAAGGATATGCCTTTTTTTTGGACAGAAAAGTGCCAAGAAAGTTTTTAGATGCTAAAGAGAATTGTAACTGAGGCTCCAGTGCTCATACAACCTGAGTCGGGTAAAGAATATGTCGTTTATAGTGATGCATCCCATAATGGTTTAGGATATGTGTTGATGCAAGAAGGGAAGGTTGTGGCTTATACCTCCAGATAATTGAAGAATCATGAGAGAAATTACCAGACGCATGATTTAGAATTGGCCGTAGTGATTTTCGCTCTAAAAATCTGGCGACATTATTTGTACGGTGAGTGTTGTCGTGTTTATACAGATCATAAAAGTTTAAAATATTTGCTGACTCAAAAATAGCTGAATTTAAGGCAAAAAAGATAGATTGAGCTCTTGAAAGATTACGATTTGATGATCGACTATCATCCGGGCAAGGCTAATGTGGTAGCGGATGCACTCAGTCAAAAGACTTTTACAACTTTAAGGGCTTTAGACGCACATATGTCTTTGAATAAATATGGTGCTTTGATTACCGAATTAAAGTTAAAACCGATGATGTTGGATAATGTAAAAGAGATGCAAGGGCGAGATAAGAAATGTTTAATGAAATTGTGCATGTTGAAAAAGAAAAGATTAAAGATTTTGAAATAAGGGATGTTGGATGCTTATATTTTCGGGGAAGACTTTGCATTCCCGATTATGATGTTTTGAGGAGAGATATTCTTTACAAAGCCTATTATATCCCTTTAACTTTTCACCCAGGCGGGAATAAGATGTATCAAGACTTGAAGAGTCGTTATTTGTGGCCTGGCATTAAAAGAGTTGTAACAAAATTTGTTGTTAAATGTTTAACATGTCAGCAAGTGAAACCTGAACATCAGGTGCCATCCGGGTTACTGCAGCCTATATCTATTCCTGAGTGGAAGTGGGAGCGAATAACAATGGATTTTGTTTCGGGGTTACCGTTGTCACCAGGTAAAAAGGACTCGATAAGGGTAATAATGGACATATTAACCAAGATAGCTTATTTTATCACAGTTTGAATATACTACTCGATGAATAAGTTTGTGGAGTTGTATATAAAAGAAATATTGAGACTGTATGGAGTACCGATATCGATAGTGTCCGATCGAGACCCAAGGTTTACTTCAAGATTCTGGAGGTCTTTACATGAGTCATTGGGTACTCGATTAAACTTCAGTACAACTTTTCATTCGCAAACAGATGGGCAATCAGAGCGAACTATTCAGATATTGGAAGATATGTTGAGGGCATGTGTGATTGAATTTAAAGGATCATGGGATAAGTATTTATCGTTAGCAAAATTTACGTATAATAATAGTTATCAATCGAGTATTAAGATGGCCTCGTATGAAGCTTTGTATGGGAGAAAATACAGAACACCATTAAATTGGTTTGAACTGAAAGATTGAGATCTGGTCAGGCCGGATTTGATGAAAGATATGGAGGATAAAGTGAAAATTATCCAGAGTAATTTAAAGATAGCCTCGGATCGCCAGAAGTTATATGCAGATTTAAAAATGAAAGAAATAGAATATCAAGTGTGAGACAAAGTATTTTTAAAAGTATCACCTTGGAATAAGGTATTACGTTTTGGGCGAAAATGAAAACTGAGTCCAAGATTTATTGGAACGTACGAGATATTGAAGAAGGTTGGACCTGTGGCTTATCAACTAGCGTTGCCTCCGGACATGGACAAGATCCACAATGTTTTCCATGTATCGATGCTTAGGAGGTACAGATCAGATCCCTCGCATGTTATCACTCCGAAAGAGATATAAATCCGACTAGATTTGACTTATAAGGAATAACCGGTACGGATTTTGGCTAAGGAAACCAAGGAATTGCTAGCAAAAGGATTCCATTGGTTAAAGTGCTTTGGCAGAATTATAAGGTGTAAGAGGCTGCCTGGGAAAGAGATGAGGATATGAAAAAATAGTTCCCACGTCTCTTTGCTTCAGGTATTTCTTTAAAATTCGAGGATGAATTTTATTAAGGGGGAGAATTGTAATGCCCCAAATACTGAGTTAGGGACTATATTGAAATTATTCAAAAATATGAGGGAACTATTTTGGTTAGAATTGTGACAATGTATTATTAAGAGAGCATTTTGGTCCTTTAAGTGAAAAAAAATTTAAAATGTCTTTTTAGATTGGTATTAAAGAAAGGGGAAAAGTGAATTAGGTTACATCAAAAAGTCTTCATTCTCTTCTTCCTCTTTCCCCCGTAGAAAAGCTCCTCCTTAGCTTAAATGTAAGTTTTCAATTTTAATGGTTTATTCCTTCAATTTTGGTTGGTTATTGAAGCCTTGTATATGATGGAAGAATAATGAAGGTTTAGATGAGATTAAAACGATGAGATAAGGGAAATAAAAGAGATTTTAGAAAATAGGTGTTATAATGATATATTAATATATGAGGTTTTATTAATGTTTATTGGAAGAATTGATTTGTCAATGAGGTAAATGAAAGATTAGAAGCATAAAATGAGTTTAAAAACAAATTGTAAATTTTGATATGATTATTAGAATCAAATGCATTTGAGAGATACTAGATATTTTAAGTATCCAAATGAAAGAGAATTGGTATGGATAAGTGGAGAAGGGTTACATATTATTTTTAGGGGTAAATGTGAAGGAAATTTACCAAATTTGGGTATGTCTCGAGTTTAAAACTGGAAAAACTGAGCATGGGTATCGGTACTGATAGAACAATACCGATACTATAGGCAAAAATTGGGTTGAATTAGATGAGACGTATCGATACTAATTGAATCAATATCGGTACCGACGAGGTAGTATCGATACCATGGTAAGGGTATCGATACCATGTAACATCGAACCTAATTTTGGTATCGATACCGGAGGGGGTATCAGTACCATAGTATAGTAGTATCGATACCATTGTGAGGGTATCGATACCAAGCCACATCGAATCTAATTTTGGTATTAATACCGGAAGGGGGTATCGATACCACAGTAGGGTAGTATCAATACCATGGTAGAGGTATCGATACTGAAGAACCATAAAATTTAAGTTATACTGATATTATTGCAGGAAGGTTAATAATAAGTATGTTTGATTAATGTTTAAGTTATAATTGTTAGGAAATACACTAACAATTGATATTATGCATGTATTTAATTAATGTTGGATAAATCAAAATCAAGCTCCTGAGTCGAGTAAGGCGAAAGGCAAGGGCCAAGTTCTGGAGTAATCATCTTCCCATTTTGGATATTTAAGCAAGGCGAACCAGGTGAGTGCATTTAATTATGTACATATATGCTATAATAGTCATAGTGGAATGAATTATTGATGTATGTATGGTGATTACCAAATGGCACTAAGTGTGCTAAAATGATAAGAAATTCATACTGAGTGTATGAATTTTTGTATAGGGTACTTTGTGTGCTAAAATGATAAGAAATTCATACTAAATGTATGAATTTTCATATAGGGCACTTTGGGTGCTAAAATGATAAGAAATTCATACTAAGTGTATGAATTTCCGTATAGAGTGCTTTGTGTGCTAAAATGATAAGAAATTCATATTAAGTATATGAATTTCCTTATAGGACACTTCGTGTGATAAAATGATAAGAAATTACTACTAAGTGTATGAATTTCCGTATAGGGCGCTTCGTGGGCTAAAATGATAAGAAATTCATACTAAGTGTATGAATTTTCGTATAGGGCACTTCGTGTGCTAAAATGATAATAAATTCATACTAAGTGTATGAATTTCCGTATTGGGCACCTTGTGTGCTAAAATGATAATAAAATCATACTAAGTGTATGAATTTTCGTATGGGAAATATGTGTATAAACATAAGAAATTCTTAATAAAGAAGTGGATTTTTATATTGGGAATGGGTATGCAAACCACATAGATTTTTAGTGATGGTTGATAAATGATGATATTAGCACTAGTGATGCAAATTATAGAATACTTATTGAAATGAAAGATCCCTTGAAATGTAAAGTGTAATAAAATAACTTGTGTTAATATTTTACTTTTGATTAATTATGTGTCACTAAGTAATACTTAACTTGTGTTTATTTCACGCGTAGGTGGAATATCAACTGAGTAAAGAGATCATCAGACATCAAGTCAGAGTCGCCTCATCAGTAACAGTATGACATACTTGTCTGCTTTTGATATATTTTAGTTGGCATGTAATAGGTTTAGTAAAAATATCTTGAAAAGCTTCTGAATTAAACTAAAGTATAACGGTGAAATGTGAAACATCTATTTTTGTTGTATATGTATTCATTATAAGTAAGTTACAATGATATACAAAATGAAACAAAATTGTACGTATTTTTAAATGGGAAACTGTTTTAAAAGTGATGTGACATCTGTATCTCGTATATATAAAGGTATACGGGAGATGGGTGTTACACAAACATAAGAGAAACGTTGTTCACTCTTTATTTTCTTTCTCTTGTAAATATTATGTTTTTGTGAGCTTTAATTTGTAAACACCTACCTTTTAGAGGTTTCTTTGTTTATTATCTTTTATCCTTTGTAAAGGGGTTTTGGTTCTAGCTAAGCCTTTGAAAAGCTAGGGAGTTTGTAAAGGTTATCTCTTTGTCCTTGAAAAAGAAAGAACAAATTAGTGGATTTATTGGAAAATCCTAAGTGAGGAGCTTACGTAGTGGATGTAAAATTCATTGAGGGAGTTGAACCACTATAAATCATTGTGCTTTATTTTTCTATCCCTTTAATTCTCCTTGCTCCCTAAAATTCTCAAAAAGCTAATTTTTCCCTTCTTGACAATTTATTTCAGTTGTCTTTTTTTAGCTTCATAAATCCTAATAATTTATCTGCTTTTGCATGCGATGAAATGGGGAGGGGAAAGGAGCCATATTTCCCCATTCATTTTGTTTATGTGGGTCATTGAATGGCTGATATGGTTCCCTCTCAAAACGGTTCTAACATTTGTACGATGAGGGTATTTTCCTCTACTGTGACAGTGGCAGAGGAGGCCCTGATAGAGGTGCACGGATGAAGGGGTCGTGAGGACCAGTTGGTGAATGCTTGGAAAATGGGAGGCTCGCTCATGCCTCCGACATGAGCAGATCAATGGTTGCTCTCCTCTAGTGGCGACGACGGCTAGCTAGGGTTTCTTTAAACCCTTTTTGCATCTTCTAATCTAGACCATTGGATGGGTCTAGGTCATGCGACAATGGACAGTGCGGCGCATGGAAGGGTTTGGAACCCTAGTGGTTGATGCGTATAGACCGTTGGATCTCCCACAAATCCAACGACTGATGGTGAGCGATGCCAAATGCTAAGGATGGAACCCTAGCTGCTATGAGCTCGTATGCAAGCTTACTTCTTAGGCTGGTTGGTTGGACGGGTGGGCTGCACACCATTAGGCTGTCGGGTTTGTTCTTTGTAATTGTTAGATTGTTCTTATAATGGACATGTAAAACAAAGATAAATATATAAATATTATACTTACTTTTTATTATTTATAACCATTATATCATATTATATATTATGAATAATAATAATAATAATATTATTATTATTATTATCATTATTATTATTATTAATATGTAAATATAACTAACTCCTAATCACATGTAGCTAATGAAATTTAATTAGAATAATATCAATAAAATATCACAAATGATTTTAACTAAGGACCACAAATATTTGGTACGTGGTAAAAAGGACAAATTAAAATAAAAGTTTAATTCAAATGAAAATAAAAATGAAATTAAATTAAATAAAAATATCGGAAAAAAATTTAGTACCTACACATAAATTATCAATATCATTTTATTTTAAATCACTATAGTTAATGAAAATATCAAAATAGAATTATCAATGTGAATAAGTTTATTACGTTGGTTATCGGTGGTTCACATTTTTTTATTCAGAAGGAAAGATGTAGTTGTTGGTTAGTGTCCAAGTGTTCTGACTATATAAAAAGGTAGATAAAAATGAATGAGCGAGATATGATTTCATCCTTTCTCTCGTTTTGGTTAAAAGGTTTTATAGGAATTCTCAGTGCTAAACTCAAGTATAAAGTCATAATAGCTATTTGTAAGTTAATAAGCTACATGCATATGATCAGACTACATACATATGATCAGCTTATGAAAACTTAACTTTGATTGATCACATAATATGAATTTGACATAAATTATATCAAGATATCATGATTTTCTAGAAAATGTTTAGTGTTTGATATTCTCTTTTCAAGGTTGCTTTTTCGTAGTGACGAAACTAAATAGTGTTGAGGGTGAGCATTGCCCACTTTGAATTCTGAATAGTATTCACTTAGTTACTTATTTTTCTAATGATGTTCACTCTAAAATTTTATTTGCGTCTATTACGTTAAAAAAATTTGTTGTTACCTAAAAAAATTTTTAGAAATTTTGAGACGCAAAGATGATATACATACGACTTTAGAAGAGACACAAAAATGATATATAAAGGACTTTTGTTGGATATATAATAAAATACTACTTATAATTTAAATATTAATATAAAATATTTTAAAATTTAAGAATTAATTTTAAAAGATATATAATTTAAAGATTAATATAAAATATTTTAAAATAAATTTAAAACAAGAGTTATAATTTCATGATATCTTAAAATTATGCATAAACTACATGTTTAGTATCTTAACTACACGTTTAGTATCTTAACTATAAGTTTTGTTTCGTTTTAGTAATTTAACTTTCATTTGTTTCAAAATCATATATAGCATTTACATTTTGTTTCATTTTAATACCTACCATTAAAAATGATTTGTTACAAGTGGCATTTTTATGGGTAAATTACATCATTCATAACTATGTTATTTTCTCACTCCTATTTTGATCACTAAAGTTTAAAAATGTTCAATTTAACTACTCAACTTTCAAATTGCTCATATTTTAATCACTCTAATTTATTTTATTAATAATTTTTGTGACATGACATTTTTTATTGTTATTTTATCAATATATAGCTAAAATAAAAAACTTAAAGTTGAAAGTTAGAGTGATTAAATTAGGAGTAATTTGAAAGTTAAGTAATTAAATTAAAACAATTAAACTTTAGTGACCAAAATATGAGTAAGAAGATACTTGAGTGATGAATGATGTAATTTACTTATTAAAAAGTGTTATGTTGTAACAGCTCCACTAATTTTTTAACATGTGATTTTGAAATAAATGAAAATTTAGATAATAAAATGAAATAAAATTAATAGTTTAAGTACTAAACATGTAGTTTATTCTAAAATTATTTATAAAAATATTAAAAAAATGAAAATACCCCCAAAAGCGGGAGATGGTAGTGCCGCTTATAAAATAGAACAAGAGGGCGGTGGAACGGAGACAATCCAGGAGGCGAACCAAGAAAGCCACACATTTCTCTCACACACTCTCTCCCGGCTAATCCAATATAATTCGTCATGGAAACTCAAAAGAAAAGCAAGAGAATCTTTGCTGAAAGGTACAAATTGTTGCCTTTTATATTATCGTCCCGGCAGCCTCAACGTTTTACTCGTTCTGCCGGGCAATGGCTGCTCTGTTTCTTCTCTTCTCCTCTTCCCTCTACCTCTTGGCTTGTTTCCCAAGTTTCCCTTCTGTTTACGCTGACGCCGGTCGCCCCCAACCTTTTCAAACTCCCATCAACCGAGATCTTTACCATTCCGGGTATGTGATTTTTTTCTCTTTTGCATTCTTTTGTTTCACATATGTCTCAGAGTTGGTTTATTTCTTTGAATTTTGAGAAGCAATTAGTATTTTCTCTTTTTTTTAATATGAACCACTAAAAAACTCGAATTTGTTAAATTATTTTTGAAAAAAAAAATATAAACTTAAACATTGACTAAATGGTTAAATGAATGTTGGATTCGTATATAAAAATTTCGTACAAATAACTTAACATCCAATAACACATTCAAATATCTGAATTTTTTTAATTAAAATAAGATTCAATTCATTGTCATGCCGGTGCTCATATTTGAATCCATTATTGATTTACATTAGATAATGTGTTCGAATATGTATGCATCGGATTATATATATACTATTTGAATCTATAATACCTGAATGACGAGGATATACATCAGCTTGAAATACAGCTGAAAAGGTGAAACCGAAGTAGAAAGATTAAGGATATTTTATGACAAAATGAGTTCGTGATGGCTGATGCCTTCCTTTATCTGCTGTAATCAAAATCTTCTTCCTTGTAAGAGTTTTTTTTAAATCTATCTTGTTACTTATTTTGATTCACTCTTAATACAATTTTGCAGTACTGATTTGATTGAAAAGGTCGAGTCTTTGGTCCATCGACACCCTGACAAACTCACTGTACGTGGATCACAACTTCTTTATACTTGGAAACAATTTTTTTGTGGGGATTTGATTTAACACTATCAATACATTATACAGGTCGAAACCCTCAAATCTGGAACCGGAGGCTATAATGCCGATGTCACGGTTGTTACTTATGGCCAGAGTGGGAACCAGAGTGATGATAAGTCCAAGAGCCGGATCCTTCTTGTAAGTTTCTTCCATAATAATGTTTGGCGAATAGCATGGGAAGAACAATTGTTTTTGTTCTTTAGTTATTAAAGATTGAAACATATGGAATCTAATGCTTAAACTTGCATACAATGACTGTATTCGTTAACTTTGTTTCTAGTATAGTGGCATTCTTGACAGACAATTCCTTGTCTTCCAGGATTTTGGGCAGCATTCACGAGAGCTTATTACGTCAGAACTGGCTTTACGAATTGTGTCAATCTTAGGTGAAGAACAGTTTCTACCCGGAATGGACCATGATTCCTTAAACCTTGAGAATTTAGTTATTAAGGTATAATTTATTTATTAGCAAGAACATTCTTAGCTTTTGTTTTCCAATTAATGTATCTCTAAATTTGTTTCTGTACAGTGAAGTCAGTGCTTTATGCAAATTTAGTTTATTTTAAACTTAAATTAACTCAACTGCTAACATCCAATGATATGAATAGTTGGTACCATTGGAGAATTTGAATGGCCGGAAGCTTGTCGAAGCAGGAAAACTTTGTGAAAGGAGAAATGGTAAGGCAATTTTATCGCAATAATGTAAAATACAAAGGATATTATGCGAGAAGTTGAAATGTTTTAAATTGGACTTCATTGGCAGGGAGAGGAGTTGATCTCAACCGGAATTGGGGTGTTGATTGGGGAAGGAAGGAGAAGGTTCATTATGCCTTGCATTTTCCTTCATGCAAATTCTATTTCACTTTGTTTTTTATACTGATGTTTTTTAACGTTGTTTACATAGTGTGAGGTTTTCCATTCAAAAGTTTTCTTCAATCATATAGGACTATGATCCAGCCGAAGAGTATCCTGGAACTGCTCCTTTCAGCGAGCCTGAAACTAAAATCATTCGAGAAATTGCCACATCATTTAATCCTCACATTTGGGTTAATGTACACTCTGGGACGGAGGTAAGTGATGCTGAATTGCCTCGACTATTGTTCATTACTTAAGCTGTGCATAAATGTGAACTTTTTGGATATCACCATCAGCAAGGTTTTGAGTTCCAGCCTTTGGAATAAATAAAAAATAACAATGCTGGGAGAGCTTGCTTCTCAAAATAGGGTTCATCGCTGCTTAACTCCAGTTTAGTCGGATGTTTTGTGGCTTCTTGAAATAGTTTCATTCCAAAGAATTAGTTTTTGTGTTTCTTTTACATGGACTATTTTTGTCAAGAAGGATTAATCCTGTTTTATTTGCAATATGCATTAATCCATTTTAGGCACTATTTATGCCATATGACCACAAAAACAGTACCCCTGACGGGCTGCCAGGTCAGCGAATGAGAGCATTGACTGAAGAACTGAATATGGTTCATTGTCACGGGCATTGCAAGATTGGTTCTGGTGGAACCTCAGTCGGGTTGGTATTCTTATACGTGAAGCAATGACGATTTTTGGTAGCATCAAGTTTTACTTACTGTATTTAATACCAAAAACTCTTTTCAGTTGGAGCAGGACTAGTAATGTGTGAAAGTTACTGATTTCAGGTATCTGGCACACGGGACGGCAACAGATTACATGTACGAAGCTGTGAGAGTACCGATGTCATTCACCTTTGAGGTATTTAAAATACAAACTGTACTTTCAGTGAATGATTTAAATCAAGATTACCACATTAACATAAAGAGGTTGCATGTTGGGTAGCAGATTTATGCAGGTGATAAAACGTTAAACGAAGACTGCTTTAAAATGTTCAATCCAGTAGACCAAACCACCTTCGAGGTAAACCCTTGATTTACGCAGATTTATGAACTTTGTTTTACTTTTTTGGTTCTGGACCGGTTGGTTTAGTTTCAGTAACAACTGACAAAGATTTTGTTTATGTATCCAGAGGGTTTTGGATCAATGGTGTGCTACTCTTTTCGCACTTTTTAAGCTGGGACCGCGTGAGATTGATGTGCATTCTACTAAGATGGAAAATAGGTAATCAGTTAAATTTTAAAATGTTAAATAATTATTCGAAATTCATTTGAATTATATTATTCTAATCAAAATACTTTTGTTCGGATTTGAAGTGCACTGACCCACAGTTATTTGAATATCTTAAATGGTTTAAATAATTAATTATAATTTGATCTTTACTTTCTCAGTCTTGATCAAGCTGACAATCGGGTGGACGTCCATTTGTGATCTGATCAATGTGATAGGCTTGTTTAAATTATTTGATTTAGATTTAATTATATTTTTTTTTTGAATTTACAAAAAAATGTATTACTTGTAACTATAGTTTTGTTAATACATTATATTAACCACTTGGGCTAATGCGAACGTTCACTGAAATTGTGTATTATATCCAAGAATAGATGTTCAATTTATACCCGCTTTCTCATTTAGAAGTTTAGTTTTTTTTTTCATTAAAGTGTTTAATACTTTTCATTTCATTATTATTTTAAAATCAAACAATCAACCCACAATCGTCGCCCACCACTAATTCCACGGCCGTTACCGCGCCCCTTCTCCGTCCACCATCTTACTATTCATTCACCCAAAAATTTAACCCCTAAACCGAAAAACCAATTACCCAAAACCATTTTTACAAATCCGCCATTGATATCGGTTTTTAATTTTTAAAAATTTTATTTTTGATAAAAGAACATTATTTTATGATTTTTAAATATTATTTGATAAAAAATCATAAACATTTCTAAAAATAATTGTATATAGAAAAAAAATCAGTTCCAATCGAATACTTCGATTTTTATGAATCAAGTTAGTTTTCTATCTTCAGTTTCTTTGGTCGATCCTACACAAAGGTAGCATTTTCTAGATTTACCTTAAAGCGCCCAAGGGATTGGAAAATGAATAAATTAAACTGAAATAATCCAAAATGTCACCTGACGCTCGTCTGGAGTTCAAACCAATGTGATTAAATGATATGGACCACCTCAAGCAAAAAAGGAAAAGAGAGAAAAACAAATGGGCCAACAGCCTACTCATGGTTTTGAAGCGGGAGGCTTGTCTGATTGGTCATCATCACCTTGACGTGACGATGACCCGAAATCAAGGGGTGGGTAGACACCAGACGGCCTCTCCCGAGGTTGTATCGATAGCAACCGGCTTGAGTCGCCCACCACATCTGCCCATCCATAGTGAGGTTCACTCCTAAAACAAAATGCAAACACTAGTCAGATTTCTGCTACAAACTACTTGTATCTTTAAAGACACGCTATGCTTCTTTCTAATATCTACACACACAAACAGAAAAGCATTTACAACTGTTGAACTAAGCCAAGAGCTGCATGCTCTTACTCATAATACGTCTCCTCATCAACAACAATATCCCAGTTTTCACCAGTCGTGCTCTTCCCGTATTTGTGAACTTTTCTGTTTATGATACAAAGCACATTAGTCCCTGCCGTGGCTGATAATGCATCTTGGTGAAATGCATGATCAATTAGAAAGCCTGAGTCCAGATTTTAATCACAAAATCATTTAAAACGAGAACATGAGCAGTTAAAACATTGCAAATCCTAGCTTATTACATCAAAAGGTTTTAGGGGTTTAAAGTAATGTTTCATACCCGTTTCCAAAATGCTCCTCGCCCCATTTTCTCGACCAACCTATTAGGCCAAACATATCTTAGTAACAAGGGAAAAAGAAGGTTAGAAGCAAATAAAATTGGATGAGCAACAAACACAAACATGAATATCACATCGCTTCAACTTTATAGAGGAATTTTAGGCAAAACATCCCTTAGGTCGCTTCTATATGCATACTCACCAAAAAAAGAAAACTCATACAACTGCCCAGCATTTACATCCAGTGTTGATGAATTCTACCGGCCATTGTCAATGCCATTAAAGGGAACAATATTCAACTACTCGGTGTTTCCTTCCCATTAAGACAAAGGCTTACTTGTACCCACCCTTACATAAATTTCATTTTCCACAGTGGATGAACATAGGCTATATTGGAAAAATAATTCTTCCCAAAAGTTCCTTGTTACAGCTCAGTACAATTAAACAATTCATTTCAGCGTAAACTGATTTGAGATCTTCCACAGGTGTTTGCCTACTGAATATGGTGCTCATGCTAAGTGCAAACCTTGGAGAAATCAATAGGATAGTTTTCTTTTTTCCCAAAACATAATTAAAATGGTTAATATATTATGCACAACCTAAACTAGAACCAAACCACCTTATGAAATTATGCATCACAATTCACATGCAGATAGGATGAAATGACAAAACTTACGTTCACCACCAGGAGATACATGCCATGTTTCCCCTTGACGTGTGCCAATACCAGCAAAGAACTTCTCTTCCCACTTATCTCCCCATTTAGTTCCCAATTCAGTCTCCGCCCATTTATCTGTCCTGCAGATTATAGGAACAGAAATTTTAAATTAATAACCATAAGAAAGTGCTTGAAGTGGAATGGCCTGAACAAATATGAGAATACAAAGAAGGAAATTTTACAATCTCAATTTCGGTTTAAATACATAGAAACAGATTCTAATATAAACCCATAGGAAGGCACTTGAAGTTGGAATGACCTTAACAATACGAGTAAAGAGAGTGACATTTTATAATATCAATATCAGTTTAAGTATTCTTATGAAGACAATAAAAAAACTGCCATCTAAATTTCCAAGAATCTAACATGTCAATATTTCCGGGTAAAACATGCCATAATATAGTTTTTCACATTACCATCCGAAGATAGTAAATTGATGTAAAAAGGATCATGAGTGCAAACTATCAATAATAAAAACTCTAGTAATTAACTAGATCACTGAATGCTTCTGCATAAAGGCAAATTGAAAATTACCATTTGAGAACAGATCCACTTCCATCATAATGCTCTCCCCACTTTTCCCACCATGACTGTTCATTCAGTCTACCATACTTATGTGCCCCTTTTTCTGTCCAGCCTTTCGCATCATACTTTTCCCACCTACCAAAATAAGTTTATCTCCGTATGAAGTACTGATAATAGGAGTACTAATATGAATGAAATTTACTACCATAGACTCCATACCATTTCTCATACCAACCAGAATTTTCAGTGCCTGATTTAGCTTGCTTCTGAGCACTCCTCTCTATCCTTGCTAAATTACTGCAGTTTGAAAGATCTAGTAATTATTGTACTGGTGACAATTGCAAGCATGATAAACTGAAAATATCCCATTTGTCACTATCTGATAATTTATGGATTTAACGTTAAGTGTTTCCTGCTGAAGTGAATGCTGTGAAAATAAAGACCTCCATTCATCTTGATGGAGCACCTCTTGCCAAGTTTCCCACCACGAATCTCCTTCAGCATTTCTTCCTGATTTCTCAACACCTACGAGATATAACAATAAAAGTTAGACATATCCATGCTCAGATGACTTTAGATCATTGAAGCAAGAAACCATGTGAAATTACCACAATTCAATTCATAGAAAAAATCAATGAAAAAGGTAACTAAAAGTACCTAGCTCTTTGTATCCACTCCAGTTGGTTTTCTCCCACCACTGTTAAGGACATCAATAAATCCAATTAGCCACCTGGGATGATACTTAATATGGTTATAAACACAATGTTAAGTAACAGAAGAAGAAATCAACTGTCGTTTGCTAGCACTTTTGAGATTCCATTCTCAATATTTTTAAAGTTCTTTTTTTCCTCAATTTGACTAACATTAGAAGTCATTTAACACCATTTGGGTGCCTAGATCTCTTTAGCTAAAGATCAGTGAATGTTTCTTCAGTTAACACAGCCTCAAAAGAAAGAGGATTCAGTGTCCCAATATGTTGTCACTCACATCCAAATTAAAAAAAAAATGTTGACTCGTGAATCTTTGTTGCAAAGGACAAAAGAATATATACGTCACATAATGCCACTGAATATGCTGATAATTTTGAATACAGATACCCATGATAATAATCAGCAAACAAGGCTGGCCAATTAGCAAATTCCGCCAATCAACATGAAGAACTTTGAGTACATTAGAAATCATAGCAAATGATGGCCTCTTATAAATCTCTTCCATGTTACAGAAAATGCAGAAAGAAATTTCTTCCTAGAATGAATTCTCTTAAAATGATTGATTTGAAGGGTTTTTTTCTGAAAAGATTTGAATGTTTAATTTGGACGTCTCTTGTAATATTGCCTTATATTCGACAGCTACTATAGTGGCAAACACAGCACCTAATTGCTTTAATCTACAGTCATAAATGATAAACCCATGTTTATTCCATATCTGAAAGAACATAGGAAATGCTTCTCAATTGCCACTTTAAGATCAACATACTCGTACTTAAAAATGTTATATAAAATAAGAATGATTTTATACCATTTCTTTCCATTCAGAGGAAGCATCGTGGGATTTACCACCCATCCTTGTCCACCTACATCGGTATCCATTTTCACCAAGGTCTTCCCCACTTTCCTGATACCATGTACTGCCATCATCATTAGTGCCAGTCTCATTAACACTCTCATTTAACAAACTAATGCCCCAGTCCTTCTCATTTGCAATACCAGTGTCTACAATGAAGAAACAAACAAACAACCCTATCTTTATTAGGCATGGTTATCTTATCTAAATGCCACTAGAAATTCTAAAGATATAAACAAGCACAGCGAGAGCTTCATAATAAAACTCTCTGCAGTTTAAACAGCATAGCTTGCTACCTCTTTTTGGCGGAGTATCACGAGACTGAGGACCAGAATTTCTTGGGGTACACTGTGAGTAGAACTTTTCTTGTTTGGAAGCAACTCGAGATCTGTAAACATCATAGCATAAAATCAGCATTAGCTTTGGTAAATTTGTATTGATCACAACATTTCAATTCCTATATTTAACAAATAAAGACACCACTGGCGACGGGCTTTTGAGGGTGTCACAGTAAACGAACTAACAGATTTACTTCATAATCGTATTCTTAAAATGAAACATATTAGCTAAACCAACAAGTCGTCCATCCTGTTATCTCCTCGGTAAGTAAAGTTAAGAATACAATTATTCACTTTAACGATCGATATGAGTATAGATATACACGCGAATTGGAAGAACACACGATACGTGAACACGTTCCAAGCTAGATGTAACACAAAATAGTACGAGAAGAGCGTGACGTACTGAGCTGAAGCGAACGGCATTGCAGAAGGAGCCTGGACTCGGACCCTGAGAGGGATCTTCTTGGAGTCGAATCGCCAGTCCTCCACCTTCTCATTGCTCTTGCCAGAACCAGTGGCTCTACGGACAGGAACCACGGGGTCGGAGCAGTAGCAAGTGATTCGACTCAAGAAAGTGAGCGGATCACGAGGAAAGCACATTCTCTTCTTTTTACTAGGTGACAATCCATAAGAGATAAAGAATGTGGAGGAGAGCTTCAACTCAAGCTGAGTCGTGAATCCTGTGGAACTGGCCACCATAATTAAGAAAATGCCATGGACGAGCCAACAAAAACCCTTGAAGATATATGAAGAGAGCGAGAGAAGGTTAGGTACAGAAGTTGGGAAGGGGGATTTGGAGAATTAGAGGAAGGGGCGGGCAATGAGAATTTGGGGGGGGATCTTTGGGCAGTAGAGGGGAATGGGATATAAACATTTGACGGGGAGATGAACTTGTTTATGCAACACCGGACAACAGGTTCCTTTGGTAAGTGTGACTCACTAGCCTTAGCGAGTGAGAGAGAGAATGAAATCAGATCGGTGGCTCCTCAACCCTGAAACTGATAGCTTAGGTTGTTGTTGGCTTTGGCTTTGGCAACGCATTGCAAATTTGCATTCGAATCCCGGGATCTAATCATATACTTGCGTCCCGCTTTGCGGGTTTTTGTATTCCCCTTTTGCCTCTCTAAATCTGCCACGACATTTTCTTCCCTTGTGCTTTTTGTAAGGTTTTAATTAGGTTAGATTAATGAAAAACATTTTTAAAAAATAAAAAAAGGATTATGAATAATTTATTTAAGATAATAGGATATTTTTATCCTAATTATTAAAATCATGATCAAATATTAACGAATTTTTAAATTTATTTCATCTTAAGATAATTTGTTGAAATTATTAATTTTTTAAGATGATTTTATCAATTATATTAAAAAGTTTCAATCTCTTTTAATAAATTACCCATAATCTCATTTTCCTTTTTTAAATAAATATCTCATTAATATAACCTGTTAATTAATTTTTGACTAGGGAGGAAGAGTAATGGTAAAGAACAATCATATTTTTTTATTGATATAATTACAAGTATAAAATGATCATTGCTCATCTTACGCCTTAATTATATGATTAAAATTTTATACTAATTTATATTCATTAATTGGTTGAGTTAGTAAGGATACTCATATTATCTAATCTTAAGTGGATTTGAATCTTGATATTTATATTAGAAATATAATACTTCTCAATTTAATAAAAAAATTATAACGTCTACTCATGAAAATAAATATAATTACTAATTTATTTTAAAGAATTCATAATAAAAAATAATATTTTCTACAAATTTATTTATCATTTTTTTTCAATTTAGTGACGTTTTACTAAATTGAATTTGCTTAAAACCGATAGGAGAGAGCTCAGATTTGAGTAGGGCACTGAAAATGTAACGAAGCCCAAAACGCTACGTTTCAAGTCTCAACTCCAGACCCCACCTTATCCAAGCAAAAGGAGTTGAAACGGCTACCTAGTGGCGCCTACCTCTTTGACCACCACTTGAGTGTCAGCACGTCACCTTTTGATGACATGGAAAACGACCTATTTACCATGAGATCTAATTGCGGATAAGCTAAAAAAGACGAAAATGCTCACGTGCGCGTCTTAATATACGATTAAAATAAAGTATTATTGGTTTTGTTATTATTTTAAATAAAAAATAGATAAAAATTATCGAAAAAATTATTATTTTTATTGATTATAATTATTTATATAAGTAAACGTAGTAAAAAATCAGTTAAAAAATAATATTTTAGATAATATTTTAATAAAAATAATAATATTTACGATCAATTTTTTATCTATTTTATTATTTAAAATAATAACAAAATCGATAACATTTCATTTTAATCGTATATTAAGACGTCCGCGGAACTGCCTAAAAAACAGGAAGCTTGCGTGTCATATTATAAGTGACAGGACATTCGTGATGACTATAACTGCCACGTGTAAGGAAAAAGGGCATCCTGCGGTCCTGCCTCTGGGCTCTGGACGATGAAACCGAAGTCAAAAGAAAAATCAATTACCTTTTCATTTGTTTGGATAAGCTTCGTGACTCATCAAGAATTTAAGCTGCTGTGAGGGGTTAAAATACGGTTAAAAAATAATGTGATTGGTTAAATAAATGACCAGTTAAAATTGATATCAAAAATATTATATGATTTCACTAGAAATATTATTTGAGTTGGTAATAATAATGGTAATAATCGGTTATGTTATCGGTCTATGTAAAATGTGTCAAAAAAATATTGACGTTAACATAACTGGTTAATTACTAGAAATATTATCAAGCATAATAACATATTACGTAGAGCTTATGTAACGCAATAGGTAGCGTTTTTTAAAGCTAATGGGACCTTAGAAATCCGACAACAACAAAATAGGTTAATTATTTAATTTGTCATTAGTATTATCAACATATTAGGTAACGCCTAAAATGTTACTTAAGTTTAAGCTGATGAAGTCTTAGAAATCCGACGATAACATAACATGTTAATTACTAGAAACATTATTAAGCTTAATAACATATTAGGTAACATTTATGTAATATAATAAGTAGCGCATTATTAAAGCTGATGGGGCCTTAGAAATCCTACGATAACAAAATATGTTAATTTCTTAATTTGTTATTAGTATTATCAACATATTAAGTAACGTCTAAAATGTTACCAAAGTTTAAGCTGATAGAGCCTTAGAAATCCAACGATAACATAACCGGTTAATTACTGGAAACATTATTAAGCATAATAACATATTAAGTAGCACTTATGTAACGTAATAGGTAGCACATTATTAAAGCTGATAGGGTCTTAGAAATTTTACGATAACAAAATATGTTAATTACTTAATTTATTATAAGTATTATCAACATATTAAGTAACACCTAAAATATTATCAAAGTTTAATCTTTATCAACATAACTGGTTAATTACTTGATTTGTTATCAAGCTTTATTAACATATTACCATGTACATTGTTTACGCATATTATCATGATACCAATTAACTTTAACTGTTTTTATTGGAAATTAATATATTACTTTAAAGTAATAGGTTTCGAAATTATAAGTATGGAAAATATATGTGTGTGCGTGTGTGTGCGTGTGTCGATACATTTTACATTCATATTGTTTGAGTTTTTATGTGGAATTAACCAAAGTTAAAGCTGATGGAGCCTTAGAACCGACGATAACATAACTGGTTAATTACTTGATTTGTTATTAAATTTTATCAACATATTATCATGTACATTGTTTACGTATATTATCATAATACCGATTGACTTTAACCGTTTTCATTGGAAATTAACCCTAAACCCTATAAAGGCCAATATAACAAAGTATTTATATATATATAAAAGTTTATGCTATTATCATTATACCAGTATACTTTTACCGTGTGCATTGTAAATTTGCATATTACTTCTACAATTCTCTTTATATATGGATTATCAGAATGTTGGATTTACACATAAAGACATCTACAATGCACTTGAAAGAGATAAAGCAAAGAAAATTGTTAATGGGGTTTAGGGTTTCTTAATCAATACATTAACGCTAAATAATACTCAATGTCAATTTCATTTTACATACCAAACCGATGTTGTGATTACCAGCTTCCTTCATCCTTTGACATTCAGTCATACTGTCAACATTTAATCAATTTAAAGTTATTAAATATTTCAATTCAATTACCATTTCAACAACAATAACAAAAATAAATTGATACTTACTAGAAGTATATATATCTACCAGTGGTTGCTTTCGATTTACTTCACTGTTGATACTCTCGGACTCCATTTCAATGTCATCTTCGCGAACAACAATTGCAAGATCCGTTGACTTCATTTTTCCTTTATATATTAGTTTACGAACATTCAAGCATTAAATTAATGCAAATCAAATCAAATACATGTTACATACAATTTATTCAATATACAAGTATCGATAACTAATCTTATAGTAAAACGGTTTCCTTCAAAGGAATCGGAATACTTTCTACTACAAGTATCGGTACATTTATACAACATACAATATCATTTTCTACCTATAATATTATATACAAGTATCAATATTTTTTTTCTACCTATAATATCACTTTCTAACTCTAATCGGTCTCAAATCCTTCTTTGCTTCGAAATCCCCAAACCCATAAACCCTAATCCCTATTTACAAATAATGTAATACTAAAAAACCTAGGTTTTCCTTCAAACGAATGGAAATACTCTCTACTACAAGTATCGGTACATTTATACAACCTACAATATCATTTTCTACCTATAATATTATATAAAAGTATCGATATTTATTTTCTACCTAGAATATCACTTTCTACCTGTAATCGGTCTCAAATGATTCTTTACTTCGAAAACCCCAAACCCATAAAATCCCTATTTTCGATTATTGTAATAATAAAAAAATTAGGGTTTCGACAACATACTTTTCGATTTGACTGCAGCAACAAACAAACAACTACGCTTTAAAAATGCTTTCCTTATATTTCGCAGCAACTAATACCCTTCAATTTCGAAATCTACGGTCGTGTTCTATCTATTTTTAGAGGAAATGTAGCGATACCTTTGATATTTTAACAGGATATGTTATTTATATTTAATCGGTACAATTACCCAAGTCTCGATACTTTTGTGTAAGGTGTCGTTACTTTCGATACATTTTCATTTTTTTTCATTTAAAAGTATCGATAATATGATATATATACTTATAAAAGTATCGATACCTTCAACGTATCCGGTAGCGTTTTACCGGTTTTGTGATATTTTAACATGTTATATTGTTATGTATCGATACATGTTTTTAAAGTATCGATACTTTATAGGCGCTATTATTGCAATTCTTTTAAATTCCTAAAGTATCGATAATATGATACATATACTTATAAAAGTATTAATATCTTCAACATATCCGGTACTTTTTTACCGGTTTTGTCATATTTTAACATGTTATATTGTCATGTATCGATACATGTTTCTAAAGTATCGATACTTTATAGGCGCTATTATTGCAAATCTTTTAAATTTCTAAAGTATCGATAATTTGATGCATATACTTAGAAAAGTACCGATACAAATTTCAACAATTCAGGTATTTCTACCGATTTTGTCAAATTAAAATCGATTTTGTCAAATTGAAACCGGTTTTTCAAACTTCAACTTGTTATATTGTTATGTATCGATACTTCTTTACAAGGTCTCGATACCTACCGACAAGCTAAGTTTGCCAGTTGCTAAATTTCTTCATGATTTTCACCTACAACATTATTATTACTCAACATTTTCGATAGCACTAAACCAACTTTGTTAAGTATCTTTATATTTATATTAGTCATATAGTCCACTTTTCCCGAGACAATTCAGTACTTTTTCTCCTGCCAGCTGCTTTTGGTTCAACAGTGACCCGCACAAACCTTGCATTTTACTCGTGGCCCTGTGGCCGTGTGGTCAATGGTTTGAATTTGGATGGCCATTTTTTATCAAGTCCGAAACTTGGTTTGGAGACGCTTCAAAGATATTGCTCCAAGTAACACAAGATAGGTGTAAAGAACAACAGATCGTTGAATTTTCATTTCACTGTTAAATATAGGTAAAATAGTGATATTCTTAGTGTGAACACTGATCAAGGCTGCAAATGTCACTAGCCCTTAAAGCACTCCATTTACGTGCTAGTGAACCTGCCCGTATCATTATACTCAAAAACTGGAAGTTACCTGAATAGGTCAATGAAGCAAATATACAAAGTATCACTTAACTCCAAGCAAGTCCTGGGAATAAGGTCAAGACCTGTTAGGTTAGTTTTAACTGTAGGGTTTCAAATAGCGTCCGTCATAGGTGCCCTCCACAACTGTTATTGTATGACCGCGATACCCGTAATTACCGCAATAGCGTCTGTTATGTCTACAATCGCGGTAAAAATGAAACGACCATGACCACAATTTGAACCCCCTCTTATTAGAAAACAGAGGTAGCATAGATTACCCTCGTACTTTTAAAACAAACATAAAGGATAATAAGACTATCTTTAAGAGGTTGATTCATCACCAACAGATGCAGCAGCCAGACATAAGTTAACAGTTGAGTCTGTGCCAGCACTCTGCCGAAGGACTCCTGTTGACAAAAATCTGAAACACAAGAAAAAACAATTTGCAGATTCTTTTTTGTAACAAGCCTAGTCTAACCAGGTCTTAAAACTTACACCAACAAAAAAAAAAAACTCAAATCATTGATTGTATTCATTCTGAAATTTTATTCGTGTCCATCCTATATAGAAATTTTATATTATTAATATATATATATATATATGTTTACTTTAAAAAAATATTTTTAAATCATAAATAAATAAGATAACTGTTTGGATCCAATTAGTTTCAAAGAAAAAGACAACCAGAATTAGCCCATCATACTCAATATTACATGTGACAGCCCATGTCCTGCCAACTTTATTATACAAGGACCAATCAATGAACTAAAAGCACCCGAATATGAAATAGTCCTATTTCATTTTATGACAGATACAGTTCAAGGTATAAACTCAAATTTGGAATTAAGAGGAAAATAAAGAGTAGACTTAATAAACATAAAATGACTTCAAGCAAAAAGAATCACAAAATAGAGAAGTCAATTACCAGTGCATATATCCAGGAAGTTCCTTCACATGAATTTTGGGCTTTTAAGATTTCTTATTCGTGTTTTACAGTGATATTCGTCTTTAAAAATTTGGTTTTTATGTGGAAGGTTTCTACAATCTCTTCTTAAAGGATCTGGAACTTCGAAATCACTTGTTTTTTCAAAGTGAATTTTCTAGAGTTGTTTGAGACTCACTGAAAATCCGTAGTCATGCATTTCCATCCATGAAGAAAGGCTAATCGAACCATGCATTATTTAGTTGACTTTAAAATTATTTCTGTGGGTGTTTATAGTCATTATTATTCAGATATTCTTAAGCTTCATGTAATCCTCTTGTACAGTGTGAAACATTATAGGTTAGCTCTGCATAATCTGCTTCGTTTTCCAGCGATTACTTACAGAACCTCACGCGTTTCAAAAGATTTTTATTTATTTTTATTTAAATGAAGGGCAGATTGTCGATATGTAGTTCTGATTGCAGAGGGGTGGTTCTCTTATACTTAATATGACAGCTAAATCCTCTATATGTTTGTTTTTGTATAATAAGCTAGTTGGAAGCAAGGGAACTGAGACCCACAATAAAAGTAAAAGTAAAATGATTAAAAAAACAATTAAAATTTAAGAATTAAGATTACTAAATTAATAAAATTGAAAGGCCAAAAATATGATTATTCCAATAAGTAATAGTAAAATAAAATATCTTTAATCTTCTCCGTTATAATTCATCATAGTGTCGTCATTATAATCTTCTCCATTATAATCCATTAAAGTTCCAAAAGTATATTTATAATAATATATTCTCTTGCCCTTTGATAAAAAGTATCATGACTATTGATATTTTTAAGTTCTCAATGTAGATTTTTTTCATTGGTCTTCTTATATGTTTGTGGTTCTATAGAATTTTTTGGTTGCTTACTTTTTAGATGCACGGTTTCTTCGTTCGTGTGTATATGATATTCCGTTAATTGTTAGATATCTATGTCGGATAAGACTGTAGTTAAAGGAGGACTGGTTTTCCATTTGTTTGTTTTGGATATTCATCAGGTTTTTCTCCTCTATGTTTAGTGATTGGGGACGTCGGAGTACTTTGTCTTTGTATGTCATTGCCTCAACCATTCACATTTTTACTCTTCAGAATATGAATGATCGCTCGTTGTTATATTTTATTTATGATAGTCATAAATATATTTATCTAATATTTACACATAACAAACGTTATTAATATTGTTTTATTTTACTAATGAATATATCATAATTCTACATTAAAAAAAATCAGTAAAGTTCATTACCGTTATTATTTCCAATATATATCACAATCAATCGCATCGCACTCTCATACTGTTATTAGTTAACCGACACAACTATCAACAAAACAAGCACTGGATTTTAAGCCTTTATGTATTGAGTATAGGGAGCCAGAGTGTCGCAACCACGTGGTGTATCCTCATCCTTTCCACAGTAAAAGAAACCTAAAAGCCGCCTTGATTCGCAACCCAAAACCCACATGGCACGAGCCTTACGATTTATTTTAGCGGCTCTATTTTTAACAACAACTAGAAGTATTTATTCGCAGATCCAGTTCCCCAGCCCCGATCCTCACCCTGCCCCTCGTGCGTGCGCCTTAGTTGTCCTCCGCCCTTTATAATTCCCCGCCATTTCTCAATTTCCCTGTCAAAGCACACACAAATTACAAACCAAATCAAACAGCTCCACAAAAATGGTTGGCGTTTTCAGGCGCTCGCTTTCTTTTCCAAACAAACCCCCTAATCGTCCACCAAATCCACCAATCTCTCAACACTTCAGGTCCATCTCTCTTCCATGCAGATCACACCCCTTAATTTCCCTGCTGGAAGTTGAAAATTGAAATCACTGAGCTCAAAGCCTGGTCGTCCGATCCCGATAACCGAACCTCAGCTTGGCTTTGTGATGGTTTGAGTCGCCTAAAGGACGTTCAAGATTCCCTCCACAATATCCTTCTGCTCCCACAAACACAGGAGTTGTTGAACCATAAGCGTGAATGGGTGGAGATGCTCTTC
The DNA here is from genome assembly GCF_006381635.1 of Hibiscus syriacus. NCBI lineage: Eukaryota > Viridiplantae > Streptophyta > Magnoliopsida > Malvales > Malvaceae > Hibiscus > Hibiscus syriacus. Next base: position 748,466 of record NW_024061764.1, on the reverse strand, counting down.
GAAGATTTCCTACATTTTGTCAACGTCTACAGGATCTTCCAAACATCGTTTCTCTCGGTCAAAGAACAACTATCGACGTGGGTTATAAAAATAAATATGTGATCTATTTATAATTAAAATAAGATTATAAAAACTAATATTTTATAAATATTGTATTTTATAAATATTTTAGTGAAAGATCATGATATTAAGAGGGTTTGAGGTAGTTATTTCTTTGGATTATTTAATGGCGGTGCCTCTCCCTGTACAGATAGTACCGTTGATGGGCCAGCCGATCATCTTACTGCGGCCAATGACTACCCTACAAGTAGGATTGGGTTTGAGGAAGTCAAAATGGCTCTTAGAAAGATGGGGAGGGACAAAACTGTTGGTCCAGATCAAATTCCTATCATTGTGTGGTTGGCCCTAGGAGAAGAGGGAGTTAAGTGGTTAACCAATATCTTTAATATTATTTTAGAGACTGCCAAGATGCCAGAGGAATGAAGAGAGTCTACGGTGATACCAATCTATAAGAATAAAGGAGATCCCCAACGTTGTGGCAACTACAGAGGTATTAAACTACTCAGCCATACCATGAAGCTATGGGAAAGGGTGATGGAGGCTAGGTTGAGACATGTTACTAGGGTTTCGGAAAACCAATTTGGCTTTATACTAGGCAGGTCTACTACGGAGGCGATTCATCTACTGCAACGGCTTATGGAGAAATATAGAGGGAAAATAGAGATCTTCACATGGCGTTCATTGACCTTGAAAAGGCGTATGACAGCGTTCCCCGAGATACGATCTGGAAGACATTGGAAACGAGACGGATCCCAACTGCTTATATCCGGGCGATTCGTGATATGTACTGTAGATCTACTACATACGTCAGGACTACAATTGGCGACACCGAGGCATTCCCGGTGGAAATCGGACTCCACCAGGGGTCGACTCTTAGCCCTTACATCTTCTTCTTGATTATGGACGACATCTATTGTGCAACACCAGACGGTGTTCCATGGTGTATGCTTTTCGCTGACGACATTGTCCTAGTTGCTGAAACAAAAACAGAGCTGAATAGTAGACTGGCTACCTGTAAGACTGCTTTGGAAGAAAAAGGTCTAAAGGTCAATATTGAAAAGACAGAGTATTTATGTTCAAACTTCAGTGGGAACCAAAACGATGAAGATGTAGAAGTATGCATAGAAGGACACGTTCTCCCCTCAAAGACCTGTTTCAAGTACCTAGGGTCTATGATACATAAAGATAGGGGTGTAAATGATGACGTTACACACCGTATAAAGGCGGGATGGCTAAAGTGGAGGGCTGCTACTGGAGTTTTGTGTGACAAGAAGGTGCCTCTAAAACTTAATGGAAAATTTTATAGAATGGCAATAAGACCAGCGTTGCTGTATGGATCAGAATGTTGGGCAATCAAGAAGGATCACGTAAGGAGGATGGAGGGAGCAGAAATTAGAATGCTCCGATGGGCATGTGGTAGGAATCTATGGGACATGACACCAAACTCTGCTATTAGGATGTCCTTGGGGGTGGTGCTTGTATCCGAAAAATTGAGGGAGGGAAGACTACGGTGGTTTGGGCATGTCCTTAGAAGACAACATTCGGAAGCGGTCAGGAGGGTAGAGTCGATTATAGTCGACGGTCCCAGAAGGAGAGGACGACCAAGGCGGAAGTGGGAAGACTGTTTGAGATCTGATTTGAAGGATTTAGCCCTTACCGAGGACATGACCTCTGATAGGAAAGTATGGAGACTTAAGACCAGGGTAGCCGAGTAATGCGGGTCACATCCATAGGGTGTATCATCTCCGTCTTCTTTTAATGCCTTTGTAGTAATTTCCATGACTTCTACTTCTTATACGTTTATGTCATTGGAATTTATGAAGGCTTAGAACTAGGATAGCAGAGTACTATGCCTTAGTCTAGGTTTTAACCCATTTTGACTTTATTCCTTCTCGTAGCTGGCTATCGTTGACTTCTGTGTATCATTCTCTTCTTGTTTCCCCTTTTTAAATTTAGTCGGGTCTTACGTTTCTGTCTATATGCAGAGATTTTTACGTAGAGATTTATTTGCAGGAATTACTTCCCATTACACACGCGCATATGAAGACTGCTCAACTATGTATTTATTCATTCATTTATTTATTTATACACGCATAGCATTTTATCCTTATTTTTAATTTTCTGATTGTCGGAGGTCTTCCACGGAAGCTTCTCTCAACCTGGCGTTGGGGGCGTACCTACTACTCTACCTCCCCCTTACCCCATTACATATGGGAATATGGTTTTATTGTTATTGTTGTTATTGTAATGTGTCTGATGTAAGGAATGAGTATCGCACGATGCATTAGATAGCAGACACGAGCTTAGCTATCTCATTAGCCATCTTCTTATGACTTTTCAAATTTGTTGCGATCCTCGAGTTCTTCATTTCTCCTTAGAGCCACCCACGTCCATAGTTGTTCTTCTTTGAGCGAGAGAAACAATGTTTGGAAGATCCTATAGACGTCGACAAAACGTAGGAAATCTTCGAAGAGTATCTCGACCCATTCACGCTTATGGTTCAACAACTCCTAGGTGTGAGAGCTGAAGGATATCGTGGAGGGAATCTTGAAAGTCCTTTAGGCGGCTCAAACCATCAAAAAGCCAAGCTGAGGTTCGGTTATCGGGATCGGACGACCAGGCTTTGAGCTTAGTGATTTCAACTTTCAGTAGGGAAATTAAGGGGTGTGATATGCATGGAAGAAAGATGGACCTGAAGTGTTAAGAGATTGGTGGATTTGGTGGACGATTAGGGGGTTTGTTTGGAAAAGAAAGCAAGCGCCTGAAAACGCCAACCACTTTTCTTAACAAAAATTAAATAATATTGTCATACCTCATCATTAAATCCTTAGTTATTAACTTATTAGTTTAAAATTTGATATATATATATATATATATATATAGACTTATAAACATTGTACATAAAATTATTTTTAATTTCCTTTATTTAAAAAAATCATATGTTTTTAATTTTCTAATAAAAACTCATAAATCCATCATTTATATAAAAAAAAACCCTAAAATTTTTAATCTTAAATTTATAAATTACTCACTAGTTCATTGCCGTCAACAAATTTGTACCATCAAATCTATCACCATCATCCATCTATTTTATCATCAGAGCTCCATTAACGGATCACCCCCTTATAATTATACAAAATGCTTAAATGTTGAAAGTCATCAATAATGGCTGAAATTGGTGGCTTTCGGTGCACACCAAAAATTATGGAAAATTTAGCTTGATTTTGTTGACATTTGATAAAGGGATAATTGCAATTTAGTCCCTACACTTTAGGGTATTTCTAAGATTAATCCTTAAGCTTCAACTATAAATACCCTAGCTCATTTAGCTTCAAAACCATCCTAAATCATTCTAGTTTTCTCTCAATACTAAAGAATTTAGAGAGTTTTCTTGAGAGTTGTTTTCTCCTTTTTTATCAAGAGAGAATTGTTATTGTTTTCTCCTTGTTAGATCGAGAGAAGTTGTAATTCTTATTTTCTCATAGTGAAATTCTTCTACCGTTGCCCGTGGTTTTTACCCTGTATTATTTAGGGGTTTTCCACGTAAAATTTGTGTCTTCTTTATCTTCATTTTTATTTTCTCAAATTATCAGTTGCGATTTTGCTCTATCCGATAGCCGTATTTCGCAACAATTGGTATCAAGAGCCAGATTAGAGTGTGTAATATCTACTTATTATCTTTGTGGTTTCCACCAAAAGGTGAATCCTCCAACATAAGAAAGTAAGAAGTTATTACCCATTCTTTGAAGGATCTAGAGAACTATTCACGATAGTGAAATAGTGGGAGCTATCCGTAATAGAAGCTATGACAATGAAATTTGATATTGAAAATTTCAATGGGAGAAATTTCTCATTGTGGAAATTGAAAATGAATGTCATCCTGAGGAAAGACGGGTGTCTAGCGGCTATCAGTGAAAGGCCGATAGATTTCACATATGACAACAAATGGATCGAAATGGACGGGAATGCTATAGCAAACTTTCATATAACATTAGCAGATAAAGTATTTTCAAGCATCGAGGATAAAAAGACAACTAAGGAGATATGGGATTATCTCACCAAATTGTATGAGGCTACATCGTTGCACAATAAAATTTTCCTTAAGAAGAAATTGTACACTCTCCGGATGCCAAAATCTACTTCAGTGACAGGGCACTTAAACACACTGAACACTTTATTTTCTCAGCTTACATCCTTAAGATGTACAATAGGAGAACAAGAACGTGCTGAACTTCTACTTCAAAGTCTACCTGATTCGTATGATCAACTCATCATCAACTTGACAAACAGTAATGTCACCAGTCTAGTCTTCGCTGACGTTGTAGCTGCTGTTCTACAAGAAGAAAATCGACGCAAGAACAAGGAAGACAGACAAGTAAATCTGCAACAAGCAGAAGCGTTGACAACGATGAGAGGGATATCAACAGAACGTGGCCAAAGCAGGAGTCACAAATATGGTAGATCAAAGTCGAGAAGAAAAAAGAATTTAAAGTGCTACAGCTGTGGAAAGAAGGGCCACTTGAAGAAGGATTATTGGAGTCTAAGTAAAAACTCCAATCCACAAGGCAATACCACAAACACTTCAGATGATGGAGATACTCTATGTTGTGAAGTGTCAACCACAGTGGAAGACATAAATAGATTTGCATATATATGGCTCATTGATTTATGAGCAACATATCACATGACCTCAAGAAGAGAATGGTTCTATCATTATGAACTTGTCTTAGGAGGATTTGTGTATAGTTACAATGATCATGCCTTAGAGATCATTTGCGTGGGAACCATCAAATTGAAGATGTATGATGGAACAATTAAAGTTGTTCGAGATGTGCGGCACGTTAAAAGCCTGGAGAAAAATTTATTATCCTACGGATTGTTGGATAATAATGCAAGCAAGATTGAAACACGGAAAGGAATCATGAATGTGTTCCGTGGAGCGCTTGTGGTGATGAAAGGTGAAAAGATAACAGCAAACTTGTACATACTGAAGGGAGAGACTTTGCTAGAAGCAGAAGCCTCTGTTGCCTCATGTAGTTCAGATTCTGCAATGCTATGGCATCAGAAACTTGGACACATGTCAGAACAAGGAATTAAAGTCCTTGTGGATCAAAAGCTACTTCCAGGCTTAACAAATGTATCATTTACTTTGTGTGAGCATTGCATAACAAGTAAACAACACCGGTTGAAATTTAACACGTCAAATTATAGAGGCAAAAGTATTCTAGAATTGGTTCATTCTGACGTATGTCAAGCACCAGTTACATCCCTAGGCGGAGCAAAATACTTTGTCTCATTTATTGATGAATACTCCAGGAGATGCTATGTATACCCTATTAAGAAGAAGTAAGATGTGTTTTCAACTTTCAAAAATTTCAAAGAGTGGGTGGAACTTGATTCTAGAAATAAGATCAAGTGTTTCAGAATAGATAATGGAGGAGAATAAATAAGTGAAGAATTTGATGACTTTTGCAGGAAAGAAGGCATCAAAAGACAGTTCACAGTGGCGAACACTCCTCAACAAAATGGAGTGGCAGAGCTGATGAACAGAACCTTGTTAGAAAGAACAAGAGCAATGTTGGGGGCTACAGGTCTAGAAAAATCATTTTGAGCAGAAGCAGTTAATACCGCCTGTTATTTGGTGAATTGAGCTCCATCAATTTCAATAGAGCTGAAGACACCAATGGAGATGTGAACTGGTAAACCAGCTGATTATTCAAATCTCCATGTATTTGAAAGTATCGTGTACGTGATGTACAACTCCCAATAAATTTCAAAGATGGATCCAAAATCAAGGAAATGTAAACTCTTAGGGTATGCTGATGGTGTAAAGGGGTATTGCTTGTGGGATCCCACTGCCCGCAAAGTGATCATCAGCAGGGATGTTATCTTTTTAGAAGATAAGCTACAAAGAAAAGAAGACAATGATAGCGCTGAAAAGTCAGAGACTACACAGATACATGTGGAAAAAGAGTCTGAACAAGGAGATTCTTCTTAAGCAGAACTAACACGTGATGAACAAGAACCAGAGAGTTCTGAAGCTCCAACAACTCGTCAATCAGATCGTGTGAGAAGACGTCCCAATTGGCACTCGGATTATGTTATAGAAGGAAATATTGCATATTGCCTTTTAACAGAGGACTGTGAGCCATCAACATACCAGGAGGCAATAAACAACTTAGATGTTTCACTATGGATGATGACGATGTAAGAAGAAATTGAAACCCTTCATAAAAATAATGCATGGAACCTTGTACCACTACCACAAGGAAGGAAGCCAATTGGTAACAAATGGGTCTTCAAAATCAAGCGAAATGGTGGCGATCAAGTTGAGAGGTATCGTGCAAGATTGATAGTCAAAGGATATACTCAAAAAGAAGATATTGATTTCAATGAAATCTTTTCTCTTGCGGTTCGACTAACAACAGTTCGAGTAGTCTTGGCAATGTGTGCTATATTGAACTTACATCTAGAGCAGCTAGATGTTAAAACAACTTTTCTTTATGGAAATCTTGAAGAAGAGATTTATATGCTCCAGCCTGAAGGTTTTGAAGAATATGAAAAGAAGAACTTGGTTTGTAGGTTGAACAAATCTTTGTACGGTCTAAATCAGGCGCCGAGGTGTTGGTATAAGAGATTTGTTTCCTTCATTATGTGCCTTGGATACAACAGACTTAATGCAGACATTTGTTCTTATTTCAAGAGGTTTGGTGATAACGATTTTGTTATATTGTTGTTGTATGTGGATGACATGTTGGTTGCAGGACCCAACAAAGATCATATTGAAGAATTGAAGGCACAATTGGCTAGGGAATTTGAAATGAAGGACTTGGGATCAGCAAACAAGATTCTAAGGATGCAAATTCACCGAGACAGAAGTAATAGGAAGATTTGACTTTCAAAAAAGAATTACTTGAAGAAGATATTGTCACGATTCAACATGAAAAATTGTAAGCCAATTTCTACCTCTCTTCCTATTAAGTTCAAATTATCCTCCAGTATGAGTCCTAGCAGTAAACAAGAGAGGATGGAAATGTCTCGAGTGTCATACACATCGGCAGTGGGAAGTTTAATGTTCGCTATGATATGCACAAGACCAGACATTGCACAATCAGTGGGAGTGATTAGTCAGTACATGGCGAATCCAAGCAAAGAACATTAGAATACAATAAAGAGGATTTTGAGATACATCAAAGGGACTTCAAATGTTGCATTATATTACAGAGGATCAAACTTACTTATTAATGGGTATGTCGATTCTGACTATGCAAGAGATTTGGATAAAAGCAAATCTACTACATGATATGTGTTTAAAGTTGCTGGCGAAGCTGTAAGCTGGGTTTCAAAATTGTAATCAGTTGTGGCTACATCCACAATAGAGGTAGAATATGTAGCAGCTACACAAGCCAGTAAAGAAACAATCTAGTTGAAGATGCTATTGGAGGAGCTTGGGCACAATCAAGAGTATGTCTCTCTGTTTTGTGACAGTCAAAGCGCCTTGCATCTAGCAAGGAATCCATCATTTCATTCAAGGACAAAGCACATACGAGTTCAGTACCATTTCATTCGTGAAAATGTGGAAGAAGGGACGGTTTAAATCGGTTGGTTTAAATCGAAAACCTAGAGAAATATCGGTCATGTATTGTTTGATCGAAAGCCATAATGTTTTACGTGGTCAATAGGGAAAATGATTTGGTCTCCTCAAGTATTAAAATTAAAGAAACCTAATAACAAAGCCAAGGCTTCATTAATATATATATATATATACACACTGGTGGGTAATTACCTTAATTTACATTTCAAACATTTTATTCCATTAGTATTTTTTTTTATAAATTAATTAAATTAAATTTTGAAAATTTAAATTATTATTTGTTGATGATAAAAGTAGGTTTGTGATTAGGGTATTTAAATTATTATTTGTTGACTCGCCGATTCAGATAAAAATTAATTTATTTAGGATAAATTATACATTTAGTGCTCCATCCATCACTTTTATTTTATCTTGGTCACTCAATTATTTTTTTCAAGTCATACCTAACATTATGTTTTGATATCATGTTGGTCATCCTCGTTAACAAATTAACATAATTATTAACTTAACGTTTTAAAAAAATCAATGATGACGTGACATTATCTTACGGTGATACGTCAGCATTATCGTTGACTTTTTAGCAGTACGTGACCAAAATGAAATCACAACATAACATTAGGTATGCTTTTAAATAAAAAAACTTTGGTGTCCAAGACGAAACAAAAGTCATAGTTGAGATATTAAATTTGTAATTTATCATTTTCTTTAAAAAAACCCGAATTCTCGAGCCGAGTATCCGATCCACTATTTTCATGGGTCACGAGTCGGTAATGGGCCAAAATTTTCAACCCCTCGGAGGGCACCAGGTTCTCAATTTGTTTTATTTTAGATTAGTTTTTTCCTTCATAATTTTCAGATTAATTCACTCTAACACTCTAAATTCCTAATTTCTTAAATTATTTCACCCAACATTACAACTGATTTCACAAATTATTTATTTTAACCTCAAATCATTCTAAATTTAATTGTATTGTTTTGAATTTTTAAGTTTTATCTTCGAATTGTGTAATTTGAATTTCTAAATTCTGTGTGAATTATATATTATAGACTTTTAAATTTTATGTTTTATGATTTTTCTATGTGATTTTTTAAATGATATAAATTAAAAAATAAAAAAAATTAATCAATATTTGTGTGCTAAAAATATAAGTATTCGGATTTTATAAGTATTCGACTTGTGGGAACCTAAATATAATGTATTGGGACATGAACTGACTTTTTGATACTTAGAAATTTCGGGTATCTGACATTTCTGATTGTAACAAAGTTCTTACACCAACCTACTAAACAATTTCTTAACGCTTGAAGTTTTACTTCATCATTCACACCTTTTACCGAAGTAAGATCATTCCTTATGGCATCTTCATAACTTCTTTGCTGGTTTCGATAAATATCAGGTGTAACCTTTCTCCAATATAATTGTCGAGAGTTGTATTTAGTCATAGAAACACCAACTACGCTGTCATAAATGTAAACACCATTCAACCTTGATAGTACACTTCTAGCTTCTTTAAGCGTTGCAAATCAAATGAACCCAAAATAATCCCCCATGCTTCTTTTTGTTGGAATGAAGGAATCAATCACGTTTCCATGAGAGCGGAATACGGCCCGAAGCCTGTTCCAATGAAGTTTCTCCGGTAAGTTGTCAATGAACATCGTATAACAACCCTTTCTAATTTACACATAGTTTATCTTCAAATTAGCATTTGTTTAGCTTTAGTAATCGTGAGATTAGAAACCACAAGTTGCTTCTGTGATCTTAATCTTAATTCCATTTTAGCTTGCAATTGTTACTCAAATGAAGATAGAATTGTTTGACTTTCCAAAGGAGAAACATATGATTGCATACATTAATTGGAGTATAAACTTTGTATTCGATATGGAAATAATGTGACTTTCTTAACTCGTAAAATAAGAAAAAATATTCGTAAAATAGAAATACTAACGTGATATCCAATCAAAATGTATTTTATTAGTTAATATAAATATAAAAATTAGAGGATCAATTTCTAAATTCTTTGGAAGGGACAGGATAAGCTTGCTTTTGTGCTAGAATTAATTGGGGACAGAGTTATTATTTAAAATCTAAAGGTAGCCTCAGATTAAAAAACTTGAAATTTAGAATAAAGCATTTGGTTTGATAATTATAAGGAGAATTGTTGCAGGTGATGGCTCTGTCTGGATTTACTGATACAAGGTTTAATTCCATCTCTAAAATCTAAATCGGATGCCTACTAATTAAAAAGAGAGAACATGTTAATGAACAATGGGTTTTGTATCCAACCATGAATAAGTCTTGACAACCTTTGGACCAAACCAGAGCATCTCCAATATGGTTGCATGGTTTACACAGACGTCCCACTGACGCTGCAATAATCCTTGGGAGGCTCGAACAATGGTATTAGTGTGGGGATCGTCATAAGTTCAAGCTTAACCCAATTTGCAGTTCAGTTAGTAAGGTTTCTCCATTTTAACATGTATGAGTTCTCTGAAATATTTTCCAAGTCAACAAATTTTTAATCAAGGCGATGTGGTCTGATAAGAGAAAGATCTTCGAAGTGTTTCACCCTTTACGTTCATAACCTAACGGAAAATTTTCATTGAAAGGGCTTGTGGGTGTCGTTTGGGGCTTATGGCGATATAATAGATGCATTTATCCCGTTGAAAAGGAATCGTCAAGGTATGCGTTTTGGCTTCCTTAGAGTTTCAATGGCTAGGTACAATTGCAGCGAGATGTTCCGGAGGAGAAAAAGAGTTGCGATCAATAATGTGTTGGGAAAGAGAACTTCCACGGAAATGCCAATTAAAGGTCATGATCGAATAGTTAAAATTCAAAATATATGTTACCACTTATAATTACCTTATATAAATAAGTGCTCAAACTATATCACTTTTCATGAATAGATGTCTATAGTATTTTTTGAATGATCTCGATGCCTAACGTTACAAACATTACCACTTTAGGTGTCTGAGCCATAAACACCGTTAACTTCCTCTGTTAAGTGACATATGTCATATTCTAGTAATTTTAAAATTTTTAATTAAAATTAAAAAATTAAAATTATATGTTTAAAAAACCTTACACAAAAATTTTGAAATAGCCCCAAAAGTTTGAAAACCTTCATTTCAACCTCTAACCCATGCTGATTGACTCATTTGTTGTCGGCGAAGCTCCACCGGACCTCACCTACCTCCGACGATTAATATCCCTATGAAATCACAATCTATCGACGGCCAATCGACATTTTGTATCACGCAAACCCTAGGATGAAAATCACGATCCCACACGATTATGACGACCAATCGGCGATAACATATGACTATGAGGATGGCAAAGACTAAGTCGGCGGCGGAGGGTTAAGGTTAAAATTTATGATTTTTATGAATTTGAGTTTTTTTATAATTTAAGAGAAATTAGAATTTTTTATAAATATAATAATATTTTTAATTTAAAAATTCAAAATTATCAAAATATAACACGTGTCCCTTAACGAGAAAATTAACGACAGTTACCGTTTGGGTACCGAAAGTGGTAACATTTGTAATGTTGGGCACATGGATCATTCAAAAAATATAATAGGCACCTATTCGTGAAAATAATATAGTTTGAATACTTATTTTATAATTAACCCTTTTATATTTGATTTACAGTTTCACACCCAAAATTCGAAAATGGAGCCTCCCCGAGACACCTCCAAGAACCTTAACGATGTTGTTTCCGACGACGATTCTTCACCAGAAAACACCAATCATGACGACCTAGAAATTCCCATTAGGACACTAGACCCCCTATTTCGGATACCCAGGATGAATCCTCCGATTCTATCCCCGACGAGCAACCTCATAACACTAATTCAAACCCCACTGAGCCTGGTCCACCTATTCGTAACTGTCGCCGTAGGAAACATTTATTTACTGAACTCATTTCCAATCCATCATTCTCAAAGAATTGTCGTCCTAAAACATCGGCCCTTGCTAAAAAAATAGACACCGTAGCTTTAATCGCATCCTTCATCGGTTTCTTGTTGATTCTCTTACTGAAGAGGAAATTAAAGCCAACGTGGTGTCAAGGGTCGGAGGCCAAGAGCAAGTTAACTACATCGTAGTAAGAAATCACATTTTGGCTCATTGGAGATCCAAATATATCTAGCTGGTTGACGCATCAGCACGCTCTTGAAGTAATTCGAGCTGAGCACAAAAACCTAGTGGATGCATCATACAATTTTATTCTCAAACATGGTTACATTAATTTTAGTTTAGCATGAGCTGTTAAAGAAGCGAAGTTGAAGTCTTTTGATGGTGTGGAAAGAACCAACGTGGTGATTATGGGTGTGGGTCTTTCTGGTTTGGTCGCGGTGAAACATTTAGTTTCGATGGGGTTTAAAGTTGTCATCTTGGGAGGTAGGATGCGCCCTCCAGACAAGGAAGATGAAATGAGATGGAGTGGTATTGGAGGAATATCAGTTGCAACCATTTGTTATAAGTGGAGTGCGGAGTGTTGCGTACGTTTAGTTGTTAGTCGGTTGATTAAGTAGACAACAGACACAATAGCATAGGACCAATACTTAATGGGCATGGATGTTTGAACTAATAACACAAGAGCTAATTCCATAATATGACGCTGCTTTCATTCAACAACACCGTTCTGTTCCGATGTATGTGGACAACTCAACCAGTGAATAATACCTAGCTTTTCTAAAATAGGAGATAAACTACAAAATTGTCCTCCCCAATCACTCTGAACAACTTTAATAGATTGGCCAAATTGATTAACTATAAGCCTTCAAAACAAATCAAATGCTATAACAGCTTCATCCTTACTTTTTATAAGATAAAGCCATGTATGTCTTGTAAATGCATCTACAAATAACACATAATACCGAAAGTCATTGGAAGCCACATATGGAGGTCCTCATAAATCAATGTAAATAAGTTCAAACGGAGAAGAAAAATATGTATTTGATTCAACAAAAGGAAGTTTGTGGATCTTGCCCATGTAACAAGAAGTACATTCTTCATTTACATTAAACTGAAACTTAACACCAAGTGCACTAGACAAATTAGCTAAAGTATGAGCAGCAGGATGACCAAGACGTTTGTGTCATAGGTCATCTAAAGAACCCTCCATAGATGCAACATGAACTTCAGCATATATATTATTATTCATCGCAAACGAATAGAGACCTATACTCTCTTCACCATGAAGTAAAATACTCTTAGTCTTCTCATCTCGAACACAACAACGATTGATATGAAATTCAAGGAACACATCATTGTCCCTAGCAAGCTTAGAAACCGAAAGAAAGTTTTTGGTTATTTGTGGTATATGCAACAAATCATTCAATAAAAGCACATGAGAAGAAAAAGAAACACATGATCGACCAATCATATTAACATCAAGAGACATACTATTGCTAACAACCAATTTACCTGAACCATGAAACTCTGACTTATCTAGAACATTTGATGCTTCATAAGTAACATTATGAGTGGCACTAGAGTCTACCACCTAATGATCAGCACTGTCAGAAGTAGTTGCAGCTTTTGCCCGAGATTGTCCAGATGAGCCTGAACATCGTTTACCACAAGACTCACAGCCATATCTAGAAGATTTATTTCTGTACTGAGATCGATTTCCAGAAGTAACACAAGAAAAATCCTCATCATATATGTACCAGCATTGATCAACAAGGTGTCCTAGTTTGCCACATAGCTGACACTGAACAAGCGACCTTCCATGACCTCTATCACCATTGTGAGATCTAAGAGTGGGAGAAAATGTAGATCACGGAGTGGAGAGATTATTGAAAGAAGAGGTACCACGAACCTCACCTTGAACCATATGAGCACTCATCGGCATCACCTCACTTTACTCATCAAAACCAGCAAGCTGAGTCTCAACATCAAACAACATTGTATATATGTCATCAAGCAACACAATCTCCTTCATAGTAGCGATAACAACAATGAATGACTGATATTCACGAGGAAGACCTTTTAAAATACTGGCAATACGCTCAACATAAGGAACATGACTGCGACATGATGCTAAGGCATCATACACTTCTTTAACACGAGTGAGGTAAACCCTCATGCTGTCACCACCTTTCTTCAATGATTGTAATTTGTAGTGAAGGCTCATCACAGCAGTCGTGGATCAAGTAGAAAAGAATTATAAGACAATACTCCATAAAGCAGATGTAGTCTCAACATTAACGAACTGAGGAAGAAGATGAACACTAATCGTTGAAAGAAGCCGTGAAACAAGGGCACTATCTTACGCAACAAACTCCTCGTAGGTTTCATTAATCCGAACAACACCATCATCATCGACAATAATTATAGGCGGCATCGCAACCGTACCAGTGATAAGGCGTTCTAACCGATGACCGTGGATAGTAAGTAACATCTGATTCTTCCAAAGAAGGAAGTTCATCTCATCAAGCATGACATTGATTTTCTTATGAGAGAAGGTTTTGGCACTACTAATTGGAAACTCCATGAACGAAGAGCTTTAAGCAACGAAAGCTTAAGAAGAGACCCTAAGATCACCAGCGATAGATACCATAATGGAATAATAAAAAGGGAGATAAAATTTTTATTATGTAATTGATCATCTCAACAATACAATGTGAGTATCCTTTTTATAGTGCTTGCATACAAGTAGTTAACCCTAGCAACTTGTCAACAACTCTACAATAACCTGTTAACAGACTAACAACTAAAAGTACACAACACTCTACACTCCACTTGTAACAAATGGTTACAATCGATATTCCTCCAATAGGTGGTAGTTGCCACGGATCTTGATGGTAGTGTTCTCACTGGAATAAATGAAAATTCACTCGGGGTTCTTGCAAGAGAAATAGGATTACCTCTTCATAAGGTGCGAGATATTTTCCCTTTGTATTTGCCTGATGGAAAGGCAGTAGATGCTGATGTTGATTCTAGGATAGAAGTTTCTTTTAATAAGTTGTTGGACAGGGTTATAAGCTTAGGCATTCTATGATTGAGGAAGTTATATCAGTTAATGTTCCATTAGGGAAACCACTAGAAGCCTTTAGGAATGTTTTAAGGTCGTCGAGGATTCACATGAGAGTATATGTTGTTGAATTAACATCTTGCTAATCTAGAATATGCTAATGCTTCCTTGATGGCTAATCTATCAATGGCCTATTGGGATCAAGATGAACCATATGAGATGGGTGGTGATCATTGTTTTATACCTTGTGGCAATAAGAGGCTCGTTCGAGCTCTTGTAGATGACCTTCCCATTTTTTATGGGAGGACTGTGCAGAGTATCAAGTATGGGATTGATTGTGTTAGGGTTTATGCCAGTAGCCAGGAATTTTGTGGGGACATGGCTCTTTGCACTATTCCATTGGGAGTTTAAAGAAATAAGGATATCATTCAGAGGCTAGGATTTGGTTTGCTGAATAAGGTAGCTATGTTGTTTCCGTACATTTTTTGGGGTGGAGAGATTGATACTTTTGGTCACTTGACAGAAGACTCCAATGTAAGAGACGAGTTCTTTTTGTTTTATAGATATTCTTTCATGTCAGGTGGACCACTCCTTGTTGCTCTTGTTGCTGGAGAGGCATCAATCAAGTTTGAACAGATGTCTCCTGTTGAGTTTGTGAAAAGGGTTTTAAACATACTGCACATCATTTTTCATCCGAAAGGTATTGTGATTCTTAATTCTGATCAGGTTGTTTGTACCCGGTGGGAGAAGGATTTCTTCACGTATGGATCTTACTCCCATGTTGCGATTGGTTCATCAGGGGATGATTATGATAATCTTGCTGAGAGTGTTGGAGATGACCAAGTCTTCTTTGCAAGCGAGGCCACTAATATGCAGTATCCTGCCACACTGCATGGAGCATTTTTAAGTGGCATGAGAGAGGCTACTAACATGCTTAGAGTGGCAAGGAGGAGGTCGTTGCATCTGACTGATAAAGTTAATAATGATTTCGAGATGTGATAGTTTGAATAAATTGTTTAAAAACCCTGACCTGACATTCGGGAGTTTTTTAGCATTATATGATCCCCATTCAGATGATATTAGATCTCTTTCATTAATAAGGGTCATGTTTTAGGGGGGATAAATTTAGGGGTGTCCGAGGTCGGTTAGGATCGATTTTTGGCTAAAAATTTATTCGATCCGAAAGTACAAATGTTTGAGGTTTGGATGTTTCTAAAAAAATCGGATTCGATCCGATCCAATTAAGTTCAGTTTGGATTTGTGCGGTTTTTGGATTCTAATTTTTCAAAATAATTCAAAGCAACAACACTGCCTAAGGGGGTCAAACAGTTTCACCATTTCACATCCTAAGCTGACATCGATCGAATAAACATTGTTGATGAACACAATACTTTAAAATCCTTGCATTTAGAATTTGTAAATCGGCATAACAGTAGGTAAAAGAATCTCTTGCATTTTCAATAATCTGATTACAGCTTTAGGGACCTATATTATATATATTCAAGATTCTTAATAGGAAAGTCAACTATACAAGAAATATGGAAACACTTATAAGTTAGCCTATAAACTTGGCATAAATCTGTAAACAATATGTTTATATCAAACAAGGTAAATACTAGAAATGGCAAGTCAACTAACAGAATTAATTGCAATTGTTCATGGAAAACTATTTTCTAGGCTCTTGCAACAACATTTTAGAACATAGGAACTTGAAACGGTGTCGCACTTCATTGTAATAGATATCGGTTCGGTTCGGTTTGGATCGGTTCCAGATTTCGAAACCGAAACCGAACCGATCGGTTAAAAAAACAAAAATTGGTTTCGATTTTTTTCGGTTATCGATTTTTTGGATCGGTTTTTGGTTTTTTTTTATCGGATTGGATCTAAACACCTTTAGATAAATTAGAGTCCGGTCACTTGTGTCTTTATGGTTTGATGACGAAGAAGCAGATCATTCAGTTAAGTGAAGTGAATGGAGATGGGAACAGGATGAATTTGTTACATCGCAACTTTGGTGTAAAGTTGATCGGTAGGAAAGGGTTATCAAATATCGGGGAGTCTCTTATCTCACGCATCAAAGTAGCTAAATTCAGCCAAAATGCTAGCGACAGAAGCTAATCCTGGGTCATTTTCACCAGCATTTCAAGCAATAGGAAGATGTTTTTTGGTGGACATGCCTACCATTTGACTTTCTTTCCTTTTTAACACCTAGATTGATTGAAACAGTGTCTATTGGTAATAAAATTCATAGGGACTCATATGAGGTAATTTTGATCTTGAAAAGGAGTCGTTCTATTGATTGATACTCTGATTTGTAGTTTAATTCCTTGGAGGGAATGCTGTCAATCCTTCTCAAGCCAATGTGCAGTTATTGTTGTTGTTGTTGCATTATTATTTATTGAAATTCGTTTTAGATTCTTGTTTGTTTCCAGTATCGTTTGAGGAAACTGTGACTCTAATTCCATTTACGTGTCTGGGATATTGAAAGTTTGGCGCTTTTGGTCTTCTCATGTTTGGAATATACCTTGTGTCACTCGGATGCAGGCATAAATAGTTCATGCTTAAAACTAATGAATAATATTGAGATTCCATTTCCATAATTACAGATCCAGAGAGTTTATAAATGTTTATCCACTTGGTTGCATATTTATTTTATATTTATACTTTGTACGGATCTAGATTGGTGGCATTTCAGTTGACCTTGAGGTAAGAATGCATCTTCAGACGACTGTTGAAGCCTCTCAATTTCTTACAGAAGCAGCACTGTAGCTTTTATTGTTTGAATCCCAAAGGAAGTAGAAGAAATGAGCTTCTCTATGATGGAAATGTACCTTGTTATCCATTCCTGAACCAAAGGCAAGATAGAGGCCCTTGGTCTTTGATTTCAAAGATGGATTCAAGCAACGCCCATAGCATTAACATGAGCAATATCGATGAAATGGATTATAAAAATGATCTATTTCCCGATTGCTGAAACAGCTGGTGGGCTAGCAATCAGACTTTATTGAAACAGTTGGTATCATGTCATTGAACATGAATTAGAGAGTATCTTCTACACCGACAATGTTCAAGTTAAGCCAAATAAACAACTGGAGTTTAATTAAGTTTAAAGTTTTCCCCTCAGCCGATTTTAGTTTTCAATTACATCTTTGCTATTGTTGCAATGGATTACCTGTAATGTAACTCCAAAGTCTAACCTCATAATTGCAGTCGTCGTATTGCCATATAGTATGTGGTTGCTGGCCGTCCAGAAAAAGCTTGTTCAAAGTCGGTAACGGGATTATTATGAGTATAGACCAACCGTCCCAAATCTCCTGGAAAAAGAAACAAGGGACCATCGTGGCCAATAATTGACAATTTTATCATTGCCAACAACGATTCATCACTTAACAAAGGGAAATCCAGTGATTAACTGTGGGCACTAGGGACTAGCCTTGGCTTTCTTTTGTACTGCATGTTATGGTATACAACTTACGAAGGGATGTAGAAAAATTGACAAAACGCCTTTAATTATGTAGGGGCTCAAACAAGGGCTACTTGCAGCTCGACTGGGTCCAGAAGGTGTTGAAAAAGACAAGTAAAAATTCTGTGCATTAATGCACCGATTGTTTCTTTTCTTTTTCAATAATATCACACTTGAAGATTTGATTGGAACAATCATATCTTCACACCATTCTTTCTACCTTGTACCTTCATGTTGCTTACGTCTCTAACAAGCCACAGGAGGATCGACACCAGGTAAATTTATCAGCGTTGATCGCTTTCGTCATGAAATCTGCTATGTTGTCTTTGGTATAGATCTTCTGCATATCTACCATCCCTTCTTCCACCTTTTCACGAATGAAATGGTATTGAACTTGTATGTTCTTTGTCCTTGAATGAAATGATGAATTCCTTGCTAAATGCAAGGCGCTTTGACCGTCACAAAACAAAGAGACATATTGATTGTGCCCAAGCTCCTCCAATAACATCTTCAACCAGATTGCTTCTTTACTGGCTTGTGTAGATACTACATATTCTGCCTCTGTTGTAGATGTAGCCACAACTGACTGTAATTTTGAAACCTAGCTTACAGCTCTACCAGCAACTTTGAACACATATCCTATAGTAGATTTGCTTTTATCCAAATCCCCTGCATAGTTAGAATCGACATACCCATTTATAAGTAAGTTTGATCCTCTGTAACATAATGCAACATTTGAGGTCCCTTTGATGTATCTTAGGATCCTCTTTACAGTTTCCAATGCTCTTTTCCTGGATTCGCCATGTACCGACTAACCACTCCCACTGCTTGTGCAATGTATGGTCTTGTGCATATCATAACGAACATTAAACTTCCCACTGCCGATACATACGGTACTCGAGACATCTCCATCCTCTTTTCTTCACTGCTAGGACTCATACTGGAGGATAATTTGAAGTTAATAGGAAGAGGGGTAGAAATTGGCTTACAATCTTGCATGTTGAATCTTGACAATATCTTCTTCAAGTAATTCTTTTGTGAAAGCCAAATATTCCTATTACTTCTGTCTTGGTGAATTTGCATCCCTAGAATCTTGTTTTTTGATCCCAAGTCCTTCATTTCAAATTCCCTAGCCAGTTGTGCCTTCAATTCTTCAATATGATCTTTGTTGGGTCCTGCAACCAACATGTCATCCACATACAACAGCAATATAACAAAATCGTTATCACCAGACCTCTTGAAATAAGCACAAGGGTCTGCATTAAGTCTGTTGTATCCAAGGCACATAATGAATTAATCAAATCTCTTATACCAACACCTCGGCGCCTGCTTTAGACCGTACAGAGATTTGTTCAACCTTCAAACCAAGTTCTTCTTTTCTTTTTCTTCAAAACCTTCAGGCTGGAGCATATAAATCTCTTCTTCAAGATTTCCATGAAGAAAAACTGTTTTAATATCTAGCTGCTCTAGATGTAAATTCAATGTAGCACACATTGCCAAGACTACTCGAACTGTTGTTAGTCGAATCACAAGACAAAAAATTTCATTGAAATCAATACCTTCTTTTTGAGCATATCCTTTTACCACCAGTCTTACATGATATCTCTCAACTTGATCGTCACCATTTCACTTGATTTTGAAGACCCATTTGTTACCAATTGGCTTCCTTCCTTGTGGTAGTGGCACAAGGTCCCATGTATTATTTTTATGAAGGGCTTCAATTTCTTCTTGCATTGCCATCATCCACAGTGAAGAATCTGAGCTGTTTATAGCCTCCTGATATGTTGATGGCTCACCGTCCTTTGTTAAAAGACAATATGCAATATTACCTTCTATAACATAATTTGAGTGCCAATTGGGACGTCTTCTCACACGATCTGATTGACGAGTTGTTGGAGCTTCATAATTCTCTGGTTCTTGTTCATCTTGTGCTGGTTCTGCTTCAGAAGAATCTCCTTGTTCAAACACCTTTTCCACATGTATCTGTGTAGTCTCTGACTTTTGAATGCTATCATCTTATTTTTTTCTTTGTAGTTTATCTTCTACAAAGATAACATCCCTGCTGATGATCACTTTGCGGGCAGTGGGATCCCACAAGCGATACCCCTTGACTCCATCAACATGCCCCAAGAATTTGCATTTCCTGGATTTTGGATCCAGCTTTGAAATTTCTTGGGAGTTGTACATCATGTACACTATACTTCCAAGTACATGGAGGTTTAAATAATCAGCTGGTTTTCCAGTCCACATCTCCATTGGTGTCTTCAGCTCTATTACAGTTGATGGAGCTCGATTCACCAAATAACAGGCGGTATTGACTGCTTCTACCCAGAATGATTTTTCTGGGACTGCATCCCTCAACATTGCTCTTGTTCTTTCTAACAATATTCTGTTCATCCGCTCTGCCACTCTATTTTGTTGAGGATTGTTCACCACTATGAACTGTCTTTTGATGCCTTCTTTCCTGCAAAAGTCATCAAATTCTTCACTTGTGTATTCTCCTCCATTATTTGTTCTGAAACACTTGATCTTATTTCTAGAATCAAGTTCCACCCGCGCTTTGAAGTTTTTGAAAGTTGAAAACACATCTGACTTCTTCTTAATAGGGTACACCTAACATCTCCTGGAGTAGTCATCAATAAATGAGACAAAGTATTTTGATCTGCCTAGGGATATAACTGGTGCTTGCCATACGTCAGAGTGAACCAATTCTAGAACACTTTTTCCTCTAGAATTTGATATGTTGAATTTCAACCGGTGCTGCTTACTTGTTATGCAATGCTCACACAAAGGAAGTGATACTTTTGTTAAGCCTGGAAGTAGCTTTTGCTCCACAAGGACTTTCATTCCTTGTTCTGACATGTGTCCAAGTTTCTGATGCCATATCATTGCAGAATCTGAACTACACAAGGCAACAGAGGCTTCTGCTTCTAGCAAAGTCTCTCCCTTCAGCATGTACAAGTTTGCAGCTATCTTTTCGCTTTTCAGCACCACAAGCACTCCACAAAACACCTTCATGATTCCTTTCCGTGTTTCAATCTTGCTTGCATTATTATCCAACAATCCGTAGGATAATAAATTTTTCTTCAGGCCTTTCACGTGTCACATATCTCGAATAACTTTAATTGTTCCATCATACATCTTCAATTTGATGGTTCACACGTCAATGATCTTTAAGGCATGATCATTGCAACTATACACAGATCCTCCTGAGACAGGTTCATAATGATGGAACCATTCTCTTCTTGAGGTCATGTGATATGTTGCTCCTGAATCAGTTAGCCTTATATCTATAAATCTTTTTCTGCCTTCCACGGTGGTTGACGCTTCACAGCATAGAGCATCTCCATCATCTGAAGTGTTTGCGGTATTGCCTTGTGGATTGGAGTTTTTATTTAGACTCCAGCAATCCTTCTTCAAGTGACCCTTCTTTCCACAGTTGTAACACTTTAAATTCTTCTTGCTCCTCGACTTCGATATATCATGTTTTTGATTGCTGCTTTGGCCACGATCTGTTGATCTCCCTCTCATTGTTGTCAACGCTTCTGCTTGTTGCAGATTTACTTGTCTGTCTTCCTTGTTCTTGTGCCGATTTTCTTCTTGTAGAACAGCAGCTGTAACGTCATCGAAGACTAGACTGGTGACATTACTATTTGTCAAGTTGATAATGAGTTGATCATACGAATCAGGTAGACTTTGAAGTAGAAGTTCAACACGTTTTTGTTCTCCTATTGTACATCTTAAGGAAGTAAGCTGAGAAAATAACATGTTCAATGTGTTTAAGTGCTCCATCACTGAAGTAGATTCTGGCATACGGAGAGTGTACAATTTTCTCTTAAGGAAAATTTTATTATGCAACGATGTGGCCTCGTACAATTTGGTGAGATGATCCCATATCTCCTTAGCTGTCTTCTTCTCCTTGATGCTTGACAATACTTCATCTGCTAATGCTAGATGAAAGTTTGTCATAGCATTCCCGTCCATTTCAATCCATTTGTTGTCATCTGTGAAATCCACCGGCCTTTCATTAATAGCTGCTAGACAACTGTCGTTCCTCAAGATGACCTTCATCTTCAATTTCCACAATGAGAAATTTTTCTCATTGAATTTTTCAATATCAAAATTTGTTGCCATAGCTTCTATTACGGATAACTCCAACTATTTCACTATCGTGAATAATTCTTTGAAACCTTCAAAGAATGGGTAATACCTTCTTACTTTTTTATGTTGGATGATCCACCTTTTGGTGGTAACCACAAAGACAATAAACAGATATTACACACTCAAATCTGGCTCTGATACCAATTGTTGCAGAAGACGGCTATCGGATAGAGTAAAATCGTAACTGATAATTTGAGAAAATAAAAAATAGAGATAAAGAGGACACAAATTTACGTGAAAAACCCCTAAATAATATAGGGTAAAAATCACGGGCAACGGTAGAAGAATTTTACTATGAGAAAATATGAATTACAACTTCTCTCGATCTACCAAGGAGAAAACAATGACAATTTTCTCTTGATAAAAAAGAGAAAACAACTCTCAAGAAAACTCTCTAAATTCTCTAGTATTGGGAGAAAGCTAGAATGATTTGGGATGGTTTTGAAGCTAAATGAGCTGGAGTATTTATAGTCATTTAGTCATTGTAATTTAGGGTATTTACAAATTAGTCCTTAAGCTTCAACTATAAATACCCTAGCTCATTTAGTTTTAAAATCATCCCAAATCATTCTAGCTTTCTCCCGATATTAGAGAATTTAGAAAGTTTTCTTGAGAGTTGTTTTCTCCTTTTTATCAAGAGAGAATTGTCATTGTTTTCTCATTGGTAGATCGAGAGAAGTTGTAATTCCTATTTTCTCATAGTGAAATTCTTCTACCATTGCCCGTGGTTTTTACCCTATATTATTTAGGGGTTTTCCACGTAAAATTTGTGTCTTCTTTATCTTTATTTTTTATTTTCTCAAATTTTCAATTACGAATTTACTCTATCTAATAGTCGTATTCCGCAACAGAAGGACCACTGGGTCAGGTTTATTAAGGAATCCCAAAAACTTTGCTCAACTCTCCCCAGTCCCACAGAGCCCAACCATGCAATGTCAAAGATCATTTTCATTTTAAAAGGGAAGAAAAATTGGATTTGGTTGGGTTGTTTTCAGTGGGATTGGGGGTGATGTGGAGGAGAAGTCATGCATTGGTGTTGGATGGGGACTGATTTTCTAGCAACATTCTCTCTGTCTCGACTCCTTTGGCATTTATCACATTAATTCGTTTACTGGGTGTAAACCCATAATATATCTGGAGTTCCCGAGTGCAGTGGTGGGGGGGCCTGTATTAAATGTCGATGAGTCTACCTTATCATGTGAGCTGGGTATCCTCCAACGACACCTTGAACAACCAATCTCTGTCGTACGCTATTGAATCTAGTGTTTTTGTGCTAAAAATGCCATACTATATACCCTTTGTTAATCAACATATGAAAGAAACAGTCGTTTGGATCCAAAATGAATTATGTGGAAAAAAACTGCAAAGCTGCAATGAGTCGTGTAAATTGTAATGCAATTTGAGAGGGGAATGGATAAAGTGAAGATGGGAGAAGGAAGCACCGAGGTTGATGAAGACGGATCTAAATAAATTTCTGACATGCAAAAAAGTTCACGCGTAAAACAAGGCGGTGAGTGGTGAGATCGATTGCTCGTTGTTGGATAGGGCAGAATTCGGATAAGGTATGCGTGTGAAGTGGTTACTCACTGCCCAACGTCAAATATCAATGAACTCCATTTTACCAACCATATGATTGTGTCCACAGTTAGAATTCAACCTAGCAAAGCGTACAACTTTTGACACTGAAGTTTGAGTCATATACCTAAATCAGTTTGTAAAATGAAAGGGGAGAACTAAAACCATCCCAAATGCTTTGAATGAGCATAAAGATCAAGACCAACGGAAGCAAAACAATAAGAGAAGGCAACAAGTTAAAGAGGGCAAAAGAGTTTTGAGGAAATGCATGTGTTGTATTCTTAAATGAACGAATCGAATATAATTGAAGTAGAAGAGATTTTATTTATAATCGAGTTCATTTATATTATTATATACACGTTAAAGTTTTAAGAAATCGCAAACATTAACTCTTATCTTTAGAATATGAGTTGATCTTTATTTATTTGTTAAACCAAATCTCTTGTAGACGAGTCTCCCGGAAGGAAGAAAGCAAGCTATGAGAACAACTCTAATGGACCTATTAAACCCAACCGAGTGTTTTGAGTGTTATATATGACATTTTTCTCATTGTATCGAGAGACACTGTTATCAAAATTTTAAAATAAAATTGATTTATTTTATCTTTAAATTATCTTAATATCTCGATTGGTTTCCAATTATCCTCATTGTCTTTCACTTAACAAAATACTTGTTCTTTAACAAGTAAATTTATCATCCAATAACATGTTCACAAAATTCATTATTATCGTATTTTCCATCTTCAATACTCTCCCGATGTTATGGTGAAATCTTCGTTGTGACTAGGAATTTCATTTTTACTTGAATCATTTGTTTCTCGAGCTCAACTTTAGTAGGTAGTTTATTGTCACCATTAAGCAGTGTTGTTGAATGATTTTGAAATATTTCATATATTCAATTATATTATTGTTGACTACCTTTGTTTTATACGTTTTTCGGAAGAAAATTGAAATTATTTTGAAAATTTATTATTGAGTGAGGTCATTTTATTCAATAAATTTTCAAAATTAACAGTGATTCAATAAGTATAAACATTAATTTATTAATAATATTCAATGCCTTTTTCTCATCCATAACTCTCTTTTCTTTCTATTCTTCTCTGCTTTTGGTGGTTGATTGTACTGCTCTCTCTGTTTTGATTGATTTGACCTAATAGCAAAAGGCTATGTATCCACAGATTCTCGCGGTAAAGAGGAACATGGGAATACGGGAACTTTTGTTGTGTGCTGTTTAAAAAACGGTTAAAATTGGTGTAATTGATTAAATAAATGATCAATTAAAATTTAGATCGGTTAAAATTTAGATCGGTTATATTATATCATTTAACTAGAAACATTATTAATTATAATAACATATTAGGTATCGCTTATATAATAATAGGTAGCGTTTATATAATAAAATAGGCATTTAACCAAAAATATTATTAAATACAATAACATATTAAGTAGCGGTTATATAATGTAATAGATAGCGTTTATATTGACATATTTTATAAGTAAACTGGTATATTTATACCGGTAACATTATAAATTTACCTACTACATTATAATTATCGGTTTCGATGTTTTTTTGGATCGATTCAATTTTAAATATATTGACACTTTATGCGTGCACCTCGTTGGACATTCATTCTGAAAAAAAGTATCGACACAAACTTAAAGAGTGTCGATACATTATTTAGACCTATTTTTTCTTCTTCATAAAACTGGTATATTTCTATCGGGTATATTGTAAATTTACTAATCACATTGTAATTATCAGTTTCGATGTTTTTGGGATCGATACTTTTAATAAATGTATCGAGACTTTATGCGTGCACCCGTTTAGTATTCATTATGGACAAAATGTATCGATACAAATTTAATAAGTGTCGATACTTTATGATGACCTATTTTCTCATAAAACCGGTATATTTATACCAGTTACATTATAAATTTACATATTACATTATAATTATCGGTTTCAATTTTATTGGGATCGATACTTTTAATAATTGTATCGACACTTTATGTGTGCACCTCGTTTGGGCATTCATTCTGGACAATAAGTATCGACACAAATTACACAAGTGTCGATACATTATGTTGACCTATTTTCTAATTAACTGGTATATTTATACCGGTTACATTGTTAATTTACCTATTACATTATAATTATTGGTTTCGATATTTTTTGGGTCGGTACTTTTAGAAAATGTATCGACACATATTTAGGTAGTTATTGTACATACCTAAATATGTCATGCGAATTTAATGTTGTACGCACCCTTCAACTACCACTACCAATACCACATCATATTGAAAGCACGGCTGAAACATGTTGAATGAACCTTTACCTACATCTCCATCAACTCCAGGACCACTAAACTTGCACAACAAAATTTTTGCTATGGATCATACTGATGCAGACAATGTTAAGCCAACCGAGGAATGCCAGGAAGTACATAATGTTGATAAATTTGACAGATTGGTTGGTCAGCTATTCTCTTCACGTGATTAAGCTTGGTACTTTTACAAGGGATTCGCACGGGAACATGGGTTTAGTGCACGTAAGGGAACAACACGACTTGACGTAGAAGGGAATGTGAAGACACAATAATTTTGTTGTTCCAAAGAAGGGTTTCGAGTATCAAAAGTCAATATTGTTAATCGTAAACGTGCTCATACGCTAGTCACAAGAACATGATGCAAGGCTAGAGTCGTAGTTACAACAACAAATACAAACGATCACTGGGTTATAAGTAAGTCTTATCAGAAACATAATCATGCATTGTGTACACCTGCTATGACACCATTTACGCGTTCTAATAGAGCTGTAAGTCAGGCTGATATTGACGAGGCAACAACATTGAAAGAGGTCGGTGTTGGCACGTCACAAGTAATGAACTATTTAACGCAGTAGGCAGGGGGATATCATAATGTTGGATTTACACATAAAGACCTCTACAATGCACTTCAAAGAGGTAAAGCAAAGGAAATCGTCGATGGGGATGTAAATGTGCTTATTGCTTACTTTGATTATAAGAAACATGATGATCCCGGGTTTTTTATGACATAATCGGTAGACGAATCAGGGGTATTGCATAATCTTATTTGGTCGAATTCTACATCGAGATCAGATTACACATGCTTCGATGATGTAATTGCGTTCGACACAACGTACAAAGATAATTTGTATGGTCGAACAATTATGCATATTGTCGGTGTCAATCATCACCATAACACAATTGTGTTTTCCACTGCCATAATCGCTGACGAGATGTCCCAATCTTTTGAGTGGGTGCTACATAATATTTTAGAATCCATGATGAATAAATCGCCTATTTCAGTTGTCACCAATGGGGATAGGACAATGCAGAGGGCTATCAAATTTGTTATCCCTTATGCTAAGCACAAATTATGTTCTTGTCATCTTTCTCGCAATGCACAAGCTAACATTGGTGACCCAAAATTTACAGCATCATTCTCAAAATGCATGGCTTCCTGGTGGACAACCGAGGAATTCGATATTCAATAGTGTTCGTTGTTTCAGAATTCAACATCGAAAAACATCCATGGGTGATTGAGAAGGGAAATACTCGGCACTTATGGGCACAAGCATATATAACCGGCCATTTCTTTGCCATTATTCGTTCAACACAAAGGTGTGAGTCTATGAATGCTTCACTAAAGATTGTACTGAAACACAAGAAGGCATATTTAGATGTTGTCCGTGCAGTTGAAGATGGAATTAGTAGAATGCGTATGAACTTAAGTTCCTATACGAAGCCCTTCCAGATCACAAAACTGGTCGAACTTGAAAGCCATGCAGCTGAAATTGTTACCCGCGAATCTTTTCGTGCGTTCCAAGATGAACTTCAAAGGGATACATTGTACCGGATTGAGGAAGAGATTCAGTCCTTATCAGATGAATGTCAACATTATATTTTGACAAAGTAAAAAGAAAAAAATAGGACATTTGAAATTAGTTTTGATTATCGTACGAAAACCCTAATTTGCTCATATAAAAAATTCGAGACCGTTGGACTTCTGTGTCGCCATCAACTTCACATTTTGAAGCACTTGGATTACATATATTTGCCTGAGACTTTGATTCAAAGCAGGTGGACTAAGGATACGAAGACTTCTGCACCCAATTATGTTGACTTGAATGTGCCTCCAGAAGTGATACAAATGGCAAGGTTTGCTGCTCTACGTTCAACGTCAAGTAGGTTATGCTACAGTGCATCAAAGACAGACGCGTCTTTCAAAATCGCAAGAGATGAGATGAAAAGACTAATAGAAGAATTTGAAAACTCATTTGGTTTGAATGATTCAGTCAACCAGAGCAGTGTAGTAAACAACGTTCGCGACCCTCAACGGAAACAACGCAATCGAAAAGAAGTACCAAAGAACAAGGTCGAGAAGAAAATTAGGCGATGTAGGTACTGCAACGGTGAGTGACATAACAAACTAACATGTCCTCAAGTCAAGCTCAATTTGAATATAAGCACACAGCCTACATCAACTGATTTTTTCGAATACGGAATGGAATGGCCATTCAGTCCCGCACGTGATGACAACGATCTCCATATATTGTAAGTATCAACATGACTCCTATTGTGTATAAGAAACATGTACAACCTATTGCTAACTTTTCTCATCTCATACATAATTACATTCACATACAAAATTATAAATCGTATGTAACTTATACAAAATTAACCGTACATTAACAAAATTTCCTCTCTTAGTCTATTTTGATTGTGGCTTACGAGTCCGTTTAATATTTCATCCGCATCATCACATAAATGCCAAACAATCTGTAGAATATAATCTCCCACAATCATGGCCAGAATCAGTTCTGTAACTGGGATTATCCAGGTTAATCATGTTGACTGCATAGCCAATAAAACCTGGGGGTTCCAAATGGTAAAGGAATTGGTAAGGCAAACATCTTTTGAGGGTTTGGCGTTTAGAGCCCTCCAACATAAGGAGTGCATGATTGAACATTACGTATAATAGTTGTATTTAGTTGTTGAAGAATTGTTCTTAATTTTATATAAGGATAGTTGTTATGATATACGTTCACGTTTCGGGACCAATTAGTTAGATGCGTGCAGTAGCCTATATCCCCGAGGCAGAGCACAAGAAATCTGGCACTTAAAGATTTACCAAGAGCGGTAGCTTTTTCTCTGAATAAAGACCGAACCTATAATCAACTTTGCAATTATGCCTTTCATGCTCAAGAGAACCTGCTGAAAAATAGGATTTGCACACAACTGCAAGCATTTTAAACGCTAAACCCAACTCCTCACATGGAAAATTATACAACAAAGATGCCAGGATTTCCCATAAAATGATTGACAACTCTGTTGCATAATTTTTTATGTGAGTAGTTGGGTTTAGTGTTTAAAATACTTGTAGTTGTGTGCAAATCCTATTATTCATCAGGTTCTCTTTAGCATGATAAGCATAATTCCAAAGTTGATTCTAGGTTCGGTCTTTATTCAGAGCAAAAGCTACCGCTCTTGGTAAATATTTAAGTGTCAGATTTCTTGTGCTCTGCCTCGAGGATATAGGCCATTGCACGTATCTAACTAATTGGTCCCGAAACGTAAACATATATCATAACAACTATCCTTATATAAAATTAAGAACAATTCTTCAATAACTGAATACAACTATTATACGTAATGTTCAATCATGCATTCCTTACGTTGGAGGGCTCTAAACCCTAATCCCTCAAAGAAAACTTACCTTACCAATTCCTAGCTTACCATTTGGACCCTGCAAGGGGTTTTATTGGCTATGTTGTAAACATGATTATGAGATTCCTTTATCCTTTCACATTCAATCAGACTGTAGGGATTTGAATAAATTAAATTGGATTAAATACTTTAATCCAATTACCATTGCAAGAACAATTACATGAATACATTGATACTTACTGGTCGCTTTCGATTTTCTTCAATATTGATACGCTAGGGCTCCATTTGAAGGTCATCATCTTCACGAACAAAGATTGAACTTGCAACCTATAACCATTCACAAACAGCAAACTTTAAAACATAACCCCCTCTTTCTGAATACTTTCTAAAAATTAGGGTTTCGACAACATACTTATCGAACACGAGAAGGGAAAAAAGTGTTCAATCTGGAAATCAATACCATAATATCGATAAATTTACATGAATAACTGATCGTAACTGTTATGAATACTGATATTCATCAGAGAGGAAGAGAAAAGAATTATCTTTAGGGTTTGTCGATTTAGGGTTTTTAGCGTTACATATAAATAATGAAGGAAGAAAAAACGCGTCATTTAAAAGCATCGACACAAAATCCAAAAGTGTCGACACATTATGAACACCTATTCTATCATAAAACTGGTATATTTAAACTGGTTACATTGTAAATTTACCTATTACATTATAATTATCGGTTTCGATGTTTTTGGGATCGATTCTTTTTAAAAATATATCGACACTTTATGATTGCAACCCTTTTGGCATTCATTTTGGACAAAAAATATCGACACAAATCTAAAACTTGTTGATACGTTATGTTCACATATTTTCTCATAAAACCGGTACATTTATACCGGTTACATTGTAAATTTACCTATTACATTATAATTATCGGTTTCGATGATTTTAGGATCGATACTTTTTATAAATGTATCGACACTTTATGCATTCACCATTTTGGACATTCATTTTGGACAAAAAGTATCAACACAAATTTAAAAAGTGTCAACACATTATGTTCCCCTATTTTCTCATAAAACCGATATATTTATATTGGTTACATTGTAAATTTACCTATTACAATATAATTATTGGTTTCGATGTTTTTGAGATCGATACTTTTTATAAATGTATCGACACTTTATGCGTTCACCATTTTGGGCATTCATTCTGGACAAAAAGTATCGACACAAATTTAAAAAGCGTCGACACATTATGTTCCCCTATTTTATCATAAAATCGGTATATTTATACTGGTTACATTGTAAATTTACCTATTACATTATAATTATTGGTTTCGATGTTTTTGGGATCAATACTTTTTTATAAATGTATCAACACTTTATGCGTTCACCATTTTTGGCATTCATTATGGATAAAAAATATCGATACAAAATTCAAAAGTATCGACACATTATGTACACCTATTCTCACATAAAACTAGTATATTTATACTGGTTACATTGTAAATTTACCTATTACATTATAATTATTTGTTTTGATGTTTTTGGGATCGATACTTTTTAAAAATGTATTGACATTTTATAGGTGCACCCTTTTTGGGCATTCCTTGTGGACCAAAAGTATCGACACAAATTCCACAAGTTTTGATACATTATGTATATCTATTTTCTCAAAAAACCGGTATATTTATACTGGTTACATTGTAAATTTACCTATTATATTATAATTATCGGTTTCGATGTTTTTGGGATCGATACTTTTTAAAAATGTATCGACACTTTATGGGAAACTTTAAGTTTAGAAACTTTATGTGTCGATAAATGTTTGTAAGTTACTGATATTTCTAAATATGAAAATTTTGTTGTGGAGATTATAGAAAACGATTCTTTAATAATGTGTTTTGATACATTTGCACGCAGATGTAAAATACATTAATAACTAGTATTGATATTTCAACAATCCTCAAATGTATTTGTATACTGAGAAGAAAATATGGAATAATCAATTATACATGCATATTAGCTAAGTTAATAAGTTTTGGAAAAGGTAAATTGTTACCTTATAAATGAAATTTGAAACACTCCCGATGTTTCCATTGAGTAAATTGTTGTTTGGATGGAACAAAGGCTCGGGCTAAAATTTATATTGGAGCTGAAATTTATATTGAAACTCAAATTGAAATTTAAATTCAAACTCCAATTACATATGCAATGAATTTGAAATGCAATGTTAAATTGAACATGTAAATTGCATAATTAATTCATACTGTTCAAGTAACATACGTTATGAACCATCAAGCGGGTAAAAGATAATATTGATTGAGTTCAAAGCTGAGTTGTGAGTTGATAAGGTTGTCACACTTGTCACATGGTGGGAATAAAGTACTCACATGGAAGAGATAGATAGATTGTTTTGTTATGCACAGCCCGTCCCATCCGAATGAAGATATACACACAATATAATCAAACCAAAACATACATACACAAGAAATTTATACATAACAATGTTCAAATAATGTACCTACAACGAAATTAATCCGATGAAAAAGGGTTATTTCTAACGAAGTCCGGAAAATTAGGCGTCTTCAACAAATTTTCCAAATACTCTCGTATGTTACTGCCTTTTTCTGAGGACATATATAAATAATTTCAATTATCAAACTAATGAGGTGCAATTTTACTAACAATAAACTAAATTCGCATAAGCAGGAATAAATTTGTGTTATACCTAGAGTATTGTCGCTCGAATGGGAAGCAGCGTAAAAGGAATGTGGACATATATAATTGTATTTCTATATAAACAGATAAATTGTTAATCAATCAATGTATGAACACCTATTTAACTGGAAAAACATATTCGATAAATGTAACTTACCGGATTATAAATCATTTTTTCCGATGAATCATCGACCAACAGTGTATTTAGGTCGTTGAAATAAGGAAACGTGTTCCAAACATCATTGAGATCTTTACAGTAGGTAACTTTATCATATGTTTTGCAATTTGCTTGATCCTGTTCACAAACAGTCAAACATAAATATGTAGGAATCATAAACAAATAAAAGTCAGCAAACTGTAATGAGATTCATCTTACCTAAGTGAATAGAAAATGGTCAGACAGCGAAGGTAGTTTTTCAAGTACAGGGTCGATGTTATGCCTGAGATTGTAATCAAGTTTGAATGTTAACATTTAATTGTATATTAACAATTTTGGCTACAGTAATGCAATTGGTCAACAGTTCTAACCTCATATTGGAAGACCAAATGGCAACAACAAAATTGTCTACACAAAAATGCATAAATTCATATAATCTTGTTCTGAGGACAACATCTACAACATGAAGAAAATGAGATTAAAGTTCTACGCTTATATGTTAAAATAATGGATACAAAAGAACATAATTAAAACCTTTTGGTTGTCTTGGGAAGTAGGCAAAGACACCATTGACATCAAAAATTACAATTTTTCTTGCAGGCGGCGTTGCAGACACGATATACTTGTTTGGATCATCATAATCATAATCATCATCATCTTCATCGTCATCTTCATCTTCATCGTCATCTTCATCTTCATTTACCTCTTGGTTGTCCACATATGTTAAAAGAAAATAAAATATATTTCAGAACGTGTAAATGTTTAGAAACATAAATAATTAATTACCTAACTCATTTGATGCCGTTGACGTAATTCGTCACGCAACATGGAGACTTCATCACGCAATGATAAAATATCGACTCACATTCCACTCACAAGGGAATCAATATGCTCCTGAAAATTGACCATGTATTCCATCAACATCTTAATTGTGACATCCTCTCCAACTGGAGCTTCTAGAGCTTCTTCAATCATTGCGTCTCCAATTGGTTGGTCGTATTCATGGCCAGTGGGGTCCATTTCCTCTCCCTCTTGATCTAATCTGACCTCCTTGACACGCTTCCAACCGAGTTTTTCAACAAAATCATATCCTACTTTTTTAATCGAACAAGGTCGTCATGCGAAAAATCAACTTCTTTCTTATTCAACAGATGGGTGATGACACATCCATATGGTAGTGAAGTTGAAATTGTTGCTCCATTTGTGACCATATATACAATTGTATTAAATATCAGTTTAGCAATGTTTGGAGCCGTTTTGGATTTATACTTTGCTATCCACCAATAATCGCTGTCTCGAAGCGTTGAATGTTTTCCCCCACTAGGCTGGATATACCAAGTGAGCATTTTGTGAAACACTCTCGACTCTACATCTAGGTGAATTGGGCTATTTCTAACAACCCGTTGTATTATACTATCTATATTATTTTCATTTGAATCCCCTTTATTCTCGACACCTAGACCCTCCGCAATAGTTTTCGGAGATATATATATCCTTCCCCATGACATGGGTATTAATTCCTATTATATTACTCTTATTAGGCTTGTGCTGTAAGGAAGCATTGTTGTAGAAGACTCTAATTAGGTTGGGGTAATATTTTGGTTCTACACCAAGGAATTCAAGTCAACCCCAAGATGTAAATGTGGATTTAAAACTAAATGCATATTTATCATAAAACAAGAAACCTAGGTCAATGACACGTTGTATTATACTATCTATATTATTTTCATCTGAATCCCCTTTATTCTCGACACCTAGACCCTCCGCAATAGTTTTCGGAGATATATATATCCTTCCCCATGACATGGGTATTAATTCATATTATATTACTCTTATTAGGCTCGTGCTGTAAGGAAGCATTGTTGTAGAAAACTCTAATTAGGTTGGGGTAATATTTTGGTTCTACACCAAGGAATTCAAGTCAACCCCAAGATGTAAATGTGGATTTAAAACTAAATGCATATTTATCATAAAACAAGAAACCTAGGTCAATGACACGTTCGGGACGAATCTTCCTTACTTTAAAACTAGTCTACCATCTTTCTTTCTCCATATCGGATTTAAAGTTCAGAGTTTCGAATGACCTGATTTCATCAGAAGAAGTGATTGTTTGAGAAGGAGGTTGTGGTTGAGAAGAGCTTTGAGAAAGATCGCGCTTCTGACGCTGACGTTTTGGAGCCATTTTGGGTGTGGATGCTATTACATTGGAACACAAACACATTCAGGAAAAAAACTCCAATATTGAAATCAATCAAACCTATAAAATATCGATAAATTTACCTGAATATCTTATCGTTACTGTTATGATAACGCTAGTATTCGTCGGAGAAGAAGAGTTCTCTTTTGCCTTTAGGTTTAGGGTTTGTCGATTTAGAGTTTGTATCGATTATAATCTATAAATAATGAAGGGGAAAACACGTGATATTTAAAATTGTATCGATACAAATCTAAAATGTGTCAATACATTATGTTCACCTATTTTCTCATAAAAACGGTAAATTTATACCGATTACATTGTAAATTTACCTATTACATTATAATTATCGGTTTCAATGTTTTTGTGATCGATACTTTTTATATATGTATCGACACTTTATGCGTTCACCATTTTGGATATTCATTCTGGACAAAAAGTATCGACACAAATTAAAAAGTGTCGACACATTATGTAGACCTATTCTCACATAAAACCGGTATATTTATACCGGTTACATTGTAAATTTACCTATTACATTATAATTATCGATTTCGATGTTTTTGGGATCGATACTATTTATATATGTATCGACACTCTATGTTCACCATTTTGGGCATTCATTCTGGACAAAAAAGTATCGACACAAATTCAAAAGTGTCGACACATTATGTAAACCTATTCTCACATAAAATCGGTATATTTATACCGATTAGATTGTAAATTTACCTATTAAATTATAATTATCGGTTTTGATGTTTTTGGGATCGATACTTTTTATAAATGTATCGACACTTTATGCGTTTACCATTTTGGGCATTCATTCTGGATAAAAAGTATCGAGACAAAATTAAAAACTGTCGACACATTATGTAGACCTATTCTCACATAAAATCGGTATATTTATACCGGTTATATTACATATTACATTATAATTAGGGTTTTCGATGTTTTTGGGATCGATATTTTTTATTAAATGTATCGACACTTTGTGGGTGCACCCTTTTGGGCATTCCTTCTGGATAAACAGTATCGACACAAATTCCATACATGTCGATACATTATGTTGGCCTATTTTCTCATAAAATCGGTATAGTTATACCGGTTACATTGTAAATTTACCTATTACATTATATTTATGGGTTTCGATGTTTCTGGGATCGATACTTTTTATAAATGTATCGACACAAATGCGTTCATCATTTTGGGCATTCATTCTGGACAAAAAGCATCGACACAAAATGAGAAAGTGTTGATACATTATGTAGACCTATTCTCACATAAATCCGGTATTTATACTGGTTATATTACAAAATTACCTATTACATTATAATTATGGGTTTCGATGTTTTTGGGCTCGATACTTTTTATAAATGTATCGACACATAAGTTTACCTATTTTTTGGAAACTTTACGTTTGGGAACCATACTGGACAAAATATTAGAAATAAATCTTTGTGTTTATTAATTTTTCATTAAAAAAATCTATTTTTACCAAATACATTGTAAATTTACCTTTTACTTTAAAGTTATTGAATTTTGTAGTTATTGTACATACCCTCAATATGGAATGGCCTTTCAGTCCCGCACATGATGACAATTATGATGACATTTGGAATAATGCAGACAACGATCTCCATATATCGTAAGTATCAACATGACTCTTACTGTGTATACGAAACATGTACAACAACCTACTGCTAACTTTTCTCATCTCATACATAATTACATTCACATACAAAATTATAAATCGTATACAAAATTATAAATCTTATACAAAATTAACCCTATATTTACATCATTGCTTCCTTTTATTATTCTTGTGTCTCATGACAGCTTTTGTTATCTCCTGTCTTAGTTGATTTTGATTGTGGCTTACGAGATCGTTTAATATTTGCGATCGATCTCACTCTCCAACAACCTATATTCAAATTGTCAGTACGTTAAGTATTGTAAACCACAACATTCAATCTACGAATTTTAACAATTTAACCGCAAACGAATTTTTAATTCCACTTACAAAATCAACAGTTGCCCGTGTAGAACCGTCGATTCCATCCACATCATCACATACATGTCGCAATCATATATGTTACAAAATTTGAAAACCACACATGTCAATTATGAAACCTGCATAAATTAAGCTTTTTATTTATGATAGAATCTCATACTCATTCAATTGCTCATTCATCTTATGCTCCACAAATTTGAAATTTTTCAATGGGAACTTTCCTAGAGATCCACATTCTTCTACCCAATTGCGTTTCTTATTATAACTATCTAATATTTTCATCTGCATTAAAAAAATATGAAGCTATGATCCAAACAAATTATGCATTATAATTTACATAATTTCCTTTCATACATACCAATCTCTTAGCATCATTCACTCTCTGTTTAGTTGCTTCAGATGTAAACAGACTATCATATATTGTTGCAACATGATCTACCATATCCAACACCAAAAGATACTAATGTGAATTAAGCTAGTTTATTGTGATCATGATCTGCAACAAATTTCACACCCAATTTGACAAAATTCAACATTTTATATCCAGAAACATCATTTGTAATTCGTATGGTGTCTTACCTTCTCACTGTCGGTGAATTTCACATAGTTACCTAATATGGGACCCCAAAAGGTAGCAATACTCTCAACACTTACTTTGTTGTTGGCATCCAACGCCTGTTGCTGTAATTACGCGACAATCATTATCAATTTACCGTCTATAACACTACTTTTCAACATTTATTAATTTAGCTCACCGCTAAGTGGTATGGAAGGTAGCCAATCCTCCGGAGTGACTTTTTCAAATCGTAGCATACTGTCCAGGCGAGCAAATCAATAACCTAACAAAATTAATTACACAATCAGAATATATTCAATAGGTTTTAACATTTTGTACTTTCTACTTACCACACCACCAACCCATTCCGTAGGTTTCAACGTTGCAACGTCGGATACATTAGCGAATTGATTTCCCATTGAGATTACAGAATATCTGTATGAATCATTAGGATTAATATCTTGTCATAAAATATTTAAATATCACTCACAAAGCAATATATTTCACTTATCCCGATTCTAACCCACTATTCCATAAAAAATCACAAATTGCAGCTTCGATGTCATCAATTCCGCTTGGAATATCCGCTTTTTCAACCTACAATTTTGCATACAAATTTTTATCAAAATAACATGATAAAGATCAAATTAAGTTTTTTTATTCAACTTACCTTCCGCTTCTTCTTCTGGGGTGCAGGACATTCCGAATCCAAATCTGTATCTATAACACTCTCTTGTGTATAGATCACATCGACATCCTTCCTCCTTATTTCCTCCCTCTTTTCTTCTTCCTCCCTCTTTTCTTCTTCATATTTTTTCAGTTAATCGTATTTTTGCTCTACATAGCTCTTCATTTCTTTTATTTCACCCATAAATTTTCCCTCTTCATCCAATTATTCATCAACCACCCCCTTCACCCCATAAGTTCACTCCTCAATTCCACAACCTCCTTCACCACTGCATCAATTTTTTCACCCGTCACCATCTTAAGTTCACCCCTCAACACCTCAACTTCTTTCACCACTTCACCCCTCAACACCTCAACTCCTTTCACCACTCCATCTATTTTTCCTTCCACTTCCCCCTTATGCCTCTCAGGTGTCTCTTCGACTCTCTCAAGTTTCTCTTCAACTCTTGATTATCTTTGCATGATATCAAATTGGATTTTTTTATATCAGCCAATTCAGACATCAAAATGTCGAATTTACTCTGTTTTCCCTCACCGTTATCCCCCAATACAACCATCTATTCTTCCTTCTCCTCTGCCTCCTCTACCTCCTTGCCAATAACCTTCAAAATTAAATTACAATATTAAGACAATGATTATATTCTTAATATTATTTAATTACATTTATTACCCTTTCTTGCTTCCTCGGTCTATCCAACTTCAACTTCGCCATTACTCTAGCCACCTCTTCCTTCCCCCATGCACGGATGTGTGCCACTCTGATTCTTTCATAAGCCGGCACTGCCTCACAGCCCGACCAAAAATTGAACAGTGCAACATGCATTTATAATAAAATTTATAATTTTATATAATAATTATACTATCATTTTATATAAAAAAAACAAAAACGTTCTTCAACTCATATACCTCTAAGATTGCTATGCACCCTTTCAGGTATCTCTGGCTTACCTTTTTAAAGGTGATTATTGATTCAATCAATCTCGAATGGACATATTCAGCCCAATTAAATTCAACCTTGAAGCTTTCATCGTAAATGAGCTTCATATAGTCCATGTTCGTTGACGTATCACTCGTTAGACAAAGAAAGATCCCGACAAGGTACAATAGAACTTGTGCCTTCAGCTCATCCCCCCGTAAGATCCACTTTTGATTTCCTCTTCAAGTTCAGCATATGTCACATTCTGCTTCAAACCATATTTGGAGGCAAGTGCTTTCCAGTTCTTACTCTTAGAGACTTCTACAACACTTTTGCCTTCATTTCCTACCCCCAAGATGGTTGTAGCACATAGGATCCCGAGAGGAATTGAAAAATCACCATATTTAACAATACATTGTTTGACATCAAATTATTCCATCAAGGATCGACACAATTCCCTCCGAATAGGTCGATCCCTTACTCCTACCAACGATCTAAACCCTATTTCTCCCAGCAAATTCAACTGACTCTTCTCCTTAAGGTGTTTAATTAATTAATTCACCCTTTTAATGTTGCACCTTGTCGACACTTCCTACATTTTTTAACAATATATAATGTTATAGTTCTTATATATTTTGTATCAACGTATTTACAAGTTTAATGAATACCTTTTTTCATGTGCTTTCCTTCATTCTTTGTATTCTTCACTATCCATCTTTGACTGTGCGATGTAAGGTTCCTTATCAGCATCACTCATCAAATTCCATTTCTCCAACACATCATTTCTCACCTAATATTAAGCATAAACGTTTCTTAATCAATACATTAACGCTAAATAATACTCAATGTCAATGTCAATTTCAATTTACATACCGAACTGATGTGTTCGCCACCTTCCTTCATCCTTTTGCATTCGGTCATACTGTCAACATTTAAATTTTTTCATCAATTTAAAGTTCTTAAATATTTTAATCCAATTACCATTTCAGACATAATAAAAAAAGGACATTGATACTTACTATAAGTACATACATTCACCCTTTGGTTGCTTTCGAGTCTCGGCCTCAATTTCAAAGTCATCTGCGCCACCAACAATTTTTCCACCCATTGACTCCATTTTTCCTTCATATATCAGTTTACGCAAATCAAATCAAATACTTGTTACATACACTTTATTCAATATACAAATATAGATAACTACTCTTGAGGTAAAACGGTTTTCTTCAAAAGAATTTGAATGACCACTACAAAATGTGTCGACACATTTATACAACATAAAATATCATTTTCTACCTATAATATTATATACATGTATCCATATTTATTTTCTACCTATAATATTATATAATCGATCCAAAATCCTTCTTGGCTTCAATTCAAAATCCCCAAACCAAACAAAAAACCCCTAATCCATATTTCCTTCAAACGAATGAGAACACTCAATACTCCAAGTATCGGCATATTTATACAACCTATAATATTATTTTCTACCTATAATATTTAATAAAAGTATCGATATTTATATTTTACCTAGAATATCACTTTATACCTATAATCAGTCTCAAATACTTCTTTACTCCAAAACCTCAAACAACACATAAAAACCCTATTTTCGATTACTGTAATAATAAAAAATTAGGGTTTTGACAACGTACTTTTCAATTCGACTGCAGCAACAAACAAACAAACTTCGCTTTAGAAACGCCTTCTAAAATGCATCAACAATTACGCTTTGATTTCAAAAACTCGTATGTTCTATCTATTTTTCAGAGGATATTTAACTATGCCCTTTATATTTTCACCGGATATGTTATTTATATTTAATCGATACAACTACCAAAGTGTCGATACTTTCGATAGTATAATTACCTATTTCTTTGAAAGTATCAATAATTTATTACGCGTACTTATTAAAATATCGACACTTTCAATATATCCAGTAGCGCTTTACCGGTTTTGTCATATTTTTACATGTTATATCGTTATGAATCGATACATTTTTATAAAATATCGACACTTTATAGGAGCTAAAACTGCTTCTCTTTTAAATTCAATAAGTGTCGATACTTATATTAAAGTATTGACACTTTCAATATATTTGGTCGCTCTATACCGGTTTTGTCCTTTAGAGACCGGCTTTGTCATATTTTTACCTGTTATATCATCGTGGATCGATACATTGTTATAAAATATCGACACTTTATAGGCGCTAAAACTGCTTCTCTTTTAAATTCACAAAGTGTCGATACTTATATTAAATTATCGACACTTTCAATATATCCGGTCGCTATATACCGATTTTATCCTTTAGACACCGGTTTTGTCATATTGTTACCTGTTATATCGTTGTGGATAGATACATTGTTATAAAGTATCGACACTTTATAGGCGCTAAAACTGATTCTCTTTTAAATTCACAAAGTGTCGATACTTATATTAAAGTAACGCGACTTTCAATATATCCAGTAGCGCTTTACCGGTTTTGTCCTTTATAGACCGATTTTGTCATATTTTTCCTATTATATAGTTATGGATCGATACATTTTTATAAAATATCTACACTTTATAGGCGCTAAAACTGCTTCTCTTTTAAATTCACAAAGTATCGATACTTATATTAAAGTATCGACACTTTCAATATATCCAGTAGCGCTTTACCGGTTTTGTCCTTTAGAGACCGGTTTTGTCATACTTTTACCTGTTATATCAGTGTGGATCGATACATTGTTATAAAGTATCGACACTTTATAGGCGCTAAAACTGCTTCTCTTTTAAATTCACAAAGTATCGATACTTATATTAAAGTATCGATACTTTCAATATATTCGATACTGCTTTACCGGTTTTGTCATATTTTTTACTTTATATCGTTGTGGATCGATACATTTTTATAAAGTATCGACACTTTATAGGCGCTAAAACTGCTTCTTTTTTAAATTCATAAAGTGTCGATACTTATATTAAAGTATCGACACTTTCAATATATCCAGTAGCGCTTTACCGGTTTTGTCTTTTTGTGACCGGTTTTGTAATATTTTTTCCTGTTATATTGATGTGGATCGATACATTTTTATAAAGTATCGACATAAATCGACAAGCTAAGTTTGCCGGTTGCCAATTTTTTTAATATTTCTTCATGATTTAGACCTAATACATTATTATTACTCAACATTTCCGGTAGCCCTTGTTAACTTCCTAAAAAGGCTACTTTTAAGGCCTTTTTCACTTAAGTTATTGTTTGTTTAAAAGTTTATTTTAGGCATTTTAAGATCATGTAATTGCATATAGTTGCATTTGTGGTGGTAGTTCTATTTTATTTCTTAATGATGTTGTTTGAGGGAAATGTGCAGTTTGTCTATGATGTGCAGGAATAGCAAGCAAAACGGATTCGTTAGGAAGTAATGCCACGACATCATACGTTGTTGAAGCAGATTGAAATGCCTTGGCATTTCTGGTGCAAAAAATGACAAAAATATATAGTTGTATGAGGATAGCTGGCACTGCACGTAGAATGATTTGTGCCACCTTCTAGAGGACTAAGGCCACCTGGAGAATTAAGTTCATGCTTATGGTGTGATTCTAGGGGTATGAGGGGTATTTCGCACCTAACAACCTAATCATTACCCCTAGATCCTTTTATTATAATGACACCTAAAGGGAGAAAAAGGGGGGAACACGTGAAGAGGCACACATAGAGCAGAAAAAAAAATCAGATTTTTATTTTCCTTTTTTCTTCTTCTTCCTTGGGTTTTCCAACATTGATTAAGCTTCAAAGAGTGGCGAGCTAGGTGCCGAGAGGAGCTAGAGAGATAAGGTGGTTTGTGGTGGCCGAGGAGACCTCCGGTGGTGCGTCGAAGGCTTTTTCTCACTTATCTTTTTGCTACTATTTTTCGATTTATTTGTGGGTTGTAGGAACGAATATTTTCATGACTTTGTGTTTGGATATTTCGAACCCCACCATGAACTAACTTATTTGATGGTGGTTGGTTTAATGGATGTTTAGACTTTATTTTGATGATATATTTGAGTTTATTTTGGTTCTTTATTTGCTTGCTTATGAATGCTTCACCATCTAGGCTTGTAAGAGGCATGGAAATGTCCATTTCTTAGATGAAGTTTAGGTATTCGAGAGAAACCTAGGCTAGAAATAATTGTAAGTATTCGAGAGAACCGCAAGATAAGATCCTCATAAGCAATGAGTTATAGTATTTCCAAGGGGCTTTGAACCGGCCTAGGGATATTACAACCTAATCCCTTAGATCTCGGGAGAGACTAGGATAGGATTTCAAAGACTAAAAATGGTGTCTTTATCAATAGGGTAGGCTGGCCAACATCGTTGAGTGAGAGCAGATGCCTTGGCATCCTATTCTGTTAGGTTCCTTTGAGAACATTTTAGGAAAGCCTTGTCGAGCAAGTAAAGACTAGATAACTTAGATATACCTGATAAATAAGTTTAACATCCTTAGATCAATCCCTGTCATTCATTCTATTGAAAGCTTGTCATGTGAGGATTATCTTATTTTCTTTTTATTTACTGTTATTTACCATCTTTGGCTCGACATTACATCATTTTCAACACTAAACATCTTATCTTGCCATTACATTTCCATATGCTACATCATCAGACCATTCATCTACATCCACATTCGTACACATTTTCATTTTGCCGTGACATTTGTATATATAAAGACTAACTATACATAGATAGATTAGTGCTTAGCTTTGGTTAGACTTTCGTAATTTCACCCAATCCCTGTGGAGACGATACTCACTCATCACTGTATTACTTGAGCGATTGTGTATACTTGCACATTATTTGCGTATATTTTATAGTACTCACAACACGCAACATGTTTTTGGCACCGTTGTCGGGGATTGGCAGCCTGAAGTTATTTAGTTTTGCCAGAGCATTTTATTTTGTTTTGCATTTTTATTTGTGTATAGTTTACTTTATATTTTTTTTATTTTTCATGTTTATTTAGTGTATGCCTAGAAGAAATTCTGAAGAGCCTTTGAAACAGATAGAACCTTAGATTGAAAGACTCTTTAGACAATGGAGACGTGCTCAACGCACTAGAGGAAACATGTATCAGATTGGAAACCAAAGCATTGGTCAGGATGATGAAAATCAGAATGTTGCGGCATTAGGCAATGCTGAACCTGCTGGTAGGCCGCGCATTATTCGTGATCACTTAAGTTCGGTGTTGGATGATCTGAATCTTGGAATCGTGGTACCCGACATTCAAGTTGTACATTTCGAGCTAAAACCAGTCATGTTCAACATGTTGAATTCCATTGGGCAGTTTGGGGGTATGCCAAATGAAGATGCCAGGCAGCACATTCACAATTTTCTAGAAGTTTGTGATTCTTTTCGCCAAGAGGGAGTACATGAGGATTTTCTGAAGTTAAAGTTGTTTTCGTATTCATTGCGTGACCGAGCAAGGGCTTGGTTGAGTGGTGTACCAGCCAGTTCGATGGAATCATGGACTGATCTTTGTAAGAGTTTTTTATTGGGGTATAACCCACCAAACATAAATACATAGCTA
Source organism: Hibiscus syriacus (assembly GCF_006381635.1). Classification (NCBI taxonomy): domain Eukaryota; kingdom Viridiplantae; phylum Streptophyta; class Magnoliopsida; order Malvales; family Malvaceae; genus Hibiscus; species Hibiscus syriacus. The sequence goes on along the minus strand of NW_024061764.1, from coordinate 704,155 downwards.
AGGAATGATATATCATCTTTTCGCAATGACGACGACGAATCCATGTATGAGTGTTGGGATCGTTACAAGAGTTTGCTTCGAAAGTGTTCAAATCATGGTTTTCATGATTGGACTCAAGTAGTCATGTTCTATAATGGAGTCAATGCACTCACGAGGATGTTACTTGATGCCTCGACAAATGAGACATTGCTGGATAAATAACCTACGGAGGCATTTTCTATCTTGGACAAAATTGCTAATAATGATTATCAGTTTCCTTCCTCAAGACTTGGGAGTGGGAGGAGAGCACCTGGAGCATTTGAGTTAGATACCAAGGATTCGGTGTCCGCTCAACTCTCAACTATCACCAATATGCTGAAAAACTTACAACGTTCTATTGAGGTGAAGGAAGTGAAAGCAACTAGCTTGGCATGTCTGTTATGCCAAGGCAATCATCATGAGAGCAAATGCCCGAGCAATCATGAGTCCATCAACTTTGTAGGCAATTACAATTGAGGCATCAACAATCCTTACTCTAACACTTCTAATTCTGGATGGCGTCAGCACCCCAATTTCTCATGGGGAAATCAAGGAGCCCACAATGCTAATCAACCTACTCGGCAGCATAATCACAATGAGTCTCAAGGTTACCAAAATACTATGCCATGGAATAATGCTATCAAAAGAGCTTCAACTTTAGCAAACATGAGTTCCTTGGAAGCTACAATTCAAGAGTTCATATCTATTACAAAGACAATGCTGCAAGACCATTCTACTTCAATTAAGAATCAAGGAGCTTTACTTCATAGTCAATGCGCCTTACTTCAAAGCCATAGCTCAACTTTGAGAACTTTGGAAGGTCAAGTTGGTCAGATTGCTACGGTATTGCAAGAGCGTCAGTAAGGGCGATTGCCAAGTGATACTGAAGTCACTAAAGGGCATGGAAAAGAGCATTGCAATGTGTTAACTCTTAGGAGTGGAACACAAATCAATCAATAAGTCAAGGCTAGTGCGCCATAACATGATGACTCTACTCCCACTACTAAAAGTGGTGAAGCTGAATTGCATGACAATACCATTACTGAGAAGGACAAGGAGGAGGGTTCTACTGATGATCCAACGAAGGCACCAGATTCTGATGCCAAGGCAAAAGCAATTCCTACTACTGCAGTTAAGGAAGCGAGACCTCCACCACCCTTCCCGCAAAGATTGAAGAAGCATAATGATAAAGTTCAGTTCAAGAAGTTTGTGGACATTCTTGATCAGTTCCATATCAATGTACCTCTCTTGGAAGCTATTAAACAGATGTCGATGTATGCCAAACTTCTGAAGGAAATCTGTACCAAGAAGAGGAAAGTAGAGACTGTTACCACGGCAACAAAATTTTGTTCTTCATTGAGTAAGTTACCGCCAAAACGAAATGATCCGGGCAGCTTCATAATTCCTTGTTCGATTGGAGCTAATTTTGTTGGATGTGAAACCTGAAGGGAGAGTCGATGATGTTATAGTACGGGTGGACAAGTTTGTGTTTCTAGTCGACTTCTTAATTCTGGATTGCGAAGTTGATGCCAAGGCACCGATTATTCTGGGAAGACATTTCCTAGCCACTGGACGTATATTGATAGACTGTGAAAAAGGTGAACTCACCATGAGAGTGGCTGATCAGTGTGTGATTGTCAATGTGTTTTGAACGCTCAAATATGTTGATGACACTGAAGAATGCCAAGGCATTTCTGAATTGAACTCAGTGATTGAAGAAGAAACTGAACATCTTTGCCAGAACAATTTCATTCAGCTAGTAGAAAATGATTATTTGGTGGATGATGAAAGCTTAGTGGAGTCTGATGACTTTCCAATTTTGGAGGAGCAATCTAGCTTACTACAAGCTAGATCAGGTATGAATTTTGAACCTATGAATTTTGATGAATTTATTCCTCCTAAGCCTTCATTATTGCATGCACCAACTTTAGAGCTTAAGACTTTGCCAGTGCATCTTAAATATGTTTACTTAGGTAGCAATGAGGCTTTACCGGTGATTATTTCCGCTAACCTTACTGCTAATCAAGAGAAAGGTTTGTTAAGTGTTTTGATGCAGCATAAGAAAGCAATTGGTTAGACTATGGCCGACTTGAAGGGCATTAGTCCCACGATCTACATGCATAAGATTCTGCTGGAAGATTTCCACGGTAATTCAATTGAACCACAAAGAAGACTCAACCCTATTATAAAGCAAGTGGTGATGAAAGAAATTCTGAAATGGCTTGATGCCGGAGTGATTTACCCTATCTCCAATAGCTCATGGATGAGCCCTGTACAGTGTGTTCCGAAGAAAGGAGGCATGACTGTAGTTACTAATGAGGATAATGAGTTGTTACCCACTCACACCATTACCAGATGGAGGATATGTATGGACTATAGAAAGCTCAATAAAGTTACAAAGAATGACCATTTTCCTCTACCTTTCATCGACTAAATGTTGGATCGATTGGCCGGCAAAGCATTCTATTGCTTTTTGGATGGGTACTCGGGGTACAATCAAATTGCCATCACACCAGAAAACCAAGAGAGACTACATTCACTTGTCCCTATGGCACTTTTGCCTTTATGAGGATGCCTTTTAGACTCTATAATGCCCCGGCAAAGTTTCAGCGTTGTATGCAAGCTATATTTTCAGACATGGTTGACGATTTTCTGAATATCTTAATGGACGACTTTTCTGTTTGTGGGGATGATTTTGAACGATGCCTCTGCAATTTAGCAAAAGTTCTCAAAAGATGCGAAGAGGCTGAGTTTGTCTTAAATTGGGAGAAATGTCACTTCATGGTGACTGAAGGCATTGTATTAGGCCACAAAATTTCACACAAGGGTATTGAGGTGGACAAGGCAAAGATTGAGGTGATTGAAAAGTTTCCACCACCAATTTTGGTCAAGGGGATAAGAAGTTTTCTTGGACAAGCTGGATTCTATTGAAGGTTTATCAAAGACTTCTCCAATATTTCTAAGCCCTTGTGCACATTACTTCAACAAAATCAACCCTTTGTGTTTGACGAGTTATGCCTCGGCGCATTTACTGAGTTGAAACGACAACTGATCTCAACACCAATTGTAGTTCCTCCCGATTAGACATCACCATTTGAGCTGATGTGTGATGCGAGCGATTATACCGTAGGAGCTGTTTTGGGGCAACGCCGAGGTAAAATCTTTCATGTTATTTATTATTATAGCCGCACTTTAAATAAAGCACAATTGAACTATACTACCACTGAGAAAGAATTACTTGCCGTGGTATTTGCTTTTGATAAATTTAGACCTTACCTAATAGGCACTAAAGTTATTGTTCACACTGATCATTCGACTATAAAATATTTAGTGAACAAAAAGGATGCCAAGCCTAGACTTATTATGTGGATCTTAGTTTTGCAAGAATTCGACTTAGAGGTGGTAGATAGGAAAAGAACTGAGAATCAAGTTGCTGATCACTTATCTAGGCTAGAGAAAAATTCTGAATGCCATGACACTGTAGATATCCAAGAGGAATTTCCTGATGAGAAACTTTTATATGCCGCGGCAATTCCGTGGTACGCTGACCTTGTTAATTTTCTTGTTAGTAGAATTCTGCCTTTTGATTTAGATAGTCAGGCTAAAAACAAATTCAAGTACGATGCAAGGCACTATTTTGGGATGAGCCATATTTGTTCAAGCATTGTGCCGATCAGCTCATTAGACGATGTGTACCCGAAGAGGAACAACGTGATATTTTGTACCATTGTCATTCGACCCCATGTGGAGGCCATTTTGGTGGAGCAAGGACTGTTGCTAAGGTCCTGCAATCAGGCTTTTTTTGGCCATCTCTGTTTAAAGATGCCCAAGCATTTTACAAAGCTTGTGATCGATGCCAGCGGACTGGGAACATCTCCAGACGACATGAAATGCTACTGCAAAATATTCTGGAGATAGAGCTGTTTGATGTGTGGGGCATTGATTTCATGGGACCATTCTCATCTTTTGAAGGAAAATTATATATATTGCTTAATGTGGATTATGTATCAAAATGGGTGGAAGCACTAACGACATCAAGGAATGACTCTAAGATCGTGCTCAAGTTTCTGCACAAGTATATTTTCACTCGGTTTGAAGTACCCCGAGCTATTATAAGTGATGAGGGAGCCCATTTTGATAACAAGTTGATTGCCAAGGCACTGAAAAAATATGGAGTTCGACCTAAGATTGCCACGACATATTATCCGTAGACAACTGGCCAAGCAGAAATTTCCAATCGCGAGATCAAGCAGATTTTGGAGAAAATGGTGAACCCAAGGTGTAAGTATTGGTCGCCAAAGTTGGATGAAGCACTTTGGGCGTACAGAACAACATTCAAGACTTCTTTGGGGATGTCACCCTTCAAGCTAGTATATAGGAAAGCTTGTCATCTCCCGGTTGAACTTGAACATAAGGTGTATTGAGCCATCAAGCTATTGAATTTTGATGCTCAACTAGTTGGGGAACAAAGATTACTGGAACTTATGAAATGTAAGAGTTTAGAGAACAAGCATATGAGAATGCTCGGATATACAAGGAGAAAATCAAGAAGTGGCATGACCAGAAACTGATGCCACGACATTTTCATTTGGGGCAACAAGTCTTGCTTTACAACTCTAGACTTAAACTCTTTCCTCGGAAGCTCAAATCTCGATGGTCAGGACCATTTGAGGTGAATTATGTCTACCCCCATGGAGTTGTTGACATCAAGAGAATAGACAATGGGAGGATCTTCAAGGTCAATGGCCAGCGTCTGAAAACCTATAATGGAGTTCCACCACCGCACAACAAGGATGTGTTACGTCTGCACGATGCTGAAGCGTGCTAAGAGGAGAACCAAAATTCGATGCCATGGCATTGAATTTGTGTCTGTACATAAATAAAATTTAAAATTTAAGCTTTTGTTTCATTTTATTTTGTAATTAATTTTTGATATGATTTGTAGGGACCACAGTGCTACAAAACCATGCAGGAGCGGTTATCCAATTGGAGGAAAGGACAACGCATTAATGGGAGAGATATTTCTTTGATTTTATTTCTTTTTAATTTACTTTAATTCTGACATTACTTTTCTCTCTCCACGGTATTATGCCATCATCATCATTTCCTTTGACAGTTTTTTTCCTTCCCCATACACACATAACCCATCCCCACCCACTAATTTCTCTCTTAACCGTCTTATCACCCTTTTTTCCCTCCTAAACTTTTAAATTTTTCTTTTCTCTTTCTTCCTTGACTTTTCTACTTCAATTTTTTTTAACTTTTACTTTTTATCTCTCATATTCTTCATCTTCTTCACTCTTTTCTCCATAGCCGAAACTCTACAAAGCCGATGCCGAGGCAAGATTGCTTGCTCTCGAGGAAGAAGTGATGCAGATTTAGACTCACCTGCATGCTTTGCATGGTGACATCCGTAACTTCTTTGGATATGTGAAGCATAGAGATGCTGTGGTGGAATCAATGTTTTAAGAAATTATTCCCCACGGTTAACGGAATTTCCCTGGCTTCCCAGATGAAATCTGCCGCCATTCAATGCCGAGGCATCTTCAAAGCCCGAACAAGGTGAAGACGATCCTCCAGTTGATGACCCAACACCTGATCCGCACCGATCTAACACCCCTGAATATCTGCCCACTGTCTCTGTAGAAGAAACACCTAGTCCTGTCCCTGCACCCAATCCTTCGCCTGCACCCCGTAGTGGTCGATGCACCAAGACCACGGCTGGACGTAAGAAGATTGTGCATCACTACTCTTCTTCTTCCGAGTCCAACCCAGCACCCCTTCGAAAGCGCACTAGGCGAGGAGCTGCTAGTACCTCCAAGGCCACACCACCACGCAATCATTGAGGTACCTCTATTGCATTCATTTTCATTTAGTTGCATTTCATTGCATGGCATTTAGTTTATATTTAGTTTAGTTCTCTTTAAGCATTGAGGACAATGTTTCCTTTAAGTTTAGGGGAGGTAGTGTTCTTGCTAGGATATATGCATGATAGAATTAACATAATATTATGCCATGGCATCAGTAAATGGTAGGACAGTTAGATAGAATGTTTTGAGGATACCCGATGATGATGATTTTGTTAGGCTAGAATCTGAATGTAAATGACTGTTGAGAATGATAGAACTCACTCTAGGGCTTGATGCTTTGAGAAAAAGTTTTACATGATTTGTATGTTCTCTATACTTAGAAAATTTGGAAAAATTTTATGAAGGAACTCTAGTTAGTTTTGGCATTGAAATATGGTATTGTGCTTAAAAGAAAAATAAAAAACAACTCCCTTATAAATGAAACTATGAATAAATGCTTAGGCATAGCTGTAGAGGGACACTCCTCTTTGCTGTGGCATTGCCTGGAATTCTTTTTAATAAATGGCAGCCTTGTGCATATGAGTGAATGAAAGAAGTCACGTGATGACTCTACTTAACTAGCTTGGGGGTGGAAGGTATGCTCCCTTTCACCTAGAGTGTGGGAGAGTAGGTGTGATAAGCTGACTCCCTTCGTAACAGCAAGTTAAAAAAATCATAAAAGAAAAAGGGAGTAAAGAAAATGTGCTTAATAAATAAGTAAATGCCTTGACAAAAACTAGGGGACTTGATTAGAAACTGTCTAAGTTTGCTAAGTATAGATTGGATAAAATCATGCACACACACGACCACAAAGGATTTTGACCTAGGGAAAAGTACTTGAATTCTTAATAAGTCTAGCAAGTTGAAGCCTATTTTTGCTGGAAATCTAATTTTGTCCTATTGTCTTATTGTCGAACATTGCCATGACATTCTGCTTGTGTAACTGCTATCCATTGCTTGAGGACAAGCAATAACTTAAGTTTGGGGGTGTGTTAACTTCCTAAAAAGGCTACTTTTAAGGCCTTTTTCACTTAAGTTATTGTTTGTTTAAAAGTTCATTTTAGGCATTTTAAGATCATGTAGTTGCATATAGTTGCATTTGTGGTGGTAGTGCTCTTTTATTTCTTAATGATGCTGCTTGAGGGAAAGGTGCAGTTTGTCTATGATGTGCAAGAATAACAAGCAAAAAGGATTCGTTGGGAAGTAATGCCATGGCATCACACGTTGCTGAAGCAGATTGAAATGCCTTGGCATTTCTGGCGTAGAAAACGATAAAAATATACAGTTATATGAGGACAGCTGGCACTGCACTTGGAATGATTGTTGTAGCCACCTTCTAGAGGACTAAGGCCACCTGGAGAATTAAGTTCATGCTTATAGTGTGATTTTAGGGGTATGAGGGGTATTTCGCACCTAACAATCTAATCATTACCCCTAGATCCTTTTATTATAATGACATCTAAAGGGAGAAAAAAGGGGGGAACACATGAAGAGGCACACGCATAGAGTAGAAAAAAATCAGATTTTTATTTTTCTTTTTCCTTCTTCTTCCTTGGGTTTTCTTCCATTGATTAAGCTTCAAGGAGTGGCGAGCTAGGTGCCGAGAGGAGCTAGCGAGCTAAGGTGGTTCGTGGTGGCCAAGGAGACCTACGGTGGTGCGTCGAAGGCTTTTTCTCACTTCCTTTTTGCTACTATTTTTCGATTTATTTGTGGGTTGTAGGAATGAATATTTTCATGACTTTATGTTTGAATATTTCGAACCCCACCATGAACTAACTTATTTGATGGTGGTTGGTTTAATGGATGTTTAGACTTTATTTTGATGATATATTTGAGTTTATTTTGGTTCTTTATTTGCTTTGCTTATGAATGTTTCACCATCTAGGCTTGTAAGAGGCATGAAAATGTCCATTTCTTAGATGAAGTTTAGGTATTCGGGAGAAACCTAGGCTAGAAATACTTGTAAGTATTCGAGAGAACCGCAAGATAAGATCCTCATAAGCAATGAGTTATAGTATTTCCAATGGGCTTTGAACCGGCCTAGGGATATTACAACCTAATCCCTTAGATCTCGGGAGAGACTAGGATAGGATTTCAAAGACTAAAAAGGGTGTCTTTATCAATAGGGTAGGCTGGCCAACATCGTTGAGTGAGAGCAGATGCCTTGGCATCCTATTCTGTTAGGTTCCTTTGAGAACATTTTAGGAAAGCCCTGTCGAGCAAGTAAAGACTAGATAACTTAGATATACCTGATAAATAAGTTTAACATCCTTTGATCAATCTATGTCCTTCATTCCATTAGAAGCTTGTCATGTGAGGATTATCTTCTTTTCATTTTATTTACTGTTATTTACCATCTTTGCCTCGACATTACATCATTTTCAACACTAAACATCTTATCTTGCCATTACATTTCCATCGGCTACCTCATCAGACCATTCATCTACATCCACCTTCGTACACATTTTCATTTTACCGTGACATTTGTATATATAAAGACTAACTATACATAGATAGATTAGTGCTTAGCTTTGGTTAGACTTTCGTAATTTCACTCAATCCATGTGGAGACGATATTCACTCATCACTGTATTACTTGAGCGATTGTGTATACTTGCACATTATTTGCTTATATTTTATAGTACTCACAACACGCAACAGCGCTAAATCGAATTTATTAAATATCTTTTAATATATTCGATAACGCCGTGTATTAATCGTATATTAACCTATCTTTTATGAGACAATCCCACCATTTATAGGAGCCCCCAATTCGTAATGCAGTACTGATCATTTTGTTACACGTGAAATCATGCTGTGCCTCGAAACCCCGAGATTTTTGCTTTAACAAATTCGCCGACAGATTCCTTTTCATTCTCCGCTCTCATCCATTGATTTTATTCCACGTTGCACGTTGTTTTTTCTCTAATCAAATGATAAATATAATTCAAATTAAAGCTGTATGAATTCACTTTTAAAACATTTTAACGTTGCATTGCAAACCATGATGTCATTTTCTCCGATCCAATATTGAACTTTTATGAATGAGATAAGAGTTTGTTGATGTACAATTACATGATGAAGGTTGGAGGAGAATAATTGTGATTCACCCTATTTTGGTTTCGGTTGAGGTACAATATTGTGATTGGAAGTCAGTGTAACTGCAATTTTGGGTCATAAGATAGTTCCAAATGCAGTAATCACACGTATATGGCACTAAGATCACCTACGACTTGTGTGCATAATTGCCCATTATTTAAGTAACAAAACGACATCGACCCGTGTCATATTTATCAGTCTTAGCTGTTTAATGAAACCCTGCGTCTGCATGCATGTGAACAAAAAGTATAACCTACGAGATTAACTTTATTTATGGCTGAATATCGAGTAGGAATGTGAGAATAAATTTAATGTTGGATTAATTAAAACTAGAATAACTTTATGCAAAATCAAAGTCAGAATGCTACTTTAAACCACTTTTTTATTCAATTATTAAGAGGAAAATGAACTTTTGGGAGGCAAGTGGAGATGAGATGGTCCACGGGAAAAGATAGGTCGCTAGCTGGCAAATTGGAGGGCCATTTTTTAAATGAGAAAATAACCTTAGTGACCAAAAATCCCATATAATATACGATTTTAACCAACTTTTTCTGGATTTGCCAAAATGACCAACAAAATCGCAATGCGATCGCTAATTCGCAACGCGATCTCCATTATCGCAAATTCGCGTTGCATTTCGCGTTGCGATAGTTGAAAATCGCGTTGCGATGGTCTACAGTATCGTTGCGATTTTCCCAATTCGCAATGCGAATAAGTAAATCGCAACGCGAATTGGGAAAATCGCAATGCGATACTGACTATCGCAATGCGATACTTACTATCGCAATGCGATAATACAAAATCGCAACGAGATACTGACTTTCGCAACACGATTCTGACTTTCGCAACGCGATTTACATAGCGCCATTCGTATTAAAGCGTATTTTTTTTTTCAAATTCCAAACATGAATTTTTTCTTAATAAATCGGAAACTGAACCGTCCACAGTAATCGTAACTCATAACCTCAAACCCAAAATCACAACACTCAGTCCCATCTCCATCTCTCACTCTCTACGGCGAAATCCGTCCCCATCTCCGAAGATTTCCGTCCCCATCGCCGGTGAAATCCCTCACAACCATTCACAGTCAAAAATACCTCACAATCATTCAGAAATGGAAAATCAACCTCCGATGGTTAGTTTTGTTTTATTTTTATTTTGAAATTTTTGCATTATTTTAGGTTTTTCATATTGAGATTGATGATAAGTTTACTGGTAATTTCAATAATAGATTAACCATTTCACTTAGATTTCTTATTAAATTCATTCGATTGCTGCCAATACTGCTAAACTGTTTAGCCTGTGAAGTTAGTATTTGTCTTTGTTTTGTCTTTTGATTGAAGTAATGCAGAAGAAGAATAGTTTCGAGAATGAAAATCGCAACGCGGAAATAACTATCGCAACGCGAAACCAAAATCGCATTGCGATTTTCATTTCGCGTTGCGATTCTCTCTTTGCGATTTTCATTTCGCGTTGCGATTCTCTCGTTGCGATAGTTATTTCCGCGTTGCAATTCTCATTATCTCGTTGCGATTTTCATTTCAACCAAAAGACAAAACAGTGTTGCAAATTTTAGTTTCAAGAATAAACTACTATTTATGTTTATTGTTTTTGGTATATCTTGACAGTGTAGTTTTTGGTATATCTAACTTGGTATGTTTATTGTTTTTGTAGAAATTTTTTTCGGCTTCATTGACATTAAGGAATAAAGTTAGCCTAGCCACTATAATTGCTTCGAAGCTTTCACCTGCACAAAGAAAATTGTTTGAGGAAACCTACTTCGGGCCATGGCTGAGAATACAGCATCCGGGTGGAGATGCTAATTTGACCCATTTGTGGCTTCAGACCATGACTAGCGATCTACCCGACAGTATACAACGTGGTGAGGAAGAGATATAGTTTCATTTTCCACCGGCGTATACTTGTTTTGGGCGGAAGGAGTTCTGCTTAATCACTGGTCTACGATTCGGACACGATGATGTAGGTCGGTACACTCGTCATATCACCCACCCATCATGGTTATCCAGGGTTTTTCCTGATGAGTCAATAGAGAAGCCGAACTTACACGTCGACGACATGAAGAAATTGTTTAATAAGAAAGATGATTTTACTCGGATGAATGACGTCGATGTTGTCCGAGTATGCCTTCTACTACTTTTGTATGCCGACTTTTTAGGCAGAGAGGCCAGACAACCTATTCCTCAGGAGCTAATATTATTGGTAGAGGACCTAAATGCATGGAATCTGTTTCCGTGGGGTTCGTATATATGGAAAGCTACCTGGACTAAGTTGTCGTCTGCCTTTGATGACCGCAAAAGTGTGCGGGGCGATGGGTCGAAATACACTTTGTCAGGCTTTGTTTGGGCCTTTAAGGTAAGAATTTCTATATAATGTTTTCAAAATTATAATTAATTATTTAACAATTACTAATGTTTGTTATTATATTGTTTGTAGATTTGGATATTCGAGGCCTTTCCCGCCATGAAGACATATGCAATAAAAACTTCAAATGATATTCCCAGGGCTATTTCCTGGAAGAGGAAACGTCTGTTGGATTGGGAAGACTTAATACCATATGCGACAATAAATAATGTAAGTTAACACAAATACTATCATATATAAACAAGTTATTAATAGTAGACGTTTAACTTTGTTTGAGTTTTTATATTTTTAGGAGGCCAACATTCCATTAATGAGACTGACACCCACGGAGGCTGAGCTTGCCACTGATTAGTGGCAAGCTAGTCAGCGTTTTCTTGATAGCACGAATGATGAGCAGCCTCCACTTCCTCCACTTCGAGAGCCATCACCTCACCCAGAGCCATCACCTGATTGACCCGACTATACACCTCTGCAACGAGAGCCATCACCTATCCCATCACATCATCGAGCCTCTTCTCCACCATCACCTCATGATAGGCGACCGGCAAAGATGCCACGACTTCTATCTCCCTGTTCTCCACCTCCACGGGATGAGTCAAGGGAGTTACGTGATGAGGTCAATGCCTTGCGTGAGGAGATCGGTACTCTACGCGATAACGATGGTGCATGGCGTGTGGAGGTGTCTACTTTACGTGGTGAGGTTGCCGCTCTACGTGAGATGGTAGTATCATTGTAGAATGAGGTTCATACTCTACACAACGAGGTAAGTTTAAGATTTTCCATATTTAACTTGATGATAAATTTACTCGTAATTTCACTTAAATTAACCATTTCACTTAGATTGCTTAGTAAATTTATTCGGTTGCTTTCAATACTGCTAAACTGTTTATTAACACTGTGAAGTTAGTATTTGTCTTTTGGTTGAAGTAAATTTATTCGGTTGCTACTAATTCTGCTAAACTGTGTATTCTTTAACACTGTGAAGTTAGTATTTGTCTTTGTTTTGTCTTTTGGTTGAAAGTTTGAAATATATTTGTCTTTGTTTTCACTGTTTAAATATCATGTATGTTTATTTACTGATATTTGTATTTAATTATTTAGCGGACCGATAAGGTGGATGCTTTACGTCGGGTTTTTCTTGCACGACAGAGTTCACGCATCAGACGGCGTGCACGTGCTATTAAGTCTCCGTATACCCCAATAGTGCGAAGACATCGCAAGAAGAAGCCCGACTCGCCTTTCATCCCTCAAGAGTCCACTCCTATCGTTGAAGAGGCCCCTATCATTCCTCGAGAGTCCCCTCCCACCGTTCAAGAGGCCACTGTCATCGTTGAAGAGGTCCCTCCCACCATTCAAGAGCCCGATTCATATGGCGTCATATGTAGGATTATTGAGAAACCATCTGACGTGCCGGACATGATGGATTCAAGTTGGCTCTCGTATGAGTTACCGGCCAGTACCATACTGGTATCTGAAGTGGAGAGGAAACAACTACCGGACACAATTCTGGATAACACCCTTTGGGCTTAGACCGCAGTTGATTTTTATCTACATGAGCGAAGCCAGGGGTGTTTCACTGACATATGCAAGCTCAACGATGATATCTATTTGTTGCTTGATCGGTCTTGGTGGGGCGTATTATTAGGGGTCGAAGACAATGGCTATTTCAATGGAGGGGTAAGTCTTATATTTTTCTTATATTTTAATTTGATTATTTTTTTGTAAATTTATGTAAGTTACTAATATATGTCTTTTTTTGTAAAACAGCATATCGATGCGTGGGTGTCACGTCTTCTAATAATTAGGAAACTTAAGGAAAATAAAAGAAATACACGATATACAATTATGCCGACGTCTTTTAACGCCTTTCACTTGAAGAATCAACGAGATGAATCATTTGCGTTGGGCAATGGACAAGCTAAACTTTATCCTGCATGGTGGGAGGTCGATAAGGTTAGTGTTTATTTTAGATTGAGTTTAAAGGTATTCATAAATAAGTGCGCAAATGAATGAATTATTACTTATGATTGCAGGTGTTTATCCCTGTTTTGGAACGTAACCATTGGCTTCTCGTCGAGCTTCAGATCCCATCCCTTAAGGCAATAGTATATGACAGCATGATAAATTACATATCATTGGCTGATTTAAGAGATATTATTAAGGGATGGAGCTCTTATTTGGCTAAATTCTTGGATGCGATAAATTATTGGACTCGTTCTGGAAACAAGAAGCCAAAGAAGCTCAATATTACAGTTAGTAGAGACGAGACCGCACCACAACAAACGAAAGGACCCAGAGGGGATTGTGGTCCTCTCGTATGCTTGGCGTTGGACCGTTTGATCACAGGAAGTATAAAGTATCTACCTCCCACCGATATAGATAGAGCTGCAGTAGGCTTGTGGTTTCGACATTATATGGCTAGATCGATATATACGAGACGCTGCCTACCTGCATCCGCGTTATAAAAATGTCCATAAACAATTGGTATGTTTATAGGCTTGTGGTTTGAAAATGTTTGGTTAAGTACCTAGAATTCAATAATTTGTTGTTTGTAGGTTTTAGATGTGTAGAAAGTGTTGTTTGAGCAAATGTTTGGTTTATGCAGATTAATCTCAGAAGTGAGCTGCGTGAAAATGATGTATGGCTGCAAAAGTTGATTCAATAGTAGAAGTGTTATTTTCTCTAAGAATTATTGCTTATTTTTTGATTGTTTAATTGATTTGTAAAAGGTGATTTGTAAAAGTTGATTTGTTTAATTGATGTTAACATAATTCTTATTTGTGCTTGTTTAATTGATTGAAATGTAATGGTTGATTTTGTTGATTTCAATCTGCATTATGTTGAAGGCAAAAAGTACTATCGCAATGCAAAATGAAAATCGCAACGAGAGAATCGCAACGCGAAATTAAATTCGCGTTGCAATTTTCATTTCGCATTGCGATTCCCTCGTTGCGATTTTCATTTCGCATTGCGAAATTAGTGTTGTGATTTTCATTTCGCATTGCGATTCTCTCGTTGCGATTTTCATTTCGCATTGCGATAGTAATTTTTGCATTGCTATAGACATTAAGATGATTTCCTATTAAGTGATAACAACTGAACAGATCATAGCAATTTTCAAACTCAAGTTACTAATACATGCCTAACTGAAAATGTTAAAAGTTCACACATAAAATCTACATAATACAACGTTTGCATTTAAAAATCACCTAAGTTAACAGTCCCAAAAGGTGAAGCCAGTTGTGATTGGGATTTTAAAGATGATTGCGATTTTGATTGCCTTTTTCTTGACACCATATGAGCTTTGGATTTTGATGATGATCCATATTTTGGTAGAGGAAAAGATGATTGTGATGGCACTGGTGATCCACATGTCAACCTTGTATGACCACTTTCCTTGCACCGACTACATGTCGATCTCTTCTTCTCTTCACCCTTAGACGGTATACGATCGTGACTTTTTGGTCGGCCAGGTAGCCTTCTGTCCATGGCTGGTGGAAAAACTGTTTGTAAGTCATCTGGTATGTCCCACTCAGAAGGATGTGGAATAGGGTAGACAATCTCGGCATAAGTCTGTCGATATACTTCTGTAGTGTAGCAATCCATAGCGTATGTGCTTGAATCATCTTGGTTTAGATGAAGAGCAACTTTTATAACATGGCCACACGGATAACCAGATGTTTGCCATTTCATACAACTACACGTCCTTGCATTTAGATCGACAAGCCCATTTAAGTTATTTTCCAGTACTTCAAACAAAGTGTTTGAACATGGTTCAACTCTCCATGACGTTGACTTCACAACACGTTTCGTTATCTTTTTTTCAGTCCATGGTGTAACACGATGTTCCAATGTTCCTGTAAATTTAAATAAATAATACTTAGTAAAATATATGATAAGTTACGAATTCAAAGAAATAATACCTGCATGGTTTCTTTTCTTGTAGTACCACTGTTGAATAGAGGCTCGAAAAATCTCCATTAACATAGTAATGGGTAATTTCCGGGAATGACGACTTAGAGCGTTGATTGATTCTGCACTATTAGACGTCATGAAACCATATCTTGCTCCAAGTTGATGTACTCTTGACCATCTTTCAAACCCGACATCTTCTAGTGTTTGAGCATACTGAGGCAAAACACGTCTTAAACAGTTTATATGCTTATTGAAATCCACTTCCCGATAAGCTTTTACAGCCTTCCAGTATGTCCATTTGTGCTTTTTTATACCAGCAGACCTTGATTTTAGATTTCTATACAAATGAACACCACAAAGTCCATGAAAAGCATATGGGAAACACCTTCTAACAGCGTTGTCAATTGAGTTTGCCCTACCGGATATGATTGTCAGATTACTAATAAGACCTATGCAATCCCTAAGATGCCCCATAAACCATGTCCATGAATCAGAGGTTTCAGATTTGCCAACCCCGTAAGCTATTGGCAATATCCCATTGTTAGCATCCATGGCTACTGCTAATAAGTTTACTCCAAGGTATCGACCTTTTAAATGTGCTCCGTCAACTATAATAACTGGGCGCATGCAAGTAATAAATGAACGAATCTACAAAATAATATACACAAGAAATATAATCATTTAAATGTGAAATGCATGTAACTAACAGAAATGAGTCAACATAATTATATTGATTTACTAACCGCAGCACCAATGGTGATAAACAGCAACTCAAAGCGTCCATCTCTATCTATTTTGATATGAGTTACCGACCCAGGATTTTTCAGCTTTAAATTGTGACAATAAGCCGGCAGTTGGGCAAACGATGCTTCTGGCGACCCCCTCAACAATTCCAAGGCATAACATTTGGCTCTCCAAGCTTGAGAATATGATATACTAATCTTGAACCGAGCATTCATGTCAGTCATAATTTCATGTCCCCGATATACACTGCCATTCAAAAACATTAACTCAGCCAGAAAACCACCCAACACCTTTTTGTTTGCCTGTCTATGGTGAGGAAAAACTTGGGTTCTTGAACATGTATGTTTATCAATAAAAGTCCTAACTTGAAACATTTCACAATCTTTTATCCTCTTTGCAATCATACGCCACGTACAGTTTTTGTCAATCATACACCTTGTTTCGAAACGATCTTTGCTTGATTTGTTAACTTTTAGTTGATAGCCATCTTCCACACATTTCGTATACAAAGCTATCTTCAATTCTTCCTTTGTATCAAAACAATCATCTTTCTTGATACGAATAACTTTTGTGTAACAATCAACTGCTGTCTTTATCAACTCTTCTTCCGGTATCTGAAGTAATTCTGGCATATTCCAGTTATACTCCCGTGGCATTTTCTTTTCTTCGGGGACTTTTTCTTCTTCTTTTTCTTCTTCAGGATTATATGAATTACATAATGGATGTTCAACATGTTCATTCACAGCCTCCACTTCCTCCTCATTATCATCAACAACATCTTCCTCGGCAACGGTTGTTTCATCATCAAAATTTGGGTATTGACCAATATCAAAATCATTACACGCAGGGTCTGTTTCTTCTTCTGAAACATCATCAAAATCCGAGTATTGACCAATATCAAAGTCCGGGTATTGACCAAGATCAAATTTCGAATACTGACTAGTACTCACAATTTTTTCTCTTGGCTCATCATCGTCTAATTGGTCAATACGAAAACCAGAATTTGGTGCTGAAAGTTGATTGGGATTTGGATTAGAGAAAGGTTGTGGGTTTTGAGAAAAACTTAGTTGATTACTACCCGCTACTGACCCAACAATACTACTTCTAGGTTCAACAACATACAATGTAACATCATCACTTGAAACACTAATGTAAGCAATGAATCGTTCAACATCTTCATTGTCGGTTAACAAATAAACTTTACCATTCCTCTGATAAGATAGCCTAAATCCACTTAGGGGCTCTAAATTCAATTTCTTTGAAACACGTAACATTAGAGTTTCACAAGTTAACTTTTTTAATGACAGTTTTAGTTGAAGATTCATGGGTAAAGGTATATATTGTAAAACACCATGAACATTCTCCTATGACCCTCCAAAACACAAATCTATCCAAACATGATCAACATTAGATGATTTCATGGTTGTAAATTAATTTACTAAACAAACGAGCTGCGAAACTAAGACCTATTGCCGGATGGGAAATGATGTAGGAACGGATATAGGAACGGATGTCGCCGGAGAGAGTGATAGATGGAGATGGAATGAGTTGCGATTTAGGGATTTAGGTTATGAGTTGTTGCTTCTGTGTAGATATATACACAAAAAAATTTGTGTTGCGAAACTAAAACCTATTGCGAACTTTGAAAATCGCATTGCGATTCTGTATTATCTCGTTGCGAAAGTAAGTATCGCGTTGCGATTTTCCTAATTCGCAATGCGAATAAGTAAATCGCATTGCGAATTTGGAAAATCGCAATGCGATACTGACTATCGCAACGAGATAATACAAAATCGCAACGAGATTCTGACTTTCGCAACGAGATTCTGAAAATCGCAATCATCTTCAAAATCCCAATCACAACCGGCTTCACCTTTTGGAACTGTTAACTTAGGTGATTTTTAAATGCAAACGTTATATTATGTGTGCACTTTTAACATTTTCAGTTAGGCATGTATTAGTAACTTGAGTTTGAACATTGCTATGATATGTTCAGTTGTTATCACTTATTAGACATTCATTTGACTATCGCAACGGGGAAATCGCAACGCGAAAATGGCTATCGCAACGCGAAACTGGCTATCGCAATTCGAAATGAAAAAATCGCAACGCGAAAATGGCTATCGCAACTAGAAAATCGCAATGCGAAATGAAAATAGCATTGCGATTTTCTCGTTGCGATTTTCATTTCGCATTGCGATTTTCATTTCGTATTGCGATTTTCTCGTTGCGATAGTCAGTTTCGTGTTGCGATAGTCTGTTTTGCCTTCAACATAATGCAGATTGAAAATCAACAAATCAACTATTACATTTCAATCAATTAAACAAGCACAAATAAGAATTATGTACACATCAATTAAACAAATCAACATTTACAAATCATCTTTTACAAATCAATTAAACAATAAAAAAATAATAATAATTCTTATTTCTTCATAAATAATTGAATCAATGAATCAACAACTTTGTGACCCCGTACATCCATTTCACGCAGCTCACTTAAGGATTAACCTGCAGAAACCAAAAATTTGCTCAAACAAGACTTCCTACACATCTAAAACCTACAAACAGCAAATTATTGAATTCTAGGTACTTAACCAAACATTTTCAAACCAAAAGAAGTATATATGTTAACAAAACTTGCATTTGACTTACCAATTAACAATGGACACTTTCATAAGGCGGATGCAGGTAGGCAGCGTCTCGAATATATTGCTCTAGCCATATAATGCCGAAACCACAAGCCTACTGTAGCTCTATCTCTATCGGTGGGAGGTAGAAACTCTGTGCTTCCCGTCGTCAGACGCGTCAAGCACAAGCATACGAGAGGACCAAAATCCCCTCTGGCTCCCAGCGATTGTTGTGGCGCGGTCTCGTCTCTGACAACTGTGACATTGAACTTCTTTGGCTTCTTGTGTCCAGAATGAGTCCAATAATTAATCCCATCCAAGAATTTAGCCAAATGAGAGCTCCATCCCTTGATCATATCTCTCAAATCAGACAGTGATATGTAATTTATCATGCTGTCATACACTATTATCTTCAGGGATGGGAGCTGAAGTTGGACGAGAAGCCAATGACGACGTTCCAAAACAGGGATAAACACCTGCAATCATAAGTAATAATTCATTTATTTGCGCACTTATTTATGAACACCTTTAAAAATTTAAAAAATAAACACTAACCGTATCGACCTCCCACCATGCAGGATAAAGTTTAGCTTGTCTGTTGCCCAACGAAAATGATTCATCTCGTTGATTCTTCAAGTGAACTACGTGAAAAGCCGCCGGCATTATTGTATATCGCGAATTTTTTTTATTTTTCCTAAGCTTCCTTATTATTAGTAGACGTGACACCCACGCATCGATATGTTGTTTTACAAAAAAATACATATATTAGTGAATTACATTAATTTTTTAAAAAATTAATCAAAATCATATATAAGACAAATATAATACTTACCTCCCCATCGAAATAGCCATTGTCTTCAACCCCTAATAGCACACCCCACCAAGACCGATCAAGCAACAAAAACATTTCATTGTTGAGTTTGCTTATGTCAGTGTAACACCCTTGGCTCCGCTCATGTAGATAAAAATCAACTGCGGTCTTAGCCCAAAGGGTATTATCCACAATTGTTTTCGGTAGTTGTCTCCTCTCCACTTCAGATACCGGAAGGGTACTAGCCGGTAACTCATACGAGAGCCAACTCTCATCCATCATGTCCGGAACCGGTGGGGGTTTCTCAATAGTTCGATATATTACCCCATGTGAATCGGGCTCTGGAATGGTGGGAGGGACCTCTTCAACGATGACAGTGGCCTCTTGAACGGTGGGGGGGACTCTTGAGGGAGGATAGGGGGGACTCTTGAGGGATGACAGGTGAGTCAGGCTTCTTCTTGCGGAGTCTTCGCACCATTGGGGTGAACGGAGACGTAATAGCACGTCTACGCCGTCTGATGCGTGAACTCCGTCGTGCAAGGAAAACCCGACGTAAAGCATCCACCTTATCGGGCCGCTAAAAAAAATTAATACATAAATCAGTAAATAAACAGACATGATATTAAACAAAGACAAATATGTTTCAAACTAGCATTGTATTCACCCAATTCATTATTCTATCATAGTTCACAAAATGCTCAGATAACATTCCAGAAGTAAGCACTTATATAAACATTTAAAAGGACAACATATATAAACATTCCAGAAGAAGAATAGTTTACTTTCGCAGCACGAAACTTAAAATCGCAACGCGAAAATGACTATCGCAACGCGGAAATGGCTATCGCAATGCGAAATGAAAATCGCAACGACAAAATCGCAATGCGAAATGAAAATCGCAATGACAAAATCGCAATGCGAAATGAAATCGCAACGACAAAATCGCAACGCGAAACACAAATCGCATTGCGATTTTCATTTCGTGTTGCGATTTTGTCGTTGCGATTTTCATTTCGCATTGCGATTTTGTCGTTTCGATTTTCATTTCGCATTGCGATAGCCATTTCCGCGTTGCGATAGTCATTTTCGTGTTGTGAAAGTAAACTATTCTTCTTCTGCAAATTGAAACTTGAATGGATTGCATTACTTCAACCAAAAGACAAAAACAAAACCAAAAGCAAATACTAACAAAAACAGTTTAGCAGTATTGGCAGCAACCGAATGAATTACGAGTATGAAAAATCTTAAACTTACCTCGTTGCGTAGAGTATGAACCTCATTCTGCAACGATGCTACCATCTCACGTAGAGCGGCTACCTCACTGCGTAATGTAGACACCTCAACACGCCATGCACCATCGTCTTTGCGTAAAGTACCGACCTCCTCACGCAAGGCATTGACCTCATCACGTAACTCCCCTAACTTATCCCGTTGAGGTGGAGGTGGAGAACAGGGAGATAAACGTCGTGGCATCTTTGCCGGTCGCCTATCTTGCGGTGATGGTGGAGAAGAGGCTCGATGATGTGACAGAATAGGTGATGGCTGTCGTTGTGGAGGTGTATAGTCGGGTCGATCAGATGATGGCTCTGGGCGAGGTGATAGCTCTGGGCGAGGTGATGGCTCCCGAAGTGGAGGCTGCTCATCAACCGTTCCATCAAAAAAACGCTTACTAGCTTGCCACAAATTAGTGGCAAGCTCAGTTTCCGTGGGTGTCAGCCTCTGTAGAGGAGTGTTGGCCTCCTAATAATATAAAAGCTCAAACAAAGTTAAATGTGTACTAGTAATAACTTGTTTATAAACATATGGTAGTATTTATGTTAACTTACATTATTTATTGTCGTATACCATAGTAAATCTTCCCATTGCAAGGTCCGTTTCCTCTTCCAGGAAATAGCCCTGGGAATATCATTTGAAGTTTTTATTGCATATGTCTTCATGGCGGGAAAGGCCTCAAATATCCAAATCTACAAACAATATAATAACAAACATTAGTAATTGTTAAATAATTACTTATAATTTTGGAAACATTATAAAAAAATTCTTACCTTAAAGGCCCAAATAAAGCCTGTCAAAGTGTATTTGGAACCATCGCCATGCAAACTTTTTCGATAATCCAAGGCAGACGATAACTTATTCCATGTAGCTTTCCATAAATACGAGCCCCACGGAAACAGGTTCCACGCATTTAGGTCTTCTACCAATTTGATTAGATCATTTGGAATAGGTTGTCTGGCCTCTCTGCCTAAAAAGCCGGTATGCAAAAGAATTAGAAGGCATACTCGGACAACGTCGACGTCATCCATCCGAGTAAAACCATCTTTCTTATTCAACAATCTTGTCAGGTCTTCTACGTGTAGATTCGGCCTCTCCAGCTCAAGAAAAACCCGGGATAGCCATGATGGGCGGGTAATGTGTCTAGTGTACCGACCTACATCATCGTGTCCGAAGCGTAGACCGATGATTAAGCAAAACTCCTCCCGCCCAAAACACGTATACGCCGGTGGGAAATCAAACCATATCTCTTCATCACGACGTTGTATAGTCTCTGGTAGATCGCTAGTCATGGTTTGAAGAAACAGGTGTGTCAACATCGCATCTCCACCGGGATGTTGTACTTTCAGCCATGGCCCGAAGCATCTATCCTCAAACATTTTTCTTTGTGTAGGTGAAAGCTTCGACGCAATTGTTTTGGCCAGGCTGACTTTATTTCTTAAGGTCAATTGAGTCGAATAAAAGTTCTACAAAAACAATAAACATACTAAGTTAGATATACCAAAAACTACACTGTGAAGATATACCAAAAACAATAATAAACATAAAGAGTAGTAGTTTATTCTTCAAACTTAAATTTGCAACACTGTGAATTTCGTATTTGTCTTTGTTTTTTGGTTGAAGTAATGCAATTCATTCAAGTTTCAATTTGCAGAAGAAGAATAGTTTCTGAAAATGAAAATCGCAACACGAAAATGACTATCGCAACACGAATTTGACTATCGCAACGAGAGAATCGCAACGCGAAACTAAAATCGCGTTGCGATTTGCATTTCGCGTTGCGATTCTCGGTTGATTTAATAAGCAATCTAAGTGAAATGGTTAATCTATTATTGAAATTACCAATAAACTTATCATCAATTTCAATATGAAAAACCTAATAATAATGCAAAAATTTCAAAAAGAAAATAATTAAAAAAACTAACCCTCGTTGGTTGATTTGGTTGATTTTCCATTTCTGATTGTGAGGGTGGCTCTGAGAGATGGAGATAGACGGATTTCGCCGGAGATGGGGACGGATTTCGTCGGAGATGGGTGAGAGAGTGAGAGATGGAGATGGGACTGAGTTGTGATTTTAGGTTTTAGGTTATGAGTTGCGATTACGGGATATACTGTGGACGGTTCAGTGTTCCAATATATTAATATTCGTGTTTGGAATTTAAAAATAAAATACTTGGCCAGGATACTAATGGTGCTTTGAAAATCGTATTGCGATTATGTATTATCGCGTTGCGAAAGTTAGTATCTCGTTGCGATTTTGTATTATCGCATTGCGATAGTAAGTATCGCATTGCGATAGTCAGTATCGCATTGCGATTTTCCCAATTCGCGTTGCGATTTACTTATTCGCATTGCGAATTGGGAAAATCGCAACGATAGTGTAGACCATCGCAACGCGATTTTCAACTATCGCAACGCGAAATGCAACGCGAATTTGCGATAATGGAGATCGCGTTGCGAATTAGCGATCGCATTGCGATTTTGTTGGTCATTTTGGCAAATCCGGAAAAAGTTGGTTAAAATCGTATATTATATGGGATTTTTGGTCACTGAGGTTATTTTCTCTTTTTAAATTT
This sequence comes from Hibiscus syriacus, assembly GCF_006381635.1. Classification (NCBI taxonomy): domain Eukaryota; kingdom Viridiplantae; phylum Streptophyta; class Magnoliopsida; order Malvales; family Malvaceae; genus Hibiscus; species Hibiscus syriacus. Next base: position 680,859 of record NW_024061764.1, on the reverse strand, counting down.
GACCTTGGCCTATTTTCAATGGCTGTGAGGCTCTCAACTAGAAGTACACAAAAAATCTGATCACATTTTGCGTAAAAAATATTCAAAATTATATTTGAGAAAAATTGATTTTTTTTAAATCAGATCAGATATTTTAAAACTAGATAGTATAATCGGTTTGAGAAAAAATTGGACGGCCGGTTTTTTACCGGATTAAAAACCGGTTTGAAAAAAAACTGGATAAAAAATTGGTTTTTTATCCGAAAAAATCTGATATGGGGTTTAAAAACTAGCTGCTAATATAACCGGTTTAGGAAAAAATTGGACGACCGGTTTTTTTATCGGATTAAAAATCGGTTTTTTTAAAATCGAAACCGGTTATACCGGTTACACCATCCGACCCTCCAAACCGATTAGGATCTGAACCGATTTTTTTAAAATCTGATTTTTTAACTAGGTGAAAAAATCGGATCGATTTTTATCTAATCCGGATCGAATTTAAATCCGACTTTGTGCATAGCTACTCTCAACTTTCAACTTTTGGGCGTCAACTAGTTCCGTACCACACGTGTCGTAGATAAGATACACTCGGACTTGGTTATCCTTTCGCAACCCCCAAATTTAAGCTTCCACATTACCATACACTAGTCCAACGGAGTTGGGTTATATAGTAGTAGTCGAATTCCAATTTATTTCCTAATTTTTTATTAAAAGGTATATAGGGATATACATCTACTTAAATTCTCAAATAAAATTTTCTCTTAGTTTTTATAATAAATTATTCTGATTTTGATTTTTGGCTCATTGATGCGAATATGATTCAAGTAAGAAGCCAAATACAGTCCAAAGTGTTTTGAGTTGAAAATAAGGAAAGGATAATGCATAGTAAGAAGTCTTATCCTCAAAATGATTGTCAACTTTTGAACCAACGTCTTGGACCCACCATACCCCTTTTTACTTCAACAGGGGCTCCACCCTAGCAACCAACACACTCACATCCAAGGTATAGATATTAATTAATTCGACACTGATTTTATTTCGTTAACTGATTTTATTTCGTTAATCTTTCTCAAAATTATTATAAACATATCATTCTACTTTTAAAAATAAAAGAAAAATATCTGTTATAATAATAATAATTTTAGTCTTTAAGATTTATATATTGTTCAATTTGGTTCAAATTCAAAAGAATTTAATAAAATTAACTTTTTAGATTTTAAAAAACATAATATCATAAATACTTTAATGCTTGACTGAATAGTTATTTTTTCTCTCTTTTTCAAAAACTTTAATCGTTGATCATTTATTTTTAATCAAAATAGCTAATTTTTTAGATAAAAAAACATTAATTGACTAAAGATAAATACTTGATTTTATGGACTCCTTTGATATGATAATATCATAAAAGATATTAAATTGATGAAAATATTTTAATATAAACAATTAAATTTATTGAATTATTTTAATATAGAACAAATAATACTATATCAAGTCACTTTAGACTTTCATTTTATATGTAATTATAAAATGATCCGTTTAGAATTATAGTTCAATGGAATTATCAAATTATATTTTTCTAGAAAGACTCTATATGTAATCAAATTAATAATTAAATGACATGAATAATTTACCCTATATTGTTGTTTTCAATTTTGGGTATATATATATATGTCTCTAACGTGTTCATCCAGTTATCTTTAATATCATAAACTTAATAATATTTGTTAGTTTATGCTTTTGGTTATTACATGATAGTTATGATGTACGTGAACCTAATATAAAGTTAAGAAAAAGTGCTACTATAAATGTTATTTTTTTATCAGAAATGTTAATTTTACTACTTAAAATGAATATTTCTGATATTAACATTTCCGGTAAAAAAAACATTTTAAGTAACACTCTACCAAAAATATTAAAAAAATATTAATATTTCATATAACATCTTTTCTTAACCTTATCTTAAATTGTTTTTCTTTAAACATCCCATACGAAGTCATTATAGTAGAAGCCTTTTTAGACCTTTTTGAGGAGAAAAGTTGTTAGATTGAACATTTTGGTCGGTAAAGGTGGCTTATGAATTAGTCACAACTCATAGGGAAATGCAGCGCCAGCAACCACCAAATTATGCCTAATTAAGTTCAACATTATATTTTAGGACAGACACCTGCAACTACACCCCAAGTTCAATTGTATTTAAATATAATATTTTTAATTTAAAATTTAGGAAATATTATATTAAAAAATAGAGTAAACCACAAATTTTTTTTTTCTAAATTAATATTTAACTTATTGGCTGAGACTTTTGAGTTTGGACGGGTATTTCAAAATTTCCACTTAATACATGAGAACTAGGTTTACAATTATCCTTTAGACTTGACTACATATATGCACTAGTAATATAGGTTTTGGTCTCACGAATCTTTGTTACAGTCACTTGGAAGCCCACGTAATCCAATAGAAAGTTCCATCCTTTAATCAATAAATGGAAACTTATTATGTTCTCTCATACATTCATAAATGTCCAATAGTCACACAAATTTCAACTAAATTTAAAATCAAATTCCTAAATATTAGACAAACTTGGTGTAATCGTTTTTCTATTAACTAAATATGGCCTTTTCAATTAATTTTTTGCATTATCCAATTAATGAGGTTTTGTTTCTTTATTGCTATTCACTAAATGTGTGAAAATGCTATCAAGAATCATTAGTTAAAATTCAAACTTAACACATTAGTTAAAAGATCTAATGACTCGTCCCACTAAATCAGTTGATACTAAATATATCATTTTCAAGATTTTGATAACCTTGCACTCAATTTAATTATAAGAAAACGGTATGCAGGCAAAGTTCTATTACTCTCACGGCTAATATCAAGAAAACTTCAACTCAGCCGAAATCTACATTCGGCCAAACCAGAAGTGCCCAAAAACAGATAGCTTCGAGACAGGAGAATCCACAATTTTAACAGACAAGAAAAACATAATATATAATTGAAGCTTCAGTTTTCATCTCATCATGATCACAGCCCCATTCACCATCGCTTCATTTAAAAGGGAGAAAATTAACAGAACACATTCAGAGCACCATATGCGCAGGTCATTCATAAGCAAACGATCTTCTTCAGGTTGCAGCTAAACACATTGCGACTAATCACTGAAGTGGAAATCAATTTCGTTTATGTCATATTTAATTCTTATAATATGACTATAAATATTTCCTAAACAGTCACATCTTCCTATTGACAACAAACACATAAAGAGGCAACACATATTAATGTTAAAATTGCTAAGAACTCCTTACTAAGTGAAAAAAAAGAGGCAAATATAAAATTAAATAACAACTATATATCTAATAATGCCGGTTAAACTCACGATATAATGCTTTCAAAATAAATAATTCACGAGATAATGCACTCCCCATATTATTTGCTGAAATAGGGTGAAATCCACAGTGTGGCCGTAGGTCGTCATGCCTTCCGGGCGACCTACTACGTCGCCATGGCTTCCCGGCGAGCTGTCCGGGCGACCTACTACGTCGCCATGGCTTCCCGATGAGCTGCACAGAGATAATGGACGTCTGCATGTGCCATGCACGTCCCCAACACCCAACACAGGTCGCCATGCACTCCCCAACACCCCAACACAGGTCGCCATGCACTCCCAGCGACCTACAAGGTCGCCATGCACGACCTTGTAGGTCGCCAAGCAGTCCCGGCGACCAAGCTTGGTTGTTTTCATGCTGATCCTCGTCATATTGCTTGCATGCTTGGTTGTTTTCATCTACGTGGTCACCATGAAAGGCTCGGGCCACCTCGAACCGAGTCGGGCTTACTTAGAATATCGTCTTTAAGATTTTTCGGGTTGGCTTCAACGGAGAGTTCGAAGTTCTTACAAATGGGGTGAATTCAGTAATGGCCATAGGTCGCCATGCAATCCGAGCGACCTTGTAGGTCGCCATGCCTTCCAGGCGACCTTTGTGGGGTTTTACACGAGCCACGAGCAGCTGTAATAGCCAACTGAGATTCCTTCACGTGCTCCTCTCCTACTCCCGCTGCATGCCTACAACTATCATAGCTGCAATTGCAGCGTGAAATCACCTGCTTCATGCAGCAACTATTGATGCATGCATGTGAACCATTTGAGCCATGAATTATTGGTGCAATTATTGAACCATTGCAGCGTGAAATCAGCTACTATCATAGCTGCAATTGCACAATTATTGGTGAAATAATTAAGGCAGTCGGTGACACCTAAATTTTATATGGGGTGTGCATTATCGTGAGAACATAAAAGAAAGAAAGGGAGAAGAGATTGCAACTGAAGAAAGGGAGAAGAGATTGCAGCAGAAGAAAGGGAGAAGAAATTGCAGCCGAGAAAGAAAGAAATGGAGAAAGGAAAGGAAGAAGAAGAAAGGGAGATAAGGCTCTTGTGAGGTAATTTTTTATTTAAATTAGTTTATTATTATAAATGTTTAGTTTGTTAGTTTAGGGTTTATGGTAAAACAAAAATCAGTTAATTAGTTTGTTAGTTTAGGGTTATATGATTGTTAGTTTAAGTTATATTATACATAAATAAAAAATTATTTAATTAGTATGTTTGATAGTTATATAGTTAAAAAATAATTAATTAGTTTGTTTTGTTAATCGTTAGTTATATAAAAAAATTATTTAATTAGTTTGTGGTAGTTAAATAGTTAAGTTATATTTGTTTGTTGAATTTATATTATATAAAAAATTAGTTAGTAAGTTTATTAGTAGTATATTATAATGAAAAAATAGTTTATTAGTTTTAGTTATATAAAAGAATATTTTATTAGTTGTTTAAGGGTTTAGCGTTTACGTTTAACTTATATTTTAAAAAGTTTAGTTTGTTAGTTTATTAGTTTATTATATTATAAGTTATTATATTAAAGTTTAGTGTTGTAAATTAGTTAGTTAGTTTATATTAGATTATATTAAATGGTTTTTTAAATATTGTTGTTTAATTTTTTTTACAGATTCATTCCAATAGCTGACCAAATTCCACTGTTGAGGCTTGAAAATGAACATATTTCAAGTCATTTGGGAATAATGGTGAATAAAATATTTGTTTAATGAATTATAATTAATAAATATTTGAATATTATTTTATGATTGTGATAAATTTTTTGAAATATTTAATTGCAGGAGGACGAGCAGCGAGTCATTCGTCTTCGGCTACATAAAGTGCCCAAGCCACACAGATTGATAGAAGAAAACTTGCAGGAGGCTGGATTTTGGTATGTAACATTTGTGCGAGATTACAAGTTGGTCCCAGGTTTGATCAGTGCCTTGATTGAGCGTTGGAGACCAGAAACGCACACGTTTCATTTGCCGTGTGGCGAATGTACGATAACTCTGGAGGATGTGGTATTGCAACTCGGGGTCCAAACAAATGGGATGTCAGTGGTAATGTCACATGAGTTTAATAATGTGACACAACTTTGTAGCTTGTTTCTTGAGAAAACGCCCGTACCACCAGAGTGTAAAGGGTGGCGTGTGAGGTTGTCATGGTTGAATAATGAATTTCAGCTTCAACCAAATAGTACGGAGCACGAAATTATATATGCAACACGAGCATATATATTACAGTTGATTGGGGGTATTTTAATGCCGGATAAATCCGGTAGTTATGTTCACACTCAATATCTTCTTTTTTTAAGAAATTTTGAGAATAGTAGGCAATATAGCTGGGGATCGGCGATATTGGCGTTCTTGTATCGTGAGATGTGCAAGGCGTCATTAGTCATGAATGATAATAATACAGCAGAAATCGGTGGATTTCTGTTGCTGCTACAGTCATGGGCTTGGCATAGACTTCCGTTTCTGACATCGATTAGTCGGACTCCGGTTGACTTTCCGCTTGTCGGAAGGTAATATGAATTCTCTATTTTAATATAAAATATTAATTATAAAATAAAAATGACCATATTTTTGTTTTGATTGATATACAGATGGAGGCATAAAATTGAAGGCACGAGGTTGGTGCACAACAAAATTAAAGAGTTCAGGCTGAAGATCGACATTAAGGCAAAAAGGAGGTATGCATAATCTGTTATTTTTAATTATTATTTAAATTAACTATATTATTTGATTTAAATAAATTTTATTGTTTTTGTAATTTTACAGTTTAATTGGAGACCATACATGAATGAAGAAATACTTGCATTGATACCGCACGATATTTTAGATGGGTTTCAATATTGGTGTGCTGTTACACCATTGATCAATTTTGTTTTTGTTGAGATCCAATTTGGGGATAGAGTGTTGAGGCAATTCCACTTCCACCAACCTATTCCGCGGAGTCTATGGGATCATGACCTTCTCCAAATCTTAGATAGTCGTCGTCAGGTGAACTGGGTTGAGACACATGACCAGCTGCATAGATTTGATGGTCATCGTAAAGAAAATGTTAATTGGGTTGAGAAGCATGCAATCTACATTAATTCTTGGAACAATAGGGCTTTATTCATGCCAACTCTTGACGACATTCAAGACGATGACTTTAATTTTGAGACTTCGGCTTACCTTGCTTATTTTTTGGATAATGGAAAGCCATTCTTGACAACAATTGTAGAGAGGCGACAATTTTTGAGGTTTAAGGAAAGATTTGGTAAAGCTGAATACTCTCTACCAAGTGGGAGTGGGAGTTTATCTCAACAACCTGAAGCAGAAATGACCGATGTGGATGATAGCGCATCACAACCGTTCGGCGATGCATACATACCAGAGTTTGTGCAGCCTAATGCATCCATCTACTCTCCCATGTTTTCGTCAACGTATGACTTTGAACACATGTCAGTTCAAATGCCCCCAATGAATGAGGAAGATGGGTACCATACTCCTGAGCAACCGCAACGGCCACAACGCATCAGACGTCCGCCCCAACATTATCATTCAACAACACCCCGACATCGGCAACAATTGTAAACTAGTTTGTTATTTGTTACAAATTTAATATTGAAATTAGACTAGTTTTTTCAAACCTTAACAAATTCGACATATTTATAAGGATTTTTAGTATCAAATCATTATTATAATTTTATTACTAGTTATGTAACGAAAATATGGTTAATTGAACCAAACATTATTCATTGTTCAAGTCGTAAATCATTACTATCAAATCATTTCTAAATCATTAATATCAAATCATTAAATATTAATAATAAATTATTATTACTAATCATTAATATCAAATCATTAAATATTAATAATAAATTATTATTACTAATCATTACTATCAAATCATTAAAAATTAATAATAATTTCATTATTACTAATCATTACTAAATCATTAATATCAAATCATTAAATATTAATAATAATTTCATTATTACTAATCATTACTAAATCATTATTATAATTTCATTAATGTAACGAAAATATGGTTAATTGAACCAAACATTGTTCATTGTTCAAGTCGTAAATCATTACTATCAAATCATTACTAAATCATTAATGTCAAATCATTAATGTCAAATCATTAAATATTAATAATAAATTATTATTACTAATCATTACTATCAAATCATTAAAAATTAATAATAATTTCTTTATTACTAATCATTACTAAATTATTAATATCAAATCATTAAATATTAATAATAATTTCATTATTACTAATCATTACTAAATCATTACTATCAAATCATTAAATATTAATAATAATTTCATTATTACTAATCATTACTAAATCATTAATATCAAATCATTAATATCAAATCATTAAATATTAATAATAATTTCATTATTACTAATCATTACTAAATCATTATTATAATTTCATTACTAGTTATGTAAAGAAAATATGGTTAATTGAACTAAACATTGTTCATTGTTCAAGTCGTAAATCATTACTAAATCTTATAAATACATAGAAATTCATAGAAATACATATATCATTACTAATGATGAGGCCTATATCTTGGTAAATTAGGAAAATTGTTTTTGAATGGCCTTCACCCCTACATAATCCTCATCTCTTTGCTTGACCTCTCTCTCTAGCATGGAAATCCATACTGGTATGAATACGAGTGGACTCAGGTCGACCCTTTGGACTTTTGCGAAGCATTGGATTTGGCAGCCATTCGACATGATCTTTTCTGGGCCAATATGATTCATTCGTGATCTGTCTGAACGCATAGCTGTAGACATTTAATATCCTACGTAGGTGAAAGCATTCATCAACATAAGTGTATGCGCTTACACCAGCATACATACATGCAGCGACTGCATGAGCACGTGGATATTTCCATGCCTGAAAATGACCACAATCACACCATTTCTATCGTAAATCAACTCTAAATGTTTGGTCTTCTCCTCCGACGTTACAACGTATGCACGACACGATAAAAGTATGACCAACTCGGTCGAAATTATGAATAACCATTGATGTTTCCAATCGCTCATTTGCTTTCATTGATTCCACCACTGTAGGAGCCCAAGTTTTACCTCTATTTATGAGACTCTCTATTTCTTTGCCTTTGTCCGACCAAACTTTAGCCAATCTAAAGTACGTCTCTTTCACCACACTCGCAATTGGGAGATAGCGTGTACCTTTTAGGACCGAATTAATGGCCTCAGCAAGGTTTGTGGTCATATGTCCGTATCTCCGACCTTCATCGTATGCTTGCGACTATTTTTCCCGCGGTATTTTTGAAGCCCACTTCCAAACACGCTGATCATCGTAAAATACCTTCAAATTCTCCAATCTCTTGTCAAAATTTGGTCGACGTAGTTCATATCATGTTTCATAATATATTGTGTTAAACCGCAATTAAAAAAACCATGTAAAAATGCACAAATATTGAAAATAAAACTTACCCATGCTGACTATCTCGCTACGAATGTGTGCGTTATGAGACTGGTCGATACTATTCTTGCCAATATGACGGATACAAAATGTCGGATATGCATACGGAGGTATCCAACGACTTCCTGGTCGTTCAATTGCCACCAAAATACCCGTTCCTCTATCGGATATCAAGCAAACTCCATCTTCACGAACGACATATTGACGTAGATTGGTCATAAAGAAATTCCAAGCCTCTGTTGTCTCTCCCTCAACAATGGCGAATGCAATTGGGAAGATATTTCGCTCACCATCTTGAGAAACTACCATCAAAAGTACATGCCTATATTGACTATACAGCCGCGTACCATCTACTTGGATCATACGTTTGCAAAATAGAAATCCTTCAATATATGCCTTGAATGCCCAAAATAGTCTATGAAATATTTTCTTCCCTGGCAGAAGTTGACCTTCTTCGTCATATGCGGGCATGGTTTGAGACTTCACTATGGTTCCTGGGATAAATCGCTTCATTGCTTGTAGCAAATGTGGTAGCTCATTGTACGATGTATCCCAATCTCCATACGTCAGCTTCATTGCCTTCATCTTCGCATTCCACACTTTACCATATTTTACTTGATATCCAAATTGGCTTCGAATAGATGCAGCTAACACTGAACAAGATGTCCTTGGATCCTTTTCAACCATCGCCTCCACGTATTCACATATTACATCGGAGTCCAATAGTTGGTGGTCTTGTTCGATGGAGTTTCGCAAACATGTGTGCGGACCATTGTACCTCGTGATGACCCAAACATCGTGCCTTTGATTTTTCGACACTCTGATCTTCCACTTGCACTATGGGCCATATTTTACACACTTCGCGTATAGGGTTTTTTGGTTGGACTCTGCAACTGGACATCAACATGGCATTTGATGTAGTACTCTTTAATCGCCAGGGTAGCTTCATTTTTTCCTCTGAATTGCACCCCAACTGAAAATTCACCAGAATTATCGAATGATTCAGTCATTTGGTATGGAGGTAAATGTGGCATGTCTGCGAATTCAGGTGCCCTCATCGTATCATAGTCTATCTCGTACATGTGAGGAGTAGCTTCATACGGTACCGGAACTTCATCAATTGCACCTCCACCAAAAATATTTTCGTCGCCGCCCAAAACGGGTTCTTCGGTTTCTTCATCTTCGCTTGAATCATCATGAATTTCTCCCCATCGATTTTCAGCGTCAATATCAACAACCAATTCCGGTATGTTTCTCGTCTCATACTATGCTACTGCAGATGTCCCCCCGACTTCATTTACACTTTCCAATAGTGCCATAAAACTGTTCGGGAACATGTATGTCGACTCCTCAAACTGACTATATAAAGCCATTTCAGATGGATTTTGAGTCACACCTCTTGATGACCCAGAAACATCACATATGTTACGTACATCAACAAATAATTCAATAACTGCTATATTGGTTGACTCATGTAATTCAACCATGGTTCCAATATCATCATCTTCTTCAAGTGGAACTGCAGCATATCTGACTGGGTTGGGGCATATCATAAACCTATACCTCAAACCATCAACTGCAGCTCAAATTTTTCTTTCTATCTTATGCTTCATTTCTATAAATGTGATGTCTTTTTTTAACATCATATTTATTAGTTTTTCAGACTGAAAAACTACTCCGACCTCATTTTCCATAATCTATCCATTATAATGGACAATCGTGAAAAAGTTATTGCTCATTTTCTCTACAAATAAAAAAATAAATTAATTTAGATTAAAAAATTAGATAAGATAATTTCATAAATCATTAAATATAATATAATATAATATAATATAATATACTATTATATTAATGATCAAATAAAATTTATTATTTAATTTGATTGATTTATTACTAATATTACTAATAATGATTTAATAATTATTATTAATCTAATGATTTGATATTTAATGATTTAATAATAATATGATTTAGTCATGATTACTAATAATTATTTATTATAAATATTTAATGATTTATATTTGATACTAATCATTTAGTAATTATTACTAATAATAATGATTAGTTTGATAATATTTTTTATTTTATAAAAATATCAAACAAATTTGTTAGGCAGAGCTGTCGAGATAATGTTCTCGAAAGAATTATTTCGTGAGATAATGCGTTGATCGGATTATTTCATTCAATTAATTTTTACTCCTTACTAATTTACACATATAATATAAATTAAACAAAATATTTTTAAAACAACACTAAATATTTTTAAACACAATATTTTTTTAAACAGAAATTATCTCGCACAAATTATCTAATATAAACTTACTAACTAACTAATTTACACATACACAACAACTAAAAATGGACAACAAAAAATAATAAATTACCCGCGTATTTGTGCATTCTTCCTTTCCTTTCTTTTCCTTTCTTGTTCAAGTCTATGAATCAATCTGTACGTAGGCAAATGTTGTGGAATAATGTCCTGTATGTGTAAACAAAATATTTCTTTAAACAACAATAAATTAAACAAATTAATTTTATATAATCTAATATATTATAATATAACTTAAACTAGTAAACTATTTATTTATTATAATATAACTTAGTTAAAATAACAAACTAACAAACTAATTAAGCACTAATTAATTTTTTTTATAATATAACTTCAACAAACAACCTAATATATGTTTAAAGATACTAACAAATTAATTAATTTTTTTATATTTAATAACTTAAACTAAGAAACTAATTAACTAATTTTTTTATATAATATAATATATAACTTAAACTAACAAGCTAATATAATATAACTTAAACTAACAAACTAATTAACTAAATTTTAGTTTTACCCTAAACCCTATGCTAACAAACTAATAATTTCATATAATAAACTAAATTAAACAATAAAAAATTACTTCAAAAAAGAATGTTTGAGCCTTTATCTTCTTTTCTTCTTCTTCCTTTTCTTTCTCTCGATAAATTTTTTATATGTGTTGCTTCTGCTTTTACCCTAAACCCTAAACCCCCATATCCTCTATATAAAGAAAATGAGCGTTGGAGAGCGTCATTAAATTTGATTGTTGAAGCAAATAATATTGAGCATTGAATCGTGTAACTATTGAGCGTTGAAAGGCTGCTATTCAACAATAATATTTGCTGCATTTAGCAGCTAAATTAACGCTTATGAATGCAGGAATCTCCCAGCTATGGATGCAACGCATGCATGAGGGAACAGAGGGTTAAAGCTTGGCTACAATCTCCCAGCTATGGATGCAGGAATCTCCCAGCTATGGATGCAACGCATGCACGAGGGAGCAGGTTAAGTTTGGTCGCCAGCTTGGTCGCCGGGACTGCTTGGCGACCTACAAGGTTGCTGGGAGTGCATGGCGACCTGTGTTGGGGTGTTGGGGACGTGCATGGCGACCTGTGTTGGGTGTTGGGGACGTGCATGGCACATGCAGACGTCCATTATCTCTGTGCAGCTCGCCGAGAAGCCATGGCGACGTAGTAGGTTGCCCGGAAGGCATGGCAACCTACGGCCACACTATGGATTTCACCCTATTTCAGCAAATAATATGGGGAGTGCATTATCTCGTGAATTATTTATTTTGAAAGCATTATATCGTGAGTTTAACCAATAATGCATGTGCAAGTCCTAGATTTATCTCCCCTCTATTCTTGTTTTAACCATGATCCTAAATTCTTTATATATACAAATGTCATCAATTATCTGACCAATAAAAATAGACAATGACACTTTCAACTTATAGACTTGAAGCACAAAATATATAGGCATATATCTTAATGCAAGAATCGTCGATGTTTCGTAATAAACTAGTATCACTGAAAAATAAATAAATAAAGTTTTTGAGCATCAAAGAATAAATGACTTCCCTTCCACCTGTGTTAAACTAACCTATCAGAAATGTGCCAAATTACACAAAACGGAAACTAAACAAGTCGTGCTAGGCAATCACATAAAACCAAAGGCGCTTGTCTCCATGGTCATAAGAGTGGGTCATCATGGCCCTCCCATGGGTGTCGCCAACCCTAAGGGTGCGTTTGGTTCACAAAATGTAAGATTACTAGTGAGAATAATAGATTACCAGGGAATATGATTACTGAGAATGTTACATTACAGTGTTTGGTTGGTTTGACAGGAATGTAGGATTACAGTGTTTGGTTGAAGGAATAAAAGATTATTGGAATGTATATTTTACCAAATTGTCATTGTTCTATATTTTTTAACAAGTGAAATTCTAAATATTTAAATAAAAATTATTTATATAAAAATTTTATTTGTTGATAATATATTACTTGAGTATTTAAATATATCATGTATTATTTTAATTTTAATTAATATTAAATTTTACATAATTTATGTAAAAATATATTAAAAATTTACATCAACATTTAACTAAATGTTTACATTGTGAAAATTCTTCATAGATATTCATAATAATAAAAAGATGTAAATTATTTTTGTTATCTAAGATATAAATATTTATTATATCTTCTATATACAATAATTTATTTATTTATTTATCTTTTATATTTATATTTAATTATGCATACTTTATCATTATTATTTATCTCATGAATTTATATTACAAAAAATATAATTCAAATAAGTAAGAAAATATAACACTAAAAATCATATTGTCTATAATTTCATATTTCACAGTCATTCATCATTATCTTTGCTAATATTTTAATAAAATTATTAATACTCAGTTCTAATCTGATTTGTACTTAACTCTTGATTACGAAAAGCAAGCAACCTAATAATTCATGTTTCCTAACAGGTAATTTCTCTCCGAACATACAAAAACCGACAGAGACCAAACTTTGAACATACTAGACCGTTAATTTCTTTCAGATCATACACAAAGGACAAGTGAAATAGCTTACATGTATCTAAAGAGAATTCTAAAACAATTTTAAGTGGCTGGTAATTTGGCCATGTCCGAATTATTCTAAGATATCGGTCATGAGATTGCTAATTCGGCTATGTCCGAATTATTGTAAGCCTGTCTGAAATTTGACTTATTTCCAAATTATTTGGATTATTTGTAGGGTAAAAATGATGTCCTATTTAACAATAGAAGTTGTAGCGAAAACTAAATTTTTGAATTGACACTGTTGAGGACTAGTTTTTGGAGTAAACAACTAGATTTTTAAGCGTAAATAGTAAAAACGAAGATGATGTATAAAAATTTTGATACATAATTATTGGGGTAAATAAATTAAGTTTGAATGAATAGGATTTTATTTGTATTTGTTTATTTATTTTTATAAGTATTTATGTTTAATTTGTATTCATTTAATTTTTAATGTTGTATTTGTGATCGTTTATTTATTTTTGAAGGTATTTATGTTCACTTATTTTTTTAAAGTGTTAGTGTTCGTTCGTATAGTGCTTACGAATATATTCATTTAATGTTCGTTTATATGTTCACGAACTTATTCATTTGGTAAAATTATGTTACTAGTAAGAACTTTTCGAGCTTCATATTTTAACCTCTAAATTTCATCATGTGTTCAATTTAAGTTCATCACGTGTTCAATTTATTTCCTACATCTTGGTCAATTTGAATGGCACAGAAGCATCAATGCGGTCCGGCAAAATATCACAGTAGGAACACAATGGAAACTGGAATGACTGTTGTTTTCAGATCCATATTGGAGATGTAGAGTCTGAAAAGTTGCAAGTTGCAAGATTCTTTTAAACCTCAAATCATATTTCGGGCATGCTTTGTGAAAGGAAAAAAGGAAAGACTACCAGATGTGTTCTTGTTTAAGTATGGTGTTGCATATTACCTTATTCCTTTCTGAAAAGTACAGCAGTTATTCTAATAAATGGTTATGGAAGTCAGAGAAAACATAGAAGAATCCATCATTAAATATAGGACAAATGCCATAAGAATTGTTTGTTAGCATTGTGCCATAAGTACAAACAAATTAAGAAATGGGTTCGACCAAACAGTACTGAAAACTTACCTTACGATCGAGGTATTAATAACTTACCTGCAGTTCAAGGTAAAAGTCACTTAGCGCAAGGAGTTGAATCAATAAAACTCAAAATAATATAAAACCAAGAAGTATTAATAACTTACCTTACGCTGAACAGAAGCCACTTTGCAAAGTATTTTAGATGGTAGATTGAATGAAGGTATTTGGTGTTGTGACCCCCTGATGCATTGATGCCTCAAGCTGTACACAAAGAATAAAAAAATACTCGAGATTAATAAACCAAACATTGTGTCAAGTTATAAAACCAACACCTAAAACTTAATATCATAAGGGACATAAGTCTTCAATAGATACTATAGAGGATAGAGTTTTATTAGCAAAACTAAATAACAAATGCCTTTTAAATAATCTTCGAAATATTTAACAAACACTACCTTGACAGTAAATATTCAGACACGGAGACGTATATAAATATTCTTGTAAATACATACATGAAGGAAATTATATATTGCCATAAACATTTTGTAATTCATTGTATCAGTGAATTGATACCAATACTCAAATATATATGACAATATAAGTTAATAAGGTTTCATGACACAACATACAACCTTCAAATTATTGATTGCCTAAAGTGATTCACCAAAATGAATCGTACCCATTTTGTTTTAAAGAAAGCATGACCCAATATAAATACCAGATGATTTCTTCTGCATAAAAAACCAAAAAGGAAAGAACCAAGTGCTTGCAGGAACCATAACCGTATTAACCAATATAGAACCATTATTACTCAAAATAAGAACACTATGGCAAAGGTTCACAAACCAATTCAACCAACACTTGTTAAATTATGAAATATGATCAATACAAAAAAGTTATCAGATTAAAGTTCATGTAGACATACTTGTTCCATGTGACCTTGTGGGAAATAATAAGCACGCTCCCCTACGCGAGGAAGCGTGACAAGAGGTCCAGCACAGGCATGCCATAGTTCACGATACAAAGGATAATCTGCAGTCACATAAAATGTAAGACAGAGAAGACAATAATGATAAACGATAAACCACCGCCGTGCAGAAACAAACCAGTACATTTGCGAAACAAGAATTCAACTTGCATATTAAAACACAGTAAAATTTGTATACCATATAAAATTCACAAACCTGGTTGTCGTTCGGCAGATGAAATATCCGGTGCCGCAAAAGCCATAGAAGCACCCCCAAAAGAGACCAGCAGAAAGCAATCAATCAATGGAAACCCTACAACACTGGATTTATGGAAGCAAACAAGCAAATATAAATTTCCCCATTACAACAAATAGCACAACTATTAATTAAGATTGCATTTATTATTACTTTATTGTTTGTTCTGATTATCCTACAAAGGCAAAGCTGACTGATGGAAACCCTTCGTTACCAGTTAATTGCTACCTCTGTGTCAATCTACTCTGCTCTGTGTCAATCTACTCTGCTCTGTGCTATGAACCCAAATGTTAATAATTCTGCAACAACGAAATGGAAGATTTATAATGAAAAATGAGAAGAAGCCCAATAATTCTGCAATGATCCAATTCTTTTGTTTACAATAAAAATAAATAAATTCAACAACTCTGAAGAAAATCAAAACTGATATGAAAATGGGATTGACACCCAACGAGTTTGCAATTACATATAGTATATGACACGAATAGAATTGAATGAAAATCAGAAACTAAAATGAGTTGAGATCTGATAAAATGGTCTATTTTTTCCGATAAAAAGAAGAGTGAATAGAACTAATTGTTTACCAGTAAGAAAAATCATCCGTCAACAAGTGCAGCTAAAACTACCTAGATTTTCCAAAATTCAAACACAAACACTATAAGCGGTGGACTTCAACTGCTATTACCAGAAAAATCATTCTATGAGCAAACCTTGTATGACGAAAGCAGCTAACAACTACACTACCCTACCCACTGATGCAGATTTCAATCCAAGAGCTGGGAATTTCAATACTAAAACTTAAGATTCGTTTGCAACCAAAAAAAAATAGATTACTTGAAAATTTTAATTTTATTAACTGTTATTTAAAGCCCAAAAATCAAATTAAAAAAACATGGATTCAACAGGAATCCAAAAAAACACAAACGCCCAAACCAAAAAGGAATAAAGATAAGCAAAGGTTGAAGGAAAAGGAGTAACCTGAAAGCAGATTAAGTGAGTAAGAAGAGCAAAGGGTAAATTTTTTATCGAGAATCGGATACTCCTCCAATCTGTATCATGGAGTTCAAGAACAAAGAACGCTTGGGAGAAGAAAATATGACAGAGGCAAACGGAAAAAGAGGGTATTTTAGCCCCTTAGCACACGAGAATACAAGAATACTTAAGAAAAGCAAGGGATTAACATTCCCGGTAAAAAGAGAAAATTTTTTACTGTTTGGAATATATTATTACTCTCTATTGGGAATATTTCCCAACCAAACATGGGAATTTGAATCTGGAAAAAAAAAATTCCCACTAAAAATCTTGAATTCCATGATCAAATCACCCCTAAGAGTTGAGAGACAATGTCAGCCTAAGAATGAAATGAAGTTACAACGAATAAGGCGGATTACGAAGACAGCTGAAAAGAGGAATTTCTTACCAACACTACAGGACCATCTAAAGGACCCAAAACCTGAAACACCAGAATTTGAGAAACTTCAGAAAATCTTATTTATTATTATTATTATTATCATCTAGAGATCCGTAGCATCACACAACAAAAATAAATATTCGAATGAAAATCACAACTGCCATGGACCATGATCCCTAATGAAAAGTTTGCAGCCTAACCCGGAAAAACAAGAGAAATCTAAGACATAAAACCCTCTGAAAATCAAGTTAATTCGATCCAAATTCAAGCCTTTACTTTAGAAGTTGATTCTTCCCTCTCAAGGCATATCCTTCTTCTTTAGCTGTGCTAATATAAATTGCACCCAATTCGTCAATGACTAGCTCAACAGATTTCGTTCAATAAAGCATATCTAAAAAAAGCAAAATTGACGGATTGGGGATTATATACTTAGGCTTGTTTTATTTGACAAGGCAGATTTAAAACTACAGATTGATGAAAAAAATGACAAATGAAGATTCAGATTGAGTCAAACTAAAAGGGAAGGAGGGAATAGAAGAAGGGATTGCCACATGACAGCGCACAAGCCTTTTCCGGTGACGGCATGCCATCTCTTAGGGTGATGCAAAGTTACACCTTTGTAAGTTGTGCTTCCTCCATGGCCACCTCCCATCTCTCTGTATGTTGACCAAACCCTAAACCACCAGAAATGGTCTCAAATTCTCAATTGTTCGAAGCTGAAATTGTGGCTTTCGACTCAAACTCGGCGGAGTTGATCACTAGATTCCCCGTACCTTTGATTTGAACGATCCCAACTGTTGGATGGGAAATTCAACAATGAATCCACAATTGAAGGCCTGATTCTGATATGTGCTGGACCGGATAATGAGCTCATTTCTGACATTCGACTTTTGGGTGTCTATTCTTACGTATGAGAGATACTGAAACCCAAGCCCAAAAGCAATTACTTCAGGCCGTACGCACATATATATAATATATATTGTGGTTCAGAACGTATTGGCAGAGTTATTCCAGAGCCTGTTTCTAATTTTGATTCAGAAAAAAAAATGCTGACCACTTTCTTCTTTTGACTGCCACTGCAGGCCGTGCTTATTCCCATGATCAGCTCGAAGAAGGCTATTTGACAGACACCAATTTTTTCTAATATCCCCTTTCTGACACCGTTTGATTAATATTTTTCGAAGTAGCATCCTTTCTGTTGAGCTAGCGAAAGGTGCGTCTCCGGGGACGCGCTTTACCCGTATTTTCGCTGAGTTGGATGTCACGTGCGGAAGGCGCATCCTCAGGGACGCGTCTTTCGCCAGCTCGACTGCCACGTATTTTGTTTAATAATAAATATTTTATTTTTATTATTATTATAAATTAATAATATATTATGTAAAGTGTTTCGATTATAATGTAAGAATTATCAAATGTATTTTGTTAATGTGTGTTAAAAGTGGAGTGAATTATCTACATTAATATGATATAACAATATATGAAAACCAGTTTTGACTTTATTGTAGTTATAGGAAAAATGTATGAAATTATAATATTACACATATGGTTATATTATTATTTTTTATTTTGATTATCGATCTATTAATTTTATCAGTTAATTATTTAAATGTTATCAATCTAGTCATCTCATATCAATATTTAACGAAAATATTGATGCATAAGTTAATAAATTAGTATAATTACATATTTAATCTTCAAGACTTACATATTTTATGAAATGTGTCATCGTATACATAAATTTTTTAATAACTTTTAATTTGTTTAATTTAATATTTTTCTCTACTTAGAAGGTGGAATTATTATTATATTTAAAAAAATATAACTAATAATATTAATTATTATATTAAATAAATATATTAAAAATATTTATGTATTTAAAAGTTAAAAAAAAATTATTTAGGTGTACATACATTGACAAATTATATAAATGCAATAACATTAAATTATTAGAAACAGAAACATTCATTTAAATACAATATTAATTACATAAGAGTTAACGGTTATATGATGATAACAGAGCTGGACATTTTTTTCTATTGTGCCCGATGTTTCTACAATGCCCACATCGTTTTTGTTCTGTTGACTTCTCCCGAATATCCATATCACAATGTATTCTAGTAGATTTTGGACAACCTGAGTCCCTCAATAGCAATGGATCTGGTACAATTGTAAGCCAAGTTTGAATCTCATTTGAGTCTCTTTCGTTTCCTATGGGCGGAAACTCAAATTCATATACCTTGAATACTTGTGAAAGTTGGTATACGGGATCAACATAATTTTTGTAGTCCAAATGCGAATGTGAGCAAGCATCAATGACATGAGAGCATGGATATTTGAGTGCTTGAAAGAAACCACAATCGCACCACCTCTCTTGCAGATTAACTCTGAAAGAGTTAGCTCCAATCCCTTGTAGCGGACGTGGCATTTCGGTTACACGAAACAATTCACGGGTGTGAGAAAAATTTGTAACTAACATCCCATTTGATGCAGCCACTTTTTTCTGTAAATCAACTACTAGTCTTGGGTGGTAAATATGTCCGTTTTGCATCCAAGTAAGAGCTTGTCCACTGAGCTTTGCAAAGAGTTGACCCAAACGAAAATAAGTCGTTTTAACCAACGCCGTGACTGGTAAATGACGCGCCCCCTTTAAGGTTGAATTTATTGCTTCAACCAAGTTTGTTGTCATATGACCATAACGATACCCCCCGTCATATGCATTTGTCCACATTTCTTTGCTGATGTCCATAATGTACTCGCACCCCTTCTTATTTTTGCCAAACAGCTCTTGTAGCATCGACTCAAACCTTTGAGGTAAGAGTTCGTAACCTAAGCCATTAGGAATATGTAATAGTTAATATGAAGTATAAATAAGTAATAAGAAATTGATAGAAAAATTGGGAAAAAGTAACATACCCATCCGCACGACTAACTGACGTTCATCGTTCTTCTTGTATTTTCCGTAATAGTTTGCAGCAATATGACGGACACAATAACGATGTTGAACATGTGGAGGTATATACATTGTACCCAAAGAGTCCATGGCTGCTTTTATCCCGGCTCCTCGGTCTGAAATAATGCATACTCGTTCCCTGGTGACAACATGTAAACGTAAATTTTTAAGGAAAAAAGCCCAAGACTCAGTGTCTTCTCCTTGAACGAGGGCAAACGCAACAGGAAGAATATTGCGGTTTCCATCTTAGACCACAGCCAATAATAAAACTTGCTTTTATTTCCCATACAAGAAAGTACCATCAATTTGGACAACTGGTTTACAATACTTGACTGCATTAATACACTGAGGGTAAGTCCAAAAGACACGGTAAAATTGGCAGCGATCGCGAACCATTCGATCATTCACGTAATGATGTTGAGTTTCGAACTCAACAATTGTCCCGGGATTAAGTCTTTGCACAACATGAAACCAACTGGGCAGCTCGTTGTAAGAGGAATCCCATTCGCCATGAAGTTTGTAAATGGCATTCTGTTTTGCCAACCACACTTTTTTATATGAGACAGTGTACCCATATTGTGACTGTATAGCAGAAATCAACACTGCAACAGCTATATGAGAGTTTTGCTTCACAATGGGCATGATTGCTTGACAAATAATGTTGGAGTCCAAGTTGGGATGATCCTGGTTTATACCTGTTGCACAACATGTATGAGGACCATTGTATCTGGTTAGTTCCCATAAGTTGTTCTTCCTCTTCCTCTTTGATACACGGACCATCCATTGACGTCCGTTGTCACGTTGGACGCAGTAGCAGACATATTTCTCCGTGTTAGATCGATCAACTCGGGACTTAACTGAGTTACGAATATTGTAACTCTTTATTGCATCATTGCTTCCTCCTTCGATGCGAACTCCATTCCAATATGTAAATTACCGTCATTGACTAATGATTGAAGTCCATAGTTGCCAACATCAGGAAGATCTGGAAATTCAGGCTCATACATTGCATCATAATCAGCCTCATACATATGTGCAGGAAGTTCGGCTGGTGTTGTATTTATCGGAACGTCATCCTCGTCATCATCAGAATGTACGTTAAACTGTGGTGAGTCAGGTTCAACGAATAATCCCGTTTCAACACCATCTGCACCTGGCTCCCGAAGAGGTTCTTCTGGTGGAGATGAGGGTTCCTCCGATAATCCAATGTTGAGGTCAAATAAGTTCCCGCTTGTGTGTCCTCCCCTTGAACTTGAGGCCATTGTATCATGTGGGATGTGAATAGACTGTCGTCTTGTTGGCATTTCCATATGTAAGTCGAAAACATTGGCAGATGAATGTCTGCCCCTTGAAGTAGAAGAGATGTTGCCATATGGATTATTGGTGAAGCCACGTGGGTTGAGATCATAAGCAGTTGCAGATGAATGCCTTCCTATTGAACTTGATGGCATGGTATCTGGTGTTGGATCCGCCATTAATGATGTGAAATCATTACAGATCAGTTGTGTCGGGCTATCAACTTGATCATTTTGATATGCAATGCCAAAGTTAGAGGAATATGAGAGACCACGAGTTGCACAAACCTCAATAAAAGTGGCATACATTTCAATAAGAGATTGTGAACTCCCCATATGAGCATCAATCATCATAGAAACATCATCATCGTTTGAAAGCTGAAATGATGTATACGTGAGCGGAAAAAGTTCAGTAGGAAATCTGTACTGAAGTGAAGATAGTCTTCTCTAGCCTGCTACACGAATCTTTAACGAAATTTTTGTGATTAACTCCTCAATTGTGATGTTTCTCTTCAAGGTTAAGGGGATATAATGATTTGACTCAAAAACAACCCTCTCTTCAGCTTCCTTAATTTCTCCATCATACAAAACAACAACAGAAAGATGACTCATTTTCAGAGAATATGGCAAAATGCGTTCCGGTGTCGGTATATGTGGATTTTTAATAAAAGTCTCTAAAATACGATCAGTATCCTAAATAATATACATTATAAAAAATAAAAATTAATATAAATTCATAATAACTTTAAAATAAAAATAAATTTAAATATTAACATTAATTATAAAAAATATTACCATATCGCTAAAATGTCTGGAGATATGATCAATATCCAATCGCAACAGCATTTCGTTTTCCATTATAACTGTAGACAAAACAATATAATTAGCAAAAAAATTAATAATTCTAAATAAATAATAATTATATAAATATTATTTTAATAAAAAAATATTTACATAAATATATTAATATAAAATATAATAACTATTTAAAAAATACTAACATAAAAATAAATTTCTTACCACTAATAACAAATTTAAAACTCAAATAGTTGGAGAATTTGAGTTATATAAGAGAGGAGAATATGATTTTGGTGTGAAGAATGAGGGAGGGTTGAGGGGGTTTATATAGGGGAGGAGGGGGTAGTTAGGGAAAACGGATGGGGGCATTTATGGCATTTAATGGAAGGCGCGTCCCCGGGGATACGCTTTCCACACGTGGTAGTCAAGTCAGTGAAGGCGCGTCCCCGGGGATGCGCCTTCCACACGTGGCATCCAACTCAGCGAAAACACGGGTAAAGCGCGTCCCCGGGGACGCGCCTTTCGTCAGCTCAGCAGAAAGGGTGCTACTTCGGGAAATATTGGTCAAACGGTGTCAGAAAGGGGATATTAGAGAAAATTGGTGTCAGTTATGTCAAATAGCCCTCGAAGAAACTGGTGGCTCTCGCAAGGAAGTGGAAAACGATGGCTGGCATTGGAAGAAGAAACATATCAATCCCTAGGATCAACCACAAGCAAGGAAGGGCAGATCCTTTTGTTGTCTACTCTGGATTAGTGTTTTGTTTGTTCCCTTGGCATATCTTGTAACACCCCAATTTAGGGTTGTGTTTCTTCTAGATTAAATATGAAGTTGGTTGGAAAATAATTGTTTTATTAGACCACTATTTTATTAAACAAATTGAGGATAATGAATTAGATAGAATATGGACAAATTGTTGGGTGAGATAGGAATAAAATAAGGATAATAACATTCTATAATTGAAGAAAATTATTATACAAACTCAAACATGAAGACAAAAGTCTTTGGAGTCTGACAAAGAAAGCAACCAAATAAAGTTGAAGACTTTGTATCATATACGTGTAGCTTTGTTGTGTTAATTATTTAAGGGTAAAAAGGGTCACGAAGAAGAGAAAAAAGGAGAAATAAACCAACCTATTAATAAAGGAACACATGAATCCAAGCAAAGCTATAAGTGATGAGAATCAAGTTAAAAAAACCCATACCAAGATTTCTTTATTCTCAAAACCGACAAGTTTCTATAATTGGTATTTCTTTATTTATATGCTTGGAGATAAGCGTTTATGAATTTCCCTTGAACCATATTATGTACCATGGCTTTATCACATATGTTTCTTTCCACTAAGTTCGAAAACAGTGCTTGGTTCCTATAGCTTTCCTTGCGAAAAACCATGGAAAAATGATCGAACTAGTAAGGAAATAAGCAAAACAAGTTGAGATTGAACCTAAAAATAGACCCCTCAAACCATCGGAGTCCCAACTACGGCAGATCCAACAAACGACAATCCTTGGCAACTTGAAGGGCTACCGGAGCTGGAGCTGGAGCTTCTTCAACCCAGAAAGCATCTTCAACCGTGGGAACATGGAACAATGCCAACAAATGGGTTGCTTTGTTTGTTGATCGAGACGCGTGTGAGCCCCATATCAATGACTAGCTGGATAGCGTGCAAAGTGGCCATGGCTTCGGCCGCAAAGGTTGAGCTAGCGTCAAAATTTACTTTAACCCATAGAGCACGAGGGAGTTTCCAATGGACCTGTTGAGGAGGAAAAGGGGCTTGAAACCTTCTCTGAGCAAGCTCAAACTCTGCGTATGATTCTTGATGAAAGAGATAAGTGCTTCAATACCCGTTGATTTACCCGTATGAAGTTTATGAATGCACATGTACCAAATCGCCCACAAGTTATCTTGGATCTAGTTAATGGAGTTTCAGCAAGTGAAGAAACTGGTCAAACAAAGGAAACAATCTCAATGGAAATACTCGCAGAATCAACAACCATCTCGCAAAGTTACGCAGCTTACTCCCAAGCACCACCAAAACGGACAAGGCTTCACTACTTGCAGAAGTAATCCAACATGTGAAGGAGCTGAAATGAAAAACTTGTTTGATAGCATAAACGAGTGTCGTCCCGACCGAAATGGATGAACTAACAGTGGATACGTCGGACCAAGAAGCTTGAAATTAGTCTTTCATCAACAATCAAACATTCAAAAAATTAAGGGAAAAGAAAAAGGAATATGATCCGAAGACAAAGGAAAATGGGGTTATGATTCCAACATGAAAATCACGTGGGTGGTGTCTAGGAAAATAAAGTGGTAAATCACAAGGTATGTCACCCAAGTTTGGTGAGATCTTTACCTTGTCTCTTAGTTTCCAAGTGGTTATAGTTATGACATAATAGTTGTGGTTATAGTTATGACATAATAGTTATGACATAATAGTTTTTACAAGATCAATTTAGTCACTAAATTAAGTAATTAACTATTTTGATGGCAACATTAGTTTTCAATTTTATCAATTGAGTCCTCAAATTATTATTTAGATTCTAATAAGTTAATTTTATGGCGAGGGAAATTATTTGGATATGAGTTAGTAATTTTGATGGCCTGGATCGTGAGGAAAATATTGGAAGTTGAATTAAAGATCAAGGTCGTTCAAATGGAATTTAAATGGTCGATCGATATAGCATGAAAATCGAGGTAATACATTACTACCTCTTTATATTTTATAGAACATGTTGATAATGGATAAATGCATGGATATATTTATATATATGCCTGTTTAATTGTGGATGGATTCGAATCGAATACGGTTTAAGTGATAAATTATGAGAATACTTCGATTAGGTAAAATTACGAAAATACCCTTATGTTGTAAAAAGACAATAATTAACCCTAGAAGATATATAAGAAGTTTGTTAAGGAATAATTTATAGTTTAGAGACTATTCGGAAAAACGATTAACCCTAGAATATCTAAATTATAATTATCCTTGTTAAGAGTTTTAATACCGAAATTTACATGGTTAAGAAAATACAAAAATGCCCTTGAGAGGTAAAAACAGTCTAAGTTGACCATGCATGAGAAAATACTTTGAGGATTCGTACTTAACTCGATAAATTACAAATCTAATTGTTAAGATCATTACTTTGTACATAAAATTTCTGATATTCCGTTTGTAAAATCTGAGAAGGCACTTGACCCGAAAATCTTTGAGTTAAGGGTAAATACCTGAAGAATAATTTATCGATGATGATTTTTTGTGAGAATTGTTTGAAAGGACTGGAATAGATGAATAGTTTGAATTAAATAATAAGACCAGACGGAAGGAAAAGATTGAAATACCTTGGATCTGTACAATGACCAAAATACTCTAGAATGCAAATGACCTAAGAATATCACTAAGCCCAGGAATGATTAATACCCTAGAAGGACAATGAATTGATCAGTAGAGAAGTATCAGTTCTGGAAGTGGTCCAGCTCGAGTTATTTGATAATCCGATCGATCGACATAGATGGTAAATGTCCTGAATCTTCGTTCTCGCTTATCAGCTCAAATCACTCTGGTCATATACGAAAAACAAGTAACTCATATGCAAAGGATTCTGAAAAACTTTCTGAATACTTGATCCTCCGAAAACTGCCCGAATACTAAATGATCCTGATAAGTCATGTTCTGAATAACCGATGATCCCATCAGCTAATAAACTCTTCCGATAGTGATTCTAATTTCTGACATTCTAACGGTATACTAAATATCTCTGTTTCTCTGTCCGATAAGATTATCCAGTACCTCTGAACCATATCTGTAGCATCTAGTGTGTTCCCTGATCATATGAATATTTTATCTGATTTCGGTTCTGATTTCTGCTCTGAGTTATGTTCTGATTTCTGCTCTGATTTCTGATATCTCCGTTTACTGGCGGAAAATGTTTTATTCGGGGTACTCTGGGATCTGGTATGAAGACTCTGGCAGGTTCAGGCGCTGCGGTTAATTCCTTTTATAGGTTCTGCACCGACTGGTAATTCCTTATGGACCTAAGGCGACCCTTGGGTAGGCTATGTGGCCCTGAGATTTTTCTTGGGTAGGCCTTTGTGGGCCCGAGAATATTCTTAGGTAGACTCGCAGGCCCCAAGGTACTCTCTTAGGTTGTGCAGTTATGGGGATCTGAACATGGCGTTCGGTTGGAAGACGATTCAAAGTTTTTAAATTAAAAAATCCTATGATTTTTTATAACTGTGAACTGTAATGATTTTAAAAAGCATAATAGTTTTAAATGTTTTACGGGAACACACTAGATAACCTATTATGATCTCCTAAACTCGATTATCCGAAATATTTATCTGAACTGAAAGCTCACTGTCGGTTACTACCTGAAATATCAGTAGGATTTCCGCTCAACATAAAGATCTGTAGATGTCTGAATCGATAAGGAAATATATGTTTATCTGTATCTGCACGTTCTTCAGCATCATCTGGTAGTTCTTTATTACTGAGCTTTCCGAAGCTCACTCTATTACTCACAATTGCAGGTTAAAAGAATTGTACCAGTGAAGCAATCGACTTCAGTGAGTTATTCCGGCTTTGTTTGCAGAGTATGATACATGTGATTAGGTGGCATGTAATTGTATTTTGTTTTATATATATGAGTCTGAAAATCTGTTTTATTTCTAAATACTGATAAATGATTTTATGAGTTTACATGTTATGATAAAAAGTTTTAAATTTTCTGCTATTTTTACGGTGGGTCGCTCCGGTGGCCCTAATGTGACTCCCTAGATCGGATCGGGTTACCCACATCGGTCTGAGGGGTTACATATCTCCGCACCAACGTTTTCAAAGAGCTCTTCAGTTTGTGGGAGGAAGAGTGCGGATTGCCAATGGACAGCATTGTTCAAAGACACGTCTCCGAAATACCGGACAAGGCATTGTTCATGTTATTGGACTCGCATCAGTTGAAGATCATTCTGCCGTGAAAAAAATCAAAAAGGTTTCACCGAAATTGGAAGTTACCTTGGTGTTCGGATTTGTTTCGCCGAATAAAAGAAACAACTCCATATGGAGTTACGTTGCTGCGAAGTAACTTCGTTTCCTTCTATTACATAGTTTCAAGCACTAATTCCAAACTTATATAGCTCAGCTGAAATTCAAGTTAAATAATTACTTCAGGAAAAGTCCTCTCACATTAATTTAGTTGAAGGTTGGTATCAAATCCATAAACAGGGCTGTCCTAGTTATATTTTCATATACAAAGTGATAGTGACGGGCAAAATTAGTTATTTTAGATTGAAAAATTTGTAGTTGTTTTTTTAAGATCAAGACATCAACTTATTCATGATGACTTTTTGAATGAAATTCAAGAATTTAGAGGTTACAAAGTATGTTCAAGGATCATCTGATCATCAATTAAATTTTAAACTCGTCTTGAAACGACTCAATTAAATGTCGAACTCAAGATACTAGGCTTTTTTTTCAAATGTTTAAATATAATACTTTAATAATATACCTAAGAGTGATAGTCAAAGCTAATATTATACCTAAGAGTGATAGTCAATGCTCTCATCTATGCCGTGTTGTCTGATCATGTATGTCTTCGATATATAAACACGTTTCTTTTTTATTAAAATAAATCCAATTTTCATTCAAATTAGTTTTTTTTGTCCTTTGATCGGATTAAAATAGAATTTGTACCCAAGTCATCTGACACTGCACAATGACGTGGATGATTTATATCACCGAGGGAAGGCTTGACCTTGATTGGGGTAAGACACATGACTATGGTTTTCAGATTTCTAAATGCTGTGGGGATAATGGCTTTTGCTTTAAGAGGCCATACACTAACGCTTGAAATTCAGTTTTTTAATAAATTTCCAAGAGATTGGATGTCTCGATAAAAAAGTATAAATAGTTAGATAAAAGAAATTATTAACCATTCTATAATTTATTAGTGGACAGTAGAACTCTTCAGCCTACGTATACTATTGATCTGCTGCAAATCAACTTTACGGGTATATCATACATGCACAAATGTTTCAATCACTCACAGCATCTACTCCTATCCTCTGACGTCTTTAAGACTACAAACATGTCTGAACACGTTACAAAATAAAGCAAATATTGTTTACTACACTAGCACCTGGATAAGCATTCTAAATTTAGTTTCTCACAGCTACGAATAGGATGGGGGAAAAAAGGTAGTGAGAACCGCCCTGTACCTTCGAATTAACTACTACCAGTTCAATTAGAGCATCCAACTTTCCACCTCAACTCATTAGACTCCCCAATGGTTCCCAAACTTTTGAGGTGATCATATCGAAACCGTATTCCAGCATCAGCTAGGCTTGGGCCAATTCACATTCTCTTTACCACAGTAAGCATGAACAAAATGCAATGATCAGTAGATCTCAAAATTTATACCACAAGTTGGTCCGTTTTTATCAAAAAAGACCAAGCTTCATGTAGTTCTACATAGATAACGGAAGAAGCATCCTTCTTTTCTTTTTCCTAGCCAATCTAATTTGTTTTGTGATTTTCATGCAGAGAAGCAATAGCATTGTTATGCATACTAGGATAAAGGCAAGTTGCAAATGCCTAAAATATAAAGAGACAGCTGAAAAAACCAGGAAAGCTAAAATAACAAGTTCCCATAAAACAAAGAGCACAACATCAACCCTGCAACCACGAAACAAGAAAGCACAACGATTAGATAACATGACAAAGAAGACCAAATGAATGGATCACAATAAAACTAACTAGTCTGTATGTCACACTCTCTGATAAAAGGTTGGAATCTTCTGTCTCGTATAATTTATTTAATCTAATTGTAACCCAACAAACATTTCAAAACTTGTTCAAACTACTACACATGCATAAGTAGCAAAAAAATAAAAAACATCAAATGCACACATGCTGCAAAGTTTAGGTTCAATGCCAACAGCTTAATATTTTCAACTTCCGGCGTCAAGGCTTCTCAATATGAGCAATAACGCCACCTACCCTAAGTCCCTAATCTTCCATGACCTTGGATAATCCAAACAATTTCTGAAGAACCTATTCCCAACAGATCGGTAAGCATTCTGCTCTTATATATACTTCAAAGATGAGAAAGAACTAGAGATACACATGATACACAACTGTTACAGCTGAACCAACAGCATCTACCATCATACAGTTAAGTCACACACCAACCACCAAATTCATTCAGTTGAAAATCTAAAATATAAAATAAAACCCGGCAGACAAGTAGAAAAGTGAGGGTTAGCAAGATAACAACAATGTCATAACTCATAAGTACACCTAAAGCTGACTTGCAAGGGCTACCGCATTATCAGAACCCATACTCATCTCCACAACAAACTCTCAGTCTCACGAATCAGCTACATGATACAAACACTGGAGGAATTTTCTAATTCTGTCACCCCCAAGGGGCAGGCTTCTTCGAGCCATCTTATTTCTATTTCTGATGAAAAATAAGATGAACCAAAAATTTCAAACATTATTGGTCTATACTTTTTGAGGGTCTAATTAACACAATTCGGACTCAAAAGCAGTCTAACAAAACCCAGAGTCAATTCGCTTCTTCGAGCAATTAAAATTTCAAAGTATTTCCAAACGATAATTTAATTGCTCCAAAAATCGTTGCTCCCCCCTTCAAGTCTTAGTAAATGTACATTTTAAAAGTGGACATTATTTTTACAAAATTAAAAACATATAGAGAAGCCATAGCTGAATTTTTTTTATCTAAGTTATATTATGTACGTAAATCGGTAAAGTTTTCCGATCGAAGTTCAAAATAATGGGAGAAAATCATATCCAGACCGTAAAGAACAAAGATCTTGATATAGAATCACAACCAGGTTAAAACAGTTACAAAATTCCAACGTTATATTCGAAAGAAAAAAATACAGAAAAACGCAATCATGGAATTAGGCATACCTAGAAGACGTAAAATTAGACGTCGAAGTGAAAATCGAAACGGAGGCCCAATCGTGCTTTGATCGAATCTGATACTCTCTCAACTGCTCTGCTAAATTCGATCGCGTTATCATCGCTTCCTTCCTTCTTTCCCTGACTATCTGCCTTCTGTTTTGTTGGTGTTTGGAGATTACAAATTCGTTGAAATTTGATAATTTGCAGAGCAGTATGCGAATCGGAGCTAGAAAAAAGGTAAGTGATAGCATCAATGCTCGATTCAATTCTGCCTCGGTTGTTGAGTTGGCGTTCCGTAGACCCTCTCTCCTCTTAATTTTCTTCCTCAATCTCTCTCCCCCTCTAATTACCCTCCTTTTCCTTTTCTTTTTACTCCTAAAATACCTGAAAATAATAATGAATTTCTTTCAAAAATAAAAAGAAAAAGAAAGAAAGAAGCAGAGCCGGCGTGTTTGACGGGCTTTCGATTTGACTGAGCACGACCCGTCAGGCCTATAGTTGAATTGCTATGCATTTGATATGGGCCAGCCATATTTTGAAGATTATTAGTTTTCGAGTAAAATGCACCCATCGTCTCAAACTAGACATAGATTTAAAATTAATCCTTCAATTTAAAAATATTCTAATTAAATCCTAAACTATCAATATTGTATCAATCAGATAATTTTCTAGCCTGACTATTAGCTTGCACATTAAGTATTATCTCAAATTTAACATGGTACAAATCTAAAATAAATGGACTAAATTATAAACACATGTATTTATTACACGAATAACTGTTTTTAAAACAATTTCTACTTAGGGTATTAATAAACAATAAAGTTGATAACATTAAAGATTCAAAGTTTAACAAGAGCAATAAAAGAAAGTTCAGAGAAAATACTAGTAACAAAGAAATACGATGAGTGTCGAGGGTGTTGATCATTAATGAAGAACAAGTAATTTCAGAGAAGAAAGGGACAAAGTGGATAGAATTTTCAAATATGAAAAATTAAATTTATTATAATATTTTATATCATGAATAAATTGATAGAATACTTGAATTTTAGGGAATAAAAATATTATTATATCATATCATATTAAACTTTCATCTCATATTGAACAATCTAATAACTTTTTTTTTTTGTAACAATATTTTAGTATAGTAGTTAAAATAATATTTTTTAAAAAATAATTCATTCATACTCAAACTAATAATTGAATAATCTAAACTCTAGTTTACCTTTTTTAAAATAAAAATTAATAAATATGTATTTTGAGATTTAGATTATTTAGTACAGTATATGTAAAATTCGTAATGAGGAAAATAAGTATACTATAAACTATACTAAAATATAAACCTCGTCATATGTGACAAAAGAAATTTGTATGGAATTTGTCATGTCATGAAAACGAATTTTAATTATTTATTATATTTTATGAAACTTTTCATTTCCTCACGATGAATTTCACGTATATTGTAACAAATAATTTAGATCACAAATTAATTTCAAATGCTTACATTTATGCACAAACCAAGTGACCTCAATGGTAAAACAAATTGTTATTCTTTGAGGTCTCGGTTTCAAGTACCATGAATGTATGGGGTGTGAGTGTTTCATTTTAAATGGTTAAGAGTTATCTTGGAACAAATATTGTCTTCTACTTACTCCAGATTAATCAAAAAAAGAAAATAATACTTGCATTTATTTTTTCTTTGGCAAAAAGGTAGATGAGACCCTTGTACTTTAAAAAAACGCGACCGTCGAACTATTTTTGCACTTAATGTAACCCTCAAACTTAGAAAATAAACTTAATGTGACATTTTGACCAACGAATTTTATCGTTGACCATTATGATGCTGATGTGATAGTCTACGATGCTGACATGA
The DNA here is from genome assembly GCF_006381635.1 of Hibiscus syriacus. NCBI lineage: Eukaryota > Viridiplantae > Streptophyta > Magnoliopsida > Malvales > Malvaceae > Hibiscus > Hibiscus syriacus. Next base: position 648,628 of record NW_024061764.1, on the reverse strand, counting down.
CATCCAATATAACGGGTGCCATAGTCAGTGACATGACAAATGTGTTAAATTGATTTTTTTTGATCGAGTTCAAGGGTCAAATTAGGTTTTTGAAAGTTTAAATGCTTATTTGATTCTTTTAAAAATAAAAATATTCTAAATTTAAAATATAAAAATATTAAAAATAAAAATTAAATTGCAAAAAAAATTAAAATATATTATTATTTTACCTCAAATTAACTAGAGTTTTATGTATATAAATATAAACTCATTCATAATGTACAAATTTTATTTTATATATTTATATCTAAATATCTTAAACTCTAAATGTTTGCCTAATTCAATTTCATTATTTTTTTTTATAAAATTGAATTAAAAAATATTATAAAGTCTTATACAAAATAAATTGAAAATTTGTGTATAAATTATCATGAAAACTATGTAATTATGAAATTTATAGTTATACAATTAAGAGGAGCATTTTAGTAAATATAACATGATAGAAGGAAATAAACTTCACCTAAATTTGATCCCAAAAAAATTAATAGGAAAATTGTTTTGTACCCTATTAATTTATGTTAGATACAATTCTATAGAGTTAAGGTAGATATAAAGTCTACGTGTTTGAGGTATTTTTTTATAACCTCTAATATTTATTTTTTAAAAATCTTCAAGGAGTAGCAAATTCATCTTTATAAAATAAAAATAAAATAGAACTCACATTAGAATTAATATGTACAAATATAACAATATAATTATACTGTTAAATAAAATAAAAATCACATTAAATTTTGTTTATAAATTCAATGAATCATTTAAAAAAACTAACATTTTCAATAACTCTTAATATATTTTTTAAATTTTTTAGTAATTTAATTTTTTTTAGTATTTTTGCATAGTTTAAATTTAAAATATTTTTCTAAAAAGATCAAATAAGCCCTTAAACTTAAAAAATCAATTTGGTACTCGAAATCGATAAAAAAATTAATTTAACCATCTGTCACATCATCAACCACAATGGATCGTCATATAAACATCGTATATCGCTATGCCAACACTGTAAAATGTCACGTTAGTATCGTAACAATCAATAATAAAAATTATTAGTTAAATGACTATATAAGATTTATTTTTTAAATTTAAGGACCACATTAAGTGCAAAATTAATTCGAAGGCTACATTACATTTTTTAATATATATAAAGACCTCATATACCTTTTTTTTCTTTTTCTTTTTTCATTTCAATTATTTAAACAACGAAAAAAATAGAAATATATATATATATTATTTTAAATCCTTAGAATCCTAAACAGCCCAACTGACAGAGTCGCATAGGCATAGGCTCAGCCCCAAGTAACGTATCTCTGTCTGGGTCCCTACACCGACCTTCGCAGGCCAAAACCGCCCTCCACGTGTCTTCGATCCCATTGGTCGCATGCTCGCATGACTTGTAGTACAGAGTGTCTTTTTTTTCTTTTTCTCATTTCCTCCTGCGCTAGCATATTAACTACAACCACACTCGCTTTCTTTAGTTGGACATGTGCTCAAAGGGAAGATATCCAATAAAAGAGCGAGTACAAAACAGTCGATCATGTTTACAGAGTATATTGTTTCAACTTTTTTTATTTTACTTATATCAATGCAAACGTCGGTTACATGAATTGCGCTCGATTGGCTATCCCTTTAGCTTCCATTAATATTTTGATAGCCCCTTTTTCTTAATCGCGTCTGATCCACGTTGCGAATGACGAGGCTTTGGATGCTATAAAATCCCAGCTCCTCCTTTCTCAAAATCCACCAATCTGTACTCAGTAGCCAACTCTGAAGAGGTGAACCGCAACACTATCTAGCTTTGACCATATTTGATTTTAGTGCTTGTTGATACACAAAAAAAAATGGCAGAGGAGCATACCAACAAGGCACCTGAGATCGAGAGCAGCGTCGCCGGTGAAGAAGCAGTGGAGTCCAAGGACCGAGGGTTGTTCGATTTCATGGGGAAGAAAGAAGAGGAGAAGCCCCAAGAGGAGGTGATCGTGACTGAGTTTGACAAGGTTAAGATTGAAGAAACAAAGGAAGAGGAAGAGGAAGAGGGAGAGGAGAAGAATAAACATGGTCTCCTGGAGAAGCTTCACCGATCAGATAGCAGCTCCAGCTCTGTAAGAACATTAACAAGAGACAAGTTTCCATTTTTGGATTATACTTTAATTATTCCTTAGTAACATGTAATCTGTTTGTCTGAAACATGCAGTCGAGCGACGAGGAAGAAGGAGAAGGAGGAGAGAAGAAGAAGAAGAAAAAAAAGGAGAAGGGACTGAAGGAGAAGATGGAAGAGGAAAAGAAAGAAGAGGACACAGTAGTCCCGGTGGAGAAGCGTGATGAACCAGTGGTTCAGCCGGAGACGGCTGAAAAGAAAGGGTTCCTTGAGAAGATCAAAGAGAAACTCCCTGGACAACATAAGAAAGCTGAAGAGGTGAGTAGCCCACCTCCAGCAGCAGCAGCTGAGCCCCATCATGAAGGCGACGCAAAGGAAAAGAAAGGAATTTTGGAGAAAATCAAGAAGAAGCTTCCTGGTTACCACCCCAAAAGTGATGAAGAGAAAGAAAAGGAGAAGGCTTGAATCTCAAGTTAAAAGAAGAATGGTGAAGGAATTGTGTGTTTCTTAAATTGTTGTCTGTATTTGTATATTTCATATAAGTTTCCCCTGCATTTAGTGCAATTCATATGTAAGAAAGAACATGTTATTACCTTTCTTTTTGTGTTTTGAACAGTATTTGCTCTATCGTTTATCATATTGAGCCCCACCTGTTTTTGTTACTTTCTTCTAAATGAACTATGACCATTATCGGGTAGACTTTAGCCATTTGAATAATTTCTTAACATCACATCTTGCTTCTATGAATGAGACATCCATTAATTTTTTTTAATATAAATTATTGAAGTTTTGATCATATTTTTAATAAAATATGCATACGAAGCCCAACGTCGAATTGGAACTTATGAAGGAATATTTTTAATAATTGATGTTTTATTTACGGTTCATAAAAATTAATTAATTAATTTTTTTATTTAAAGGAACATAGGTTATTTAATTAGATTAACATGAAGTTTGAGAAAGATTGTTGTAGATGTTCGATTTGTCCGGTCCAACTCAAAGTGCTCAATTGGTGGGAGATCAAAGCCAAACTGGCAGCCCAACAACTAAGAACCGAGCTCAGCTTCCAGCAACAATGTTTCCCAGCCTCTGCATGAACAGTTTGCCAAATGAAAATGAAAGGAACCCCTGCAAACAAATATAATAACCAAGGCAGCACCAAAACGTGAGGGGAACCGTTAGCAATAGAGAGAGATATGTTGAGCAGTCAAGAAAACCGTAAAATATCAGTTTCTATTATCAATTAACTACCAGAAACGTGGGACACGCAGAAAAGAGGGGGTGAACGACTGAAAATAGAAAAAAAGAGGTTAACATCTATCATCAGCAGGGGGAGAGGGGAATCAGGGGAGAAACCAGAAACGAACACAAAAAAGAGTAGGGGATCGATCCTCAACCCGTCAGCAGTAGTGAAGAAGAGAAAATAGAAATTAACAGCCATCGACAACGACCAGAGGAAGAAAAACAATAAACCACAGCGAAACCAAAAACAGTAAAAAAAAATAGAAACCACCACTCTAAAAAACCACGAAAAAAAAAGACTTACCTCTTGAATCCATAAGCCTTGGTCGTCTTTTTTAGGAACCCACGACCCGTGAGAAGGTAAGTCCATTTTTTTTGTTATTTTCCAGTCATGCATGTTGGTTTTAAACCTTGGATTTTGGGGATTTGATGGGTTTTAAGTAGGTCTCGGTCGGGATTGTCCTCGGATCTAGGGGTTCTAGTCATTTCCTCGTCGGAACTTAGGGAGAAGGAAACCTACAGTGGACGTAGGTTTGGTTTTGAGGGGTCTCGAGGGTTCGGTTAGAGCCTAGGCGTTGGGGCTTTGGTTTAGTGGTTGAGAGGCTCGGCGGCGTTCATGGATCGAAGGTAAGTCTAAGGATTTTGGCTCTCGGCTGGAGTTGTGTGTGGCCAAACCCTCGTCGGGTTTAGATGGTGTTCTCACCGGAGTCGAGCGAGCAGAGAGGGTCGAGAGATGGGATCAGTTTGGTCTAGTTTTTTTTACCTATGACCATTGTGGTAGGGAAGACTTGGGCTGCGTCGGCTTAGCGGTGTTGGAGCTTCCTTGGGTTGTGAAGGCGGTCGTGAGTGAGGAAGAAGGAGAGTTAGAGAGTTGAGAGTGATAGAGATAACAACGAGGGATTCGTTGGGTTTAGATATTAGGGTTTTGTCTTTAGGTTAGATTTTATTTTAGAATTAGCTAAAACGCCGTCGTTTCAGCCGATACTTTCCTAGTTTCTATTTCTGACCCAATATTATGCGCGCATTCCATTTCGGTCCCCAAAATCAGGCATTTTGAGCTTTGTTGTTATTTTAATATTGTCTCTTAATTTTAAGCGTTTTATATCTTAGCCCAGAATCATGTTAGAGCCATTTTTGCACTGTTTTTACATTGGTTATGTAATTTACGGAACTTTCATTTTGGTCCTTGAACGAATCTTTTGTGCCTTCTTAATTTGGTCTTCATATTTATGAACACTTTTCATGTTAGTCCTGAAATGTTTTTATGTTTTATTTTTGAAATGTAATTTGTAATTTTGGTTGTTTGACAATTTAGGCACTTAGCATGTTTTTTAATTTAATGGTTAATTCCTACTTTGCATGCTTAGTTTAATTTTATTTTATTCTGGTCCTTCATGGTAATTTTGAATATGAAATCGAGATACTAATAGTATGTTTTATTGTATATATTGTTTTATTCTAATGTATGTCAATGTCGTTGTATGCATGTATATACCATATCACCATACTTTATTTTAGACTTAGGTGTTTATTTGAATATAGGATATTATTTAATTAGTTTTTACATGACATTATTTTGCATAATATGCATGATAGCCTCACGTGCATAACTCGACCATATGACATAATTGGATTAAGGGTAATATACTTTTAATTTAAAATTGTTTTAAGTGGGCAGTCATAACTGATTTGAGGTCCGCTTTTAGTGATTTTAAAATAAAAGTGTATCCCGAAAGTGAAACCAAAAATTGATTCGTCACCTAAAATTTGGGAACGAAAGAAAAGGAAATGTTCGTTTATTTAAATTTATCGAGAAAAGGTTGTTATAACTTTTAAGATCTGGTCTCGATATTTGTAAATAATCGAACATTCTTTATCTTTCTAAAACGACTCGGTAATTTTAATTTAATTTATTTGAGTGCTTTTGAATGTTTTAAATTTACATTTTATTTTATGGGATCAAAAATCAGAAAAAGTCCGAATTTGTAAAGTTCATTGCAAAGACGTTAATTAATCGATTAGGTACCAATTTAGGGCGTTGTGGGGGTGCTAATCCTTCCCCACACGTAATCGACTCCCGAACTCATTTTTTGGTAACGCAGACCTTAATTTGTTGTTTTAATTAAAATTAATTTTTATTTAAAATAACAAAATATTTTTGGGTGCCCAATCACACCCTAATCAAAGATTAGTGGCGACTCTTTGAACAATATTTTTTTTAACGTAAAGAGAATTTCAAAATTTTCGAAACGAGAGGTTTTTAAATCGTATTTGTTTTTAAATTAAAAATCAATTGAAAGAGATAAGTTAAAAATTGATGTGGTTTTCAAAATCTCACATTTTCACCTTTTGAGGGAATAATCGTTTCGACAGCTTGGCGACTCTGCTGGGGATTTTTTTTAGAGAGTCAAGCCGATAGTCGATTAATTAATTGTCTTTGCAATTGAAAATTACAAATTCGTTTTAATTTGATTTTTGATCCCTTGTTTGGTTTTTAATAAGTTTTGTTTATATTTTGATTTTTTTAAATTTAATTCGATTAATAATTAAATAGTTGTACTAATATGTTTGTTAATGATTTCAAAATAATTGTTTGTTTTAGGAATTGATTTTGAGTGTTTTTATTGTTTGTTTTTTGATTTTCCTCACACACTGCACAGTTGCATTTTCATAACATGAGCTAAAACCCCGCTCCGTCCTAATTAAGTAGGAGTGAGAGACTATGCCCTCGTGTGGTTTTCACCTCCGCATGGGATAGTGGATCGCTCCTGGAGCTCACGCCTTATGGTCCTCGTGATGGTAATCACCTCCGCATGGACATAAGGAGGTGTGTTCCCTCGAAATTGAACTCGATCCCCTAAAGCCTGTGATGGGCCAGGATTGAGGGTTCGGTAGCCTAAGGGGGCACCGACAAGGACAATTCGAGAACCTATTACTTTAGAACCGAACCCATCATATAGTGAATATAGAGCCCGAACTTAGGTTGAGCCAAACCCGAACCTTAAGAATCCCGTGAGGAGGGTACACAAGGAAAAGCTTTTTTGAGTCATTTATTTTCATTTTTTCGAATAAATGTATGCGAACTAGATATCATGCGGTTAGGTTTATTTTTTGAATAAGTATGCGAATTAGATATCATGCTGTTAGGATTTATTTTTGTGAATAACAAAGCATGGGGGTAGATATCATGTTGGGTAGGATCTGATAAAGCATGATTGGGTAGCCAGCATGTGGGTAGGATTCTTGAACAAATTATTATCCCGACTTAATTGCTTTATGTTTGTTAACCGATCTCTTGTTGTCTTTGTCTTGTTTCTTTTCTGTTTTGCATTGCACTATCCATTACATGGTGTTGATTTGGGATCGATGTCCATATAGAAGGCCAGTAATATGGAACGAACGGTTCAGAAAAAGTTTGAGGACAATGCCGATGTTCTGAGGTGGTCAAAACAGTCCCAACTGACCAATGAGGACAGCGTGATGCCTGGATACGTGTCGGAGTTATTTGGTTATACTCACATCAACGTGCGTCAGAATGATCTAAGTGAGCTAAAGGAGATATGGGGAAGATGGACAGTAGCCGATAAGGAGATGTTTTATCAGTTGTACGGCGATTTTCCTTATCTTCTGGATGTTCCTATTGACCGAAATCTGTTTAGAGCCTTGGCACAATTCTGGAATCCGGCTTACAGCTGTTTCACATTTGGTAGAGTGGATCTAACACCAACAATAGAGGAGTATCAAGCTTTGGTCCGTTGTTCGAGGTCACAGATGGATAGAGTATATACCAAGCTGCCAGTCACTCCTTCGTTTAAGAAGAAATTACTATTGATGACCGGAATGAGTGAAAATTGGGTAGTCAGAAACATTAAGAAGAAGGGAGATAGTAAGTTTATCTCTTGGGCTGCTTTGAAAGAAGTAATTGATCATAATCCTGATAAGAGAAAGAAGCTTGACTTGTTTGCTTTAGGGATTTATGGGCTCGTTATTTTTCCAAAGGTGCTAGGATATGTAGACGTATCAGTCGTTGACCTGTTTGAAAGATTAGACAAGCACGTGGATCCTGTTCCAGCCATTTTAGCTGAGATATTCCGATCTTTGAGTTCTTGTAGGCGCGAGGGAGAAGGACGCTTTATAGGATGTGCGCCTTTGCTGCTACTGTGAATTCTGAGTCATTTTAAACATGTTGAAAGAGCACCAGGACGAGTGTTTCTAGAGGGGTTTTCGCCTTTGAAAGATTTTCTTTCTAAAGAATGGCCTGGGGGCTTTACCGAAGAAAAATGGATGGTCATCTTCAAGGATATTAGAGATGGAGATATTTTGTGGCGAGCTTCGTGGAATACCTCTTCGGATATACTTTACCGATGTGGAGAGCGAGATTGGGTTCCTTTGCCAGGTATATGGGGTTCTGTTGGGTATGCACCGCTACTAGTTTCCAGACAGTATGGATCGAGGCAGTTCATTCCAGCCACGTGGGACTTGGTAGGATCAGATTTTGCATTCAAAGGAGATCAGTATAAGGGTAAAGTTAAAGGGGTTGCTGAGGCTTGGAAGCAAACTCGTCGCGTGAATTTGTTCACCTATGACCTCGGGTTATCTCAAGAGTACGAGCAGTGGAGAAGCGGTAGAGTAAACGATAACATCCCGATAGTGAATCCTGAAAATATTCAGCCAGTGGAGGAACAGTTGAGAGTGGTGCCATCTCTATTAGAGTTAGCCAAGCGCGATTTCAAAGCAGAACGGAGACAATGGAGAATGAATTTACAGAAACTGGAAGATGAAGTGTATCAAAAGGGATTGGAGATTGACATTCAGAAGAGTAGAGCAGATCGAATTGAAAAAGTGGAGAAGCAACTTCGGCTAGACTTTGACGATCTTCGGTCAACTTATCAGCGAATGGTAAAATCTCAGGCAGGTTCTAGCTTAAGTAAGTCTGTCGAATTGAGGCAAGAGGTGGCGAGCCTCAAAAGAGTAGCCGGAGAAAGTCAAGAAGAGCTCAAACAAAGCAGGCACCAAGTGAAGATTTTATCGAAAGAAAAGGATTCTTTAGAGCAGCGGTTACAAGAGAGTTAAGCCCGAAATGAGAAATTGAAGGGGAAAATTTCAAGTTTAGAGACTGCATTACGACGATACCGAAACAAGGAAGGTAGCTCGAGCCAGGGGGAGGTTGAAAGTCTAAAAAAACAAGTGAGTGAGCTTGAAGCCATGGTTCAAGATTTTCAGAGGCAAGCAAGTGAGCTATCGATAGTTCCCTATGAGGGGGATATACAGTGGCGTTTTCGATGGGAGCGAGCTCAGGCGAGAGTTAAGAAAAGAGAGGACTTTATTGCTTGTACCTAGAACACGCGCGGGAAATAGCTCAATATTTGGTCATTCTATCTGAGGAAGCTGCTGATGTGACTGAAGAACTGGATCTCGAGGCTGAAGAAAACCAGAAGATCGTGGAGTTGCTAGCACATGTACAACAAATAGGAGAGATGGTGCAGATTTATTTGTGATATGTTTCAACTTTGTAATTGAACGTCGTTCTAAGGAGTCGTTCCAGGATCAACACCCTGCATTTTGCATATGCATTTTTAATACATTTAAATTTTTGCATTGCATTTTATTCATTCATAATCATATATCTCATATTCATTAATAAATATTAGCGATAACAAAATGACTCTCTGACAGAGTAATACTGGAAAATCCCAAGCATACCTACAGAACCAGGAAGAAAGTTATTGAGGACAAACTTGCCCAAATTGAGAAGGCTCAGTTGGAGTTACAAGATAATATCAAGAAAATGCAAGAAGATATGATGAATGCCCAAAAGGAGATGTTTGCCAAGTTTGCGAGTATGTTGGAAGGAAGAAATCCAGAACATGGGAAAAGCCCTATGCCAGAAGGTGTAACTGAGGACCCACTTCATCATCCAGGGTTAACCCCAGAACAATCTCAGAATGTTCAAGTGACCCATGTTCATGTCGGGAAGGTGCACATTAATCTAGTCGGTGCTTCTGTTAACGTACAGCCTGGATCTAGTTCATATCAGGAAGAACATCAATATCATCAAATTCCGGACCTTGATGAAGAAACCAACAAGGACCAAAACAATATGTTGGAAGAGAAATGGAAGCAGTTAGAAAGAGAGGTCAGAGCCATGAAGGAAGATACCAATGTCTATGGATTTGACGCAAAAGAGTTAAGTCTAGTTCCTGATCTGGTCTTGCCTCCAAAGTTTAAAGTTCCTGACTTTGAGAAGTTTGATGGTACTAGGTGTCCCTCTGCGCATATCACAATGTTTTGTAGGAAGATGACCGGATACATAGGGGACGATCAATTGTTGATACACTGCTTTCTGGAAAGCTTAACTGGCTCGGCAATCCGATGGTATAACCAGCTGAGTAGAGCTAATATTAAATCGTGGAAAGACTTGGCTAAGTCCTTTCTTGAGCAATACAAACATGTGAAAGATGTTAGGCCCAACAGGATGATGTTGCAAGGAATGGAAAAGAAGTCTAACGAGAGTTTTAGACAATATGCTCAAAGATGGAGAGATGTAGCAGTACAAGTCCACCCGCCATTGGAAGAGGAGGAAACAAATATGCTTTTTGTCAACACCTTAAAGGCTCTTTTTTCTCGCATCTTATCGGTAATCCTTATCGAAGTTTTGCTGATGTGGTTACAGCAGGAGAAATGATTGAAATGGCGATTAAGAGTGGAAAGCTTGAAGGAGGAGAGTCTAGTAAGAGGCCACCAACGAGGAAAAAGGAAAGCGAAGTCAGTAATGTGAGGCAGTACGATTCTAATAACATCACTGTTTCCCGTCCTCAAGGAGTAGGGTCATCAACACAAAATGACAATAGACAAGGAGCAAGGGACCAAACGAGAGAGAGGCCTCAATTTGACCCAATTCCGATGACTTATAAGGAATTGTTTCAGATTTTGTATGATCGACATGTGGTTTCGCCATATCACGTGACACCAATACAACCTCCTTTTCCCAAATGGTATGATGCTAGTGCTCAGTGTGAGTACCATGCAGGGAACCCCGGGCATTCCATTGAGAATTGTACTGCATTTAAAAAGGTTGTCCAAGCTTTGAGAACGAGGAATGTTATCAACTTTGGTGACAGTGAGCAGCCGAATATAGCTCAGAATTCGTTGCCAAGCCATGCAGGGGCAGGAGTTAACGCGATTACTGAAGAGAAAAGAAAGAGAATTGTAAGGAAGGTTAGTGATGTAGTATCACCCATGAGTTGGGTGTGGTGCCAGATGGTTAAGGTAGGATTGTTGAAGCCCAGTTTGATGGGTGAACAATTTAACAATGGAGAGGCATGCCAGTATCATAACAGTGAAGGACACAATATTCAGCAATGTCCTGACTTCCTATCTTTGGTACAAGACATGATGGACAGTAAAGAAATTGAGTTCTTTAGAGAGATTACTGAAGAAGAGGAAGCGGAAGTTTACACTTCAGAAGGATCGTCTAAAGGGGTATACAATACCAGTTGTCCTTTAATTATTACTCCCAAGAATCGAGTTGCTGAGAAGGTAGTCCCGAAAGTAGTTATTACACCTCCATCTCCATTCCCATATCGGGATAATAAACAAGTGCCTTGGAGATATGATTGCCAGATGGGAGATGTAACAAAAGAGAATGAGGAAGTAGATGAGGTGTGACACTTTACTAGAAGCGGTAGGTGTTATTCTCTTAATCCACCTAAAGAGTCTGAGAAGAAGGTTGCAGTTGATAAGGGGAAAAGGTTGATGTGCAGATAGAAGAAGATAAGCATGTTATCAATGAACCGGTAACCGAGAGTGAAGCGGTAGAATTTTTGAAATTTCTGAAGCATAGTGAATACAATGTTGTGGAACAGTTACACAAGTTGCATGCCCGTATTTCTGTTTTATCATTACTTTTGAGTTCAGAGGCCCATAGGAATGCTCTGTTAAAGGTTTTGAACCAGATTTTTGTTCCGAAAGAGTTGCCCATTGAAAAGTTGGACCAGTTAGTTTCCAATATACAAGCTGATAATATTTTATCTTTTTCTTAGGATGAAATCCCTTCTGGGATGATGGGTAGTCAGAAGGCTTTGCACATTACAGTTAAATGTAAAGGGCATGTGTTGTCCCGGGTCTTGGTTGATAATGGTTCAGCTTTGAATGTGATGCCCTTAGTGACTCTAAAGAAGCTTCCATTAGATAGTACACTTATGAGAACCTGTCAAAGTGTGGTTCGAGCTTTCGATGGGACTAAAAGAGAAGTGTTGGGCAAGATTGATGTTCCTCTGAATATTGGTCCAGCAACTTATGAAGTGGAATTTCTCATAATGGACATTATGCCTACGTACAATTATTTGTTGGGAAGGCCTTGGATTCATCAGGCCGGTGCAGTTCCGTCCACATTGCACCAGAGACTGAAATTTGTGATTGATGGAAGGTTGGTATGTATTCATGCTGAAGAGGACATTATTGCTTCTGTTTCTACTACTGCTCCGTATATTAAAGTTGATGAGCAAGCCGTCGAGTGTTCTTTCAGATCGTTGGAGTTTGTCAATGCTACGTTTGTGGCCGAAGGCAGGAAGATACCAAAGCCTCGATTGTCAGACTGTACCAAGATGGGACTCAAATTGACTCTTGGAAGATGAGCGAAAGTTGGAAAGGGGTTAGGTCGATAGTTACAAGGACCGGTGAATCCAATATGCCCTGTTACTAAAAGAGATCGATTTGGTTTGAGGTATCAGCCAACTCCGAGGGATAAGCTGAGGGGAATTAAGAAGGGTCAGGAAATAAGAAAGGCCAGATTGGCTGGTGAAGACCTTAGCTGGGAACCTATGATCTTCCCGCCGTTGAGCAGCTTTTTCATATCTGGGGGACATATGTTTCAAGGGAATTCAAGGAACACTGAGGCGATGGTTGAGGATGCCTTGGGAGATTTAGGCATTAACGTTATAACTGATGATGAATTTGAGGAAATGAGAGTTATGGGCATTTATCCTGCACCGCCGGGCTTCGTGTTGGACAATTGGACTGCGGAAGAACTGCCTGTAGTTTACAAATCTTTTACAGAGTAATGCACTGGAACTTTCTCCCTGTTGTTCATACCCTGGGGCAATAGGTGATTTTATGTAAAGGGTTAAGTTGTTTGTTTTTTCTTGCTTTCAATAAAAAATGCATTATGTTAGTTCCAAATGGCAAACATTCTCTCATGCATTTCATTCATTCATTCTTTGTTGTATATATGTATGTATTTATTTATTTCTATTTATTTATATGGGAAAAGATCCTCCCATATGTATATATGTATATATATCATCTCTTTCATTATTTTTCAGGAGCTCAGATATCAATAATATGAATGCCAATGACTCTGAACCGGAGATTGATTTCGAGAAGCCTATATGTCAAGGAGAAATCGAGGATTGTGATGATGATGAGGGATGTGAACTACCTTCTGAATTGCTGAAAATGGTAGAGAATGAAGATAAGCAGATTCTGCCTCATAAAGAGTCTACTGAGATTTTGAATTTGGGGACAGATGAGGATAAGAGAGAAGTAAAGATTGGTACCACTCTATCAGTTGGAGGTCGACATGATCTGATAGAATTGCTTCAAGAATACAAAGATGTATTTGCATGGTCATATGAAGATATGCCGGGTTTAGATCCAGAACTGGTTATTCACAAACTGCCAATAAAGTCTGAATGTAAATCGGTACAACAAAAACTGAGAAGAATGAGACCCGAGATGCTGCTCAAGATTAAAGAGGAAGTGAAAAAACAATTTGATGCCGGGTTTCTTAAAGTGGCTAAATATCCTGAGTGGGTGGCAAATATTGTCCCAGTACCGAAGAAGGATGGAAAAGTTCGAATGTGTGTCGACTACAGGGATCTCAACCGAGCTAGTCCAAAAGATAATTTTCCTTTGCCACATATAGACACACTAGTGGATAATACTGTTGGAAATTCTTTGTTCTCTTTTATGGATGGTTTCTCTGGCTACAATCAAATTAAGATGAACCCTGAAGATATGGAAAAAATGATGTTCGTTACCATGTGGGGAACGTTTTGTTATAAAGTAATGCCGTTTGGATTGAAGAACGCCGGGGCAACATATCAAAGGGCCATGGTGACGTTATTTCACGACATGATGCATAAAGAGATAAAAGTTTATGTCAATGATATGATTGTCAAAGCTAAGACAAAGGAAGAACATATTGGGAATTTGAGAAAGCTTTTTAAAAGACTAAGAAGATGCCAGCTAAAACTCAACCCAAATAAGTGTACTTTTGGGGTGATATCTGGGAAGTTATTGGGATTCGTAGTAAGCCAAAAAGGAATTGAAATAGACCCAGATAAATTAAAAGCTATTCAAGACTTTCCACTCCCACGAACACAAAAAGAAGTTAGAGGATTTTTGGGGAGATTGAATTACATAGCTCGGTTTATTTCGCAGTTGACTGAAAAGTGTGATCCCATATTCCGCCTTCTTCGTAAGAATAACTCAGGGGAATGGAGTGAGGATTGTCAAAAAGCTTTTGAAGCAGTGAAAAGATATTTGTCGAGCACTCCAATCTTGGCGCCACCTATCTCAGGCAAACCATTGATTCTGTATTTGTCGGTTTATGAAAATTCAATGGGGTGTGTGCTGGGGCAACGTGACCAAACTGAGAAGAAAGAAAGGGCTATCTATTATCTCAGTAAGAAGTTCACTGAATGTGAGACAAGATACTCACCCATTGAAAAGTTGTGTTGCGCTTTAGTATGGGCTACCCGAAGGCTTAGACAATATATGTTGTATCATACTACTTGGCTTATATCCAAGCTTGATCCCTTGAAATATCTAATGGGTGTGCCTGCATTATCTGGAAGATTAGCTCGTTGGCAGATCTTATTGTCCGAATTTGACATCCAGTATGTAAACCAGACGGCAATTAAAGGAAGTGCTATAGCGGAATTCATTGCAAGCAGGGCTTCAGAAGAATATGAGTCATTGAGCTTTGATTTCCCAGATGAAGATTTAATGGCTCTTTCGGTAGAAGAAGCAGTTGCATCCACTAGTAAATATTGGAAGTTGAACTTCGATGGTGCTTCAAATGCCATGGGACATGGAATCAGGGCAATTTTGGTCTCACCAGAGGGAGAGCATTATCCTTTCACCAGTCGGCTTAATTTTGATTGTACTAACAATATGGCCGAGTATGAAGCTTGTGTTCTGGGTCTTAGAGCTGCTGTTGAACGCAAAGTAAAAATGCTCAAGGTGTATGGGGATTCAACTTTGGTAATATACCAGCTCAGAGGAGAATGGGAGATAAAAGATCCCAAGCTTGTAGAATACCGTAAGTTGGTTATGGAACTTGTTGAAGAATTTAAAGAAGTAACTTTCAATTACCTCCCCAGAGAAGAGAATCAAATGGCATATGCCTTAGCCACACTGGCAGCAGCGTTTAAGATGAGCGAGTATTCAAATATGATGCCCATTGAAATAAAGGCTTATGAGTATCCAGCCCATTGTTTTAATATTGAAGAGGAAGAAGATGTAAATCCCTGGTATTATGATATCTTGTAATATATAAGTTATCAGAGTTATCCAGAACAAGCTACTGAGAATGATAAGAGAACCATTAGAAGAATGACATCAGGGTATGTGCTTGATGGTGAGACTCTATACAAGAAAAGTCTGGATCAGGTCTTGTTAAGATGTGTGGACGCGAAAGAAGCCAAATTGATTCTTGAATAAGTGCATGAGGGAATATGTGGTACCCATGCTATGGCTAGGCAGATTATGAGATTTGGGTATTATTGGTCAACTATGGAAACAGACTGCATCAATTATGCCCGAAAATGTCACAAATGTCAGATTTATGGAGATAGGATACATACTCCTCCTCATCCGTTGCACGTAATGACAGCGCCATGGCCATTCTCAATGTGGGGCATGGATGTTATTGGACAAATTTTGCCCAAAGCTTCAAATGGTCATCGCTTCATTCTGGTAGCCATAGATTATTTCACCAAGTGGGTAGAAGCAGTTTCTTACGCAAATGTTACCCAATCTACAATATGCAAAATCTTAAAGAAGGAAATCATTTGTAGATATGGTTTACCAGAGAGGATTATCTCCGATAATGTGTTGAATTTAAACAATAAGATGATGGACTCGGTCTGTAAACAGTTCAAAATAAAGCATCATAATTCCACCACTTATCGCCCAAAGATGAATGGGGCAGTAGAGGCGGCTAATAAGAACATCAAAAGGCTCATAGAGAAGATGATTGAGACCTATAAAGATTGGCATGAGAAGTTGCCATTTGCTCTGTTTGCCTATCGAACTTCTGTACGAACGTCAATTGGGGCAACTTCATTTTCTCTGGTATATGAGATGGAAGCTGTCTTACCTATTGAGGTAGAAATTCCCTCACTTCGAATTTTGTCAGAGGTAAAGCTCAATGAGGCAGAATGGGTACAGGCTAGATATGACCAATTGAATCTGATTGAAGAAAAGAGATTGAAAGCTATTTGTCATGGTCAGATGTACCAAAAACGTATGATACGGGCACATGGTAAGAAAGTTTGCCTTCGAGAATTCCATGAGGGAGATTTGGTGCTTAAAAGGATTTTACCTGTTCAGAAGGATTTCCGAGGAAAATGGATGCCCAATTGGGAAGGACCTTATGTTGTCAAGAAAGCTTTTTCTGGAGGAGCTCTAGCCCTAACTGAAATGGACGGATCAGAATTACCATATCCAGTGAATTCCGACGCTGTTAAGAGATATTTCGCTTGAAGAAGAAATAAAAGAGAAAAAAGAAAAAAATGAAAATGAGAAGAAGAAAAAAATGAGAAAAAAGGAAAATGATGGAAAAAACGAAAAGAAAAAAAATAAGAAAAAATGGAAAATGAAAAAAGAGAAAAATGAAAAAAAGAGAAATAAAAGGAGAGTTCAAGATGAAAACCCGAAAAGGGAGTCTTGGAACCAAAGGAGGTCTCAAGTTTAAAACCCACAAAGGGCGACTTGAGTTGAATTTGAAATTCATAATTCGCGCATGGTGGAGGTTCTGAATCAATTTTGGAAGTGGAAAGAGCTCCTGATATGGATAGTAACAATGATAGTTGGTGATCAGGGATGAGACTAAAGATTAATGAGTCTCAATTGAAATAACCAAGATAAATTGAATGCACATGAGATTCAATACTGGTTTAGGGCATCCAATGATAGAGATTTGGGAGTTTAGAAGTAGCTTCATACTCTTAAGCATCATAATTTTGGAGATCCTTTTGACAGAAGCTACACTCAAGACTTTCTAACGGCGTGCCAGTTCAAAAGCATTTGCATTATTGATATTTGAAGACGCATACTCTTTTGTTCTTTTGCTTTTTCCAGTTAAAAGTTTGCCATTTAGTTGCCAAAAGTTCTCTGTATTTATATAAATAAAGAGATGTATTTTCTTGTTCGTTTCCCTTTTGTAAGCATCTTATTTTGAAAAGTTAAAACATATAGCTTAACTTGAAGTACATGAGATCATTTTGTATTATTGTGCAAAAGGTTTTGGAAAATGCAGGTATTCTGAAGTTGACAATGGTTTAAACATGTAAGCTTGTGTGGCTACGGGAAGCTAAAACTTTGGAGTTCGTAGAAAATTTCAGCCATTAAAAGATGAACCTAAGAGATTGTTGTTTGTCGAGAAGTTGGTCATGGATATTGGCGGGTTTCAAGAAAGAAATGAGTCAAGGTCATGTTAAGCCGAGAGATATGGAATTGAGATTGTCAACTGGGGTGAACTGGTCAAACGTTCTGTGCCCAAGATGAAGCCGAGTTCCATCAAGATCAAAAGGAGATAGAGTTCCTTCGAAGAAGAAAATGCATCAAATTGCATATTTGCATACATTTAGGCATGAATAGGATCATGACACTCATAATTGCATGATGACTTAAGCATTTACAGGTTTCCCAATGATAGTTGAAGATTGAAGATATTGAAGCATCGAGATGAAGATAACTGGTCGTGAGATTTTGACAAGAATAATGTTCATACGAAAATTGAGTCAAAGCAGAATCAAATATCCAATGGCTTTCAGACAAGTTTCATAATAGAGATGAATTTTTAGAAATTTTCTCAAATTCTAAATTTTTGAATATAATATTTCCAAGCATATGTTCATGATTGATAATGTTTGATTTTCAGGTTTGACCTTCAAAATAAGTAAATTTTAAGCCTTCACGAAAGAGCAGTGAAGCAATTAAATCTATAAGCCTTCACGTAAGAGCAGTGAAGCAATTAAATCTATAAGCCTTCACGAAAGAGTAGTGAAGCAAACTCGTTTGTTGAAGATTGAGTCCTATACTCTCTGAAGGAATAGGGAGCGGACAAGTTCGTTGAAGATTGAGTCCTATACTCTCTGAAGGAATAGGGAGCGGACAAGTTCGTTGAAGATTGAGTCCTATACTCTCTGAAGAAATAGGGAGCGGACAAGTTCGTTGAAGATTGAGTCCTATACTCTCTGAAGGAATAGGGAGCGGACAAGTTCGTTGAAGATTGTTTGAGTCCTATACTCTCTGAAGGAATAGGGAGCGGACACGTTTATTGAAGATCGAGTCTTATACTCTCTGAAGGAATAGGGAGCGGACCCGTTTGTTGAAGATTATTCGAGTCTTATACTCCCTGAACGAATAGGGAGCAGACACGTTTGTTGAAGATTGTTTGAGTCTTATACTCCCTGACTGAATAGGGAGCAGACACGTTTGCCGAAGATTGTTTGAGTCTTATACTCCCTGAAAGAATAGGGAGCAGACCCGCCATTTGAAGATCTTTTCAAGTCTCGCTTATCCTGAAATAGCAGAGAAGCGGATTAATCTTTTGAAGTTCTAATGACTTGACAAACTCAATCATCTATTGATCTTTGCTCTATTCTCGTTACACGACAATAAGCAAAGAGGGGCAGCTGTAGATGCTCGATTTGTCCAGTCCAACTCAAAGTGCTCAATTGGTGGGAGATCAAAGCCAAACTGGCAGCCCAACAACTAAGAACCGAGCTCAGCTTCCAGCAACAATGTTTCCCAGCCTCTGCATGAACGGTTTGCCAACTGAAAATGAAAGGAACCCCTGCAAATAAATATAATAACCAAGGCAGCACCAAAACGTGAGGGGAACCGTTAGCAATAGAGAGAGATATGTTGAGCAGTCAAGAAAACCGTAAAGTATCAGTTTCTATTATCAATTAACTACCAGAAACGTGGGACACGCAGAAAAGAGGGGGTGAATGACTGAAAACAGAAAAAAAGAGGTTAACATAGGGATGGCAAACGGGCGGGTCGGGTGCGGATACCCCCTTCCCCATCTCCATACCCACCTAATATTTTTCAATCCACCACCCGCCCACCACCCATGATGGGTAAAAAATTTTAAATTCACACCCGCCCACACGGGTACATTCTCAAATCCATCCCCACACCCACTACCCACTAGAGACGTACCCGGCTAGACCCGCCCGACAACAAACTTAAGTTATACATAAGCAACAAACATAAAATAAACACGTCCATTAAGAATCATAATAAAATAAACCAAGGATTATCTGATTTAAGTGTTAATATAGATCTTAAAGTACATAAAACACCATAATAAAAGACATAATTAAGTCTAGAAACATAAATGACAAACACATAATGTTTTTGTTCTTTGGCACAACATTCTAAAATTTCAGGCAATACTTGTGACATCTAATACTCTAGTATTACAATCATCATTCTCATAAAACACCATAATAAAAGACATAATTAAAGCCTAGAAACATAAATGACAAACACATAATATTTTTGTTCTTTGGCACAACATTCTCAAATTTCAGGAATAATTAAAAATCAGTACGAGTAAATAAAAATTAAACTCTTAAAACGAAATGCAGAGGAGCTTAAAACGAAATGACTACGGAAATGACTCTTACAAAAATTAAATTTCAAGTAAAAAGGGAAGAAACGTACCTGAATAAGCTGGAGAGTGGAGACAGAGGTTTGAAAGATCGGCGCAGTAACGAGAGGTTTGAAAGAAAAAAGTTTATGCATAAAATTATCCCTAATATTTGGTTAAATTACAAGTTATATCTTATACAATATTAGGATTTATAAACTAGTCTCTAAAATTACACCTAAATTCATAATGGTCCAAAATTTAATAGATATTTAGCTGGGCGGGCGGATGTGGGGAGGGCGGATGCGGGGTGGGTAAGGTCTCAAACCCATTACCCGCCCACTACCCGCGACGGGTACTACTTTCTAAATCCACACCCGCCCACTAGCCACTAAAATTATACCCATCCCTGCCCCAATTGGAGCGGGTGCGATGCGGAATCCACGAAATTGTACCCGTTTGCCATCCCTAGGTTAACATCTATCATCAGCAGGGGGAGAGGGGAATCAGGGGAGAAACCAGAAACGAACACAAAAAAGAGTAGGGGACCGATCCTCAACCCATCAGCAGTAGAGAAGAAGAGAAAATAGAAATTAACAGCCATCGAAAACAACCAGAGGAAGAAAAACAATAAACCACAGCGAAACCAAAAACAGTAAAAAAAATAGAAACCACCATTCTAAAAAACCACGAAAAAAAAGACTTACCTCTTGAATCCATAAGCCTTGGTCGTCTTTTTTAGGAACCCATGACCCGTGAGAAGGTAAGTCCTTCATTTTTTTTGTTATTTTCCAGTCATGCATGTTGGTTTTAAACCTTGGATTTTGGGGATTTGATGGGTTTTAAGTAGGTCTCGGTCGAGATTGTCCTCGGATCTAGGGGTTCTAGTCATTTCCTTGTCGGAACTTAGGGAGAAGGAAACCTACAGTGGACGTAGGTTTGGTTTTGAGGGATCTCGAGGGTTCGGTTAGAGCCTAGGCGTTGGGGCTTTGGTTTAGTGGTTGAGAGGCTCGGCGGCGTTCATGGATCGAAGGTAAGTCTAAGGATTTTGGCTCTCGGCTGGAGTTGTGTGTGGCCAAACCCTCGTCGGGTTTAGATGGTGTTCTCATCGGAGTCGAGCGAGCAGAGAGGGTCGAGAGATGGGATCAGTTGGTCTAGTTTTTTTTACCTATGATCGTTATGGTAGGGAAGACTTGGGTTGCGTCGGCTTGGTGGCGTTGGAGCTTCCTTGGGTTGTGAAGGCGGTCGTGAGTGAGGAAGAAAGAGAGTTAGAGAGTTGAGAGTGATAGAGATAACGACGAGGAATTCGTTGGGTTTAGATATTAGGGTTATGTCTTTAGGTTAGATTTTATTTTAGAATTAGCTAAAACGCCGTCGTTTCAGCCGATACTTTCCTAGTTTCTATTTCTGACCCAGTATTATGCGCGCATTCCATTGCGGTCCCCAAAATCAGGCATTTCGAGCTTTGTTGTTATTTTAATATTTTCTCTTAATTTTAAGCGTTTTATATCTTAGCCCAGAATCATGTTAGAGCCATTTTTGCACTGTTTTTACATTGGTTATGTAATTTACGGAACTTTCATTTTGGTCCTTGAACGAATCTTTTGTGCCTTCTTAATTTGGCTTTCATATTTATGAACACTTTTCATGTTAGTCCTGAAATGTTTTTATGTTTTATTTTTGAAATGTAATTTGTAATTTTGGTTGTTTGACAATTTAGGCACTTAGCATGTTTTTTAATTTAATGGTTAATTCCTACTTTGCATGCTTAGTTTAATTTTATTTTATTCTGGTCCTTCATGGTAATTTTGAATATGAAATCTAGTTACTAATAGTATGTTTTATTCTAATGTATGCCAATGTCGTTGTATGCATGTATATACCATATCACCATACTTTATTTTAGACTTAGGTGTTCATTTGAATATAGGATATTATTTAATTAGTTTTTACATGACATTATTTTGCATAATATGCATGATAGCCTCACGTGCATAACTCGACCATATGACATAATTGGATTAAGGGTAATATACTTTTAATTTAAAATTGTTTTAAGTGGGTAGTCATAACTGATTTGAGGTCCGCTTTTAGTGATTTTAAAATAAAAGTGTATCCCGAAAGTGAAACCAAAAATTGATTCGTCACCTAAAATTTGGGAACGAAAGAAAAGGAAATGTTCGTTTATTTAAATTTATCGAGAAAAGGTTGTTATAACTTTTAAGATATGGTCTCGATATTTGTAAATAATCGAACATTCTTTATCTTTCTAAACGACTCGGTAATTTTAATTTAATTTATTTGAGTGCTTTTGAATGTTTTAAATTTACATTTTATTTTATGGGATCAAAAATCAGAATAAGTCCGAATTTGTAAAGTTCATTGCAAAGACGTTAATTAATCGATTAGGTACCAATTTAGGGCGTTGTGGGGGTGCTAATCCTTCCCCACACGTAATCGACTCCCGAACTCATTTTTTGGTAACGCAGACCTTAATTTGTTGTTTTAATTAAAATTAATTTTTATTTAAAATAACAAAATATTTTTGGGTGCCCAATCACACCCTAATCAAAGATTGGTGGCGACTCTTTGAACAATATTTTTTTTAACGTAAAGAGAATTTCAAAATTTTCGAAACGAGAAGTTTTTAAATCGTATTTGTTTTTAAATTAAAAATCAATTGAAGAGATAAGTTAAAAATTGACGTGGTTTTCAAAATCTCACATTTTCACCTTTTGAGGGAATAATCGTTTCGACAATTGTCTTTCGGTGGGGAGTCGAAAAAATGACCAACACTGCCGATTAAACAGCATAATACATTTGAAGAATAGACAAAGTCCTTTTGTCAATCTCCCTGATGCGGAACAACCCAAGAAATGATGCTCTTCTGCCTTCTCAATTTTCAAACTGCTCGTGAGTGTAGACAAAACATGTGCTGAATCTGTTCACTACATACTAAGAAAGATCATCGTCTCTGTATATATATAGTTTCATGCCTGATGGATGGTTATGTAGTGACGACACTCATTGAACGGGAAAAAAATGCATAAACACTTGTATTTGCTACCAATTGTTGTTGCTCTTTGTGCAACTTTTGCCTTGGTAGATGAAGTAGATGGCGAGTACTTGATCGGAGTAGGGAGCTATGATATGACGGGTCCTGCAGCCGGGGTTAACATGATGGGCTATGCTAACATGTATCAGAACACTGCCGGAATCCATTTCCGACTGATTTCATTGTTGCTGAAAGTTCCCAAGGTGCGAGTGTCGAAACGGTCCCGCCTTTAGGGCTTTTTCAAGAATCGATCAAATTTAATATTAGAACATGTCGGGTTTTAAAATAAATACATAAATAGATAAATTTGGAGTCGTCATCGTCCTTTGGGTTAGGTAAGTCGAATACCTAAAAATATCTTTTAAAGTAATTTTAAAAGAAAAAAAATTGAAATGCGTTTGACCATAGATTCATTTTGAAAAAGGTTCGGGAGTCAGTTACGTGTGGGGAAAGATTATCACTCTCACAACGCCAAAAAATTGGTACTTATACTATTATACGTCATCTAATTATTGAAATTGACAAATTCGAATAATATTTACATTATGATACTTAAAAAAAAAAGATATTATTTTATACGAATAATCCTTAAAAACACACTCATTGTCAGTTAAGGCGTGTTTCTATAAATTACTCGAGTAAAATAACATTTAAAATATTATAATTAACAAAAATTTAAAAATATGTAAATAAAAAAATTAAAATAATAAATATAATGAATTTAGTGATTACATTATAAAAATAATAAAATATCAAGGAAACAATTGCAAATATCTTATATTATAAGTACTACAATTGTAAATAAACCAATATTATTAAAAATATTAAAATTTGAGGATTAAAATGCAAAATAAACAAAATTAATGGTCACAACAGAAAAATCACACAATCGAGTTACTGGCAGTGTAATTTAACCATAACTAAATATCTTAATGCACCTTGATCTCCTATATCTGACCAGTGGTCTTCAACGGCAGCGATTCACGTGGCAACGACTGAGAGGAGCTTCTGGCGGCGATGAATGGAGATAGCCTTAGGGTTATGATGAACCCTAGGGTTTCTGGATTCATCCGGACCATTCTGGACCGTTGGATTTATCATAGATCTAAAGATTGAGGGTTGAGCGATGGCTAAGATGGGGTTTAAAAACCCTAATAAAAACCCTAAATAGATTTAGGGCTTTAGGTCTAAATTCTAGGCCTGGACTGGTTCTAGGCCTGGATCGGGTTTGGGCCTCCGGGTTGTGATGTATTTGGGCTCCTGCTTTTGTTGTTAATTGGACCTCAGATTTGTATTTGGCCTGTAATAATAATTATTTAATAATAATAATAATATAATAATAAATGAGACAAAAACTACTGTCTACAACGCGGTTTGCTTTTGTTAACCTTGATGCAGGCATGGCATCACAGCTTATTACCATCAAAGTGCTGGAAATACTCAAAACAAGGTAAACCAAATCCAAGGGAGCTAAAGTTAACATATAGAATTCACAACGTTTTAAACATGAAATGTTTCTTTTTGAAGGTTCAGAGATTTATATACACAAAAGAATTTGGCAATCAGTGGCACTCATACTCATGCTAGGACTGCTTGTTACTTGCAATACGTGGTTTATTCTGTTACTTTACTAGAGTTTATCAACCAAACATTTGATGTGATTATCACAGCGATCGAGCAAAGCATTATTCAGGCTCACAACAACCTCAAACTTGGCTCGATCTTCTTGAACACTGGTAAGTGTTTTCGAGTTCAAATACTTAATTCTCTTCCGTGAAGGCATGAGAATCATAACTAGCAACTGTCATGACATGTTTCTTCTATAGAGGACGTGGTAAATGCAGGGATAAATAGGAGTCCGAATGCATACATATTCAACCCACCAGAAGAAATGGCTAAATAAACCAGCAATGTCTGTCGACAGTCGTTTTCGTCTGAGTCCCGATTTATTATAAATATAATAATAATAATAATATATTATTATTATTATTATTATTATTAATTCTTACAATTTTACAGGTCCAAATATACATTAAACCCGAAGGCCCAATTACAACTAAGGCCTGATTACAACAAAACTCGAGTGCCTAATCTCATCAGATCAAGACCTGGTTTGGGCCCAGACTTGACTCGAACAGCCCAACAGGCCCAGAAGTAAACCCAAATGTTACTAGGGTTTCATCTCATCTCCAGCGCCGCATGGATCTCAGCCGTTGGATCTCTCTAGATCCAACGGTCCCAAGTGCAACCAGCAGGAACCCTAGGGTTCTCATTATACCCTAGGGCTATTCTGGCTGCCGCCATAGTGGTATGATGTCTCCGTCGCCGAATACTCCAACCAACAGTAGCTGCCACGTCCTCGCCAGATTCGCAAGATCTGAGTGCATTTAATGCACTCATACTCTCCATCGCACAATTCACTACCCCTAGGGTGAGTCACCACCATAGCTCCGGTGACTCACCAGGGTACACTCCATTAATCGGTCTGAAAAGGGATTCGAAGAACCCTATAAATAGGGTAAACCTGCACACAACAAGAAGAGAAAGAGCAAGAACGGAGCAAGCAAGCCAAAAATAGCAACCAAACCACAAAAAAATCATAAAATAGAAAGAAATGAAAGCCTTACCGCAGTTGGAATTTTCAAGCGTCGCCGGAAAAAGTTGAACTTCGAAGGTATAAATCTAGATCTACTTCGATTTAAGGCTTTTAGGGTAAAGGGTCACCGGATTTGGCTTTAGGAATAGAGGATGATTAATTTGGTGTATTCGGGTAAATTCTGGCCACTGTGAGTGTTGGTCAGCGGTGGGTATCGGTGCCGATATACGATGGTCGACGATGGCTGGATTCCCTCCGGTGAGGGAATCCTAGAGAGAGACGAGAGCTTTTCTCTCTAAGAGAGAGAAGCATTTTGAGGAAATGAGGCTTAAAGCCTCTTAGATTGGTTTTAGGGTCTATATATACCCCTCCCCGAACGGTGTCATTTTGGGGAGGGAATGTCGGTGCAATTTCAAGATAGGGGAAATCCCATCGAGGTCCTTGTAACTTTTGTAACTATTCAATTTAGTCACTAAAAGCATGTTTTCGTATATTTTAATTTAATCTTCAAGTTTAATTAATTCTTATTTTGATCATTGCCACGTATATATGTATATTTAGGTTAAATATCGTTTTAGTCCCTTAAATATTAATAAACTCTATTTTAATCCTATATTAGTAATTTAAGTTAAATTATATAATTAGTACATAATTATAGTAGTATTTCGAATTAGGATAATTAATTTTAATATTTTATGCTTTAATTATTAATTATTATTATATAATTAATTACTATTAGTATTTTAGGATTATTATCATACATAATTTAATTTAATATGGTTTTAATATTAAATATTATAATATGACTAGTAATTTTTATTTATTATTTATATTAAATTATTTGTAAATTAATTTAAATACAATTTTATAATTTATTGCAAATACACTAATTAATAAATATCGATACCAATTTTGGGCGTTATAGGGGTGTCAATCCTTCCCCATACGTAATCGACTCCCGAACTCATTTTTGTGGTAAGCATACCCAAATTATATTATTTTAATATTATTCTTAGGAATTTTATTAGAATAATATAACATTTTGGTGACCAATCTCACCAAATCAAAAGATTGGTGGCGACTCTACAACTTGGTGTTTCATCTTATTCAGGGATAAACACTCATTTTTTCGAGACTAGTTACACCTTTGGGGTGTACTATTTACACTCTCCTTCGCCGGGCAGAGAAACGTCTCGACAGCTTGGCGACTCCACTTGGGATATTTAAGAAAAAAGAGTTCAGCCACCAATTTATTAATTATTTGTCTTTGCAATAAAATAATAAATTTGTTTTAAATTTTGTTATGATTATTTTAATTATTTTACTAACTTTTTTTTATCTATGTATAGATTTAATTTTGGGTCTTTAGAATAGAATAATAGGGTGTAAATTACTTTATTCCTTTTTATTATTTTCCTCACCCACTGTGCACTGCATTCATGACATGAGGTAAAACTCCTCTTTTATCCTATTTAGTTCGAATGAGAAACTATTCCCTCGTGTGGTTTTCACCTCCGTATGGGATAATGGACTATTCTTTGAACTCACACCTTAGTTCCTCGTGTGGGTTTCACCTCCGTATGGACATAAGGAAGTGTGTTCATTCGAATTGAACTTGATCCGAAAGTCTGTAATGGACCAGGATTGAGGGATTGGCTGTCCAAGGGGACACCAACAAAGGACAATTCGTTGACCCTTTTACCCTAGAGCCAAAAACCAATATATAGTAAACCTAAAGCTCAAGTCTAAGCAGAACCTAACCCGATTAAGTGTTTTAAGATTAGCACACAAGGAAAAGCTTGTTGAGTCTTTTAATAAATACATGTGAACTAGAAATCATGTGGTTAGGTTTGTTGTTTTGAATAAGGCATGGAACTAGATGACATGAAATTATGATTTTTTTAACTAATTATTAATTTTATGCTTTATTTTCATTCTGCATTCTGCATTTTCATATCATGGTGTTGATTCATGACTGACTTTATATAGAAAGATAGAAATGTGGAACAAAGAGTCCAACATGAAGTGAAAAACAATGCAGTTGTTTTAAGATGGTCTGAGCAGTCTCAACTTATCAAGGGAAATATCTTATCACCTGGATATATGTTAGCCTTGGTCAAATATACACATATCAATGTTCTCCAAAACAATTTGAGTGAGTTGAAAGAAATATGGGAAAAATGGGAAGCAACTGACAAGTAGTTATTTTATCAGCTGTATAGTGACATTGCTTATCTTTTGGACATTTCTATTGACCGAAATATGTTCAGAGCTTTATCACAGTTTTGGAACCCTGACTACAGTTGCTTCACCTTTGGTAAAATAGATTTGACACCCACTATGGAGGAATATCGAGCTCTTATTCGCTGTCTGATATTCTACGAAGACAGGGTATATATCAAGCCACTTAATATTGTTCCTTTTAAGAAGAAAGTGATTTTACTGACCGGAATGAGTGAAGAATGGGCCACAAGAAATATCAAAAGGAAGGGTGATAGTGAATGTATTACTTGGACTGCTTAAAGGGAAATAATCTACCGCCATCCAGACAAAAGAAAGAAGATGGATATGTTGGCTTTAGGTATTTATGGAATGATCATTTTTTCGAAGATTCTGGGACATGTGGATATATCAACAATAGACTTGTTTGAAAGATTAAACAAAAATGCAGATCCAGTTCCTTCTATATTAACTGAAACATTTCGTTTCTTGAATTCATGTATATGTGAAGGAGAGGGACGTTTTATAGGCTGTGTACATTTGTTGCTAGTATGGATTCTGAATCATCTTAAGCATGAGGAAAGAACTCCTGGACGAGTATTTCTGGAAGATTTTTCACCTTTGCAAAATTTCCTTTCTCGAAAATGGCCTGAAGGTTACGATGAAGAAAAATGGATGAGTATCTTTCGAAATCTCGAAGACAATGACGTGTTATGGCGAGCCTCATGGAATACTTCTTCAAATATACTGTCTAAGTGTGGAGAGTATGATTGTGTCCCTTTTCTTGGTATTTGGGGTTTCGTAGGATATGCACCTCTGATGGTTTCCAGACAATATGGATCAAGACAGTTTATTCCTGCAACATCGGGTCTATCTGAATCAGAATTTTCATTTAGAAGTAATCAGTACAAGGATAAGATCAGAAAGGTTGTTAAGGCTTGGAAATGGATTCATCGAGTAAATTTATTCACTTTCAGTCAAAAGATTTCACCCGAATACGAGCAATGGAGAATTAGTCGAGTCAACGACAACATTCCAGCGGTTAATTTCGAGAATGTTCAACCCATCAAAGAATATTTGAGAATTATACCATCTCCATTAGAGCTAGCAAAGCAAGACTTTGAGATTGAAATAAAGCAATGGAGAAAAACTCTCCAAAAGCTGGAAGAATAAGTATACTATAAAGAAATTGAAATAGACATCCATAAAGGACGTGCATATCAAGTTAGCAAAGTTGAAAAGCAGCTCAGGCTAGATTTTAACGATCTCTAGTCATCCTACTAGCAGATGATATAGACTCAAATTGTATAACGTTCAAGTAAACCATCATTGACGGGTGTGAAAAGAAAAGCTGAAGAAAGCAAAGAGGAGCTCAAACAAAGTAAACACCATGCTAAGATACTTTCCAAAGAAAATGAGGTATTAGAGCAACGGTTGTTGGAAAATCAAGCCCAAAACCAAGAACTAAAAAGTAAGATCGTAAGGATGGAAATTATATTGCAAAGTAACTCAGAAGTTAGAAGCATGAGAAAGCAAGTAAATGAACTGGAAGACAATGTTCAAGATCTTTAGAGAAAGGCGAATCAACTCCCTATTGTTCCTTATGAAGGAATTTTACAATGGCGCTATCGCTGGGAACGTGCTCAATAGAAAGTCAAACAAAGAGACAACCTCATTGAAAAGTATTTGGAACAAACTCAGAGAGTGACACAATATTTGGTGGACTTGGTGTAACATCCTCAATACCGGGTTAGTGACTAAATTGGAAAGTTTTAGATTTTGGTGATTAAAATAGAATAAATAAATAGTATAAAGATTTATATGTAAATAATTGTGTAGGATTTAATTGAAAGGAAGAAGGAATGGAAGGGCCAAAGAGTCATTTGCAAGGAAAATTAATTAAAGAAGGGATAAGGATATATATGAGTACAAGTGGGTTGAAAAGGATAGAACAGCAAAGGCTTCCAGAGTTCTCTTCTTCTTCTTCTTTCTTCTTTGTGCGTGTGAACCAAAGCAAAGGTAAGATTTCTGATTATTGAGTTTCTTGTTAAATTTAATATTGGGTTTTGATTATTAGATAGCTTAAGGAAAGCTTAAGTTATCTTAACATCAAAGGATGATTGAGTTAGGAGAGATTTAAGATTTGAAGTTCTTAAATGAAATCTTGGAATGGAGTTCATAACTAGAATTGAAAGTTATATTTGACTTGTCATCAATCTAGTTAGGATATAAGAAGTGTTAAAAGCGGAATTCAAACATGTTGAATTATTAATGTAATTCTTGAATTACATATGAATGATAGGATTTAAAGGTTTAATATGAAATAAATGAGTATAAATTGGTTTAAGGATGTATACTAGAGTTAAGAATGAAAAAGAGGATTAAACATGAAGGATTTAATCCAAAATGAATGAATTTTCGGGTTCAAAAAGAGGATTATGGGCAGAGTGCATCGATGCACATTCATAGTGTATCGATGCATCAAGGTTAAAACCCAGAAATTGTTTGAAGGTGTATCGATGCATTGGTAGTGCATCGATGCACTCTTTTAAAATAAAAACATCGAATGCAATTCATGCATCGATGCATAAGTAGTGCATCGATGCATCCCATTAATAATGAAACATCGAATGCAATTGGTGCATCGATGCATAAGGAGTGCATCGATGCATCCCAGCAATAATAATACATCGAATACCTTTTATGCACCGATGCATCAGTAGTGCATCGATGCATACCTTCATTAAAAGATGAAATTTACTTTTCTCTTAGTCTAAAGAATAAACCATTAGAATATATTAGTTATAATACTGATATAGATCCATGTGCGATTATGTAGATACTAAAAGTAAGCTTATTCCGGAACGATCAAAGGATTAGAATCGAATCAAAGCAAAGCTAAGGTGAGTGCATACTATATGTATATTATAATGGAATAAGACTTGTGATAAGTCTAATCCCTATGTTGATTTTTATAATACAGTAGTTGTGAACATGCATACATGATAATTATTGTGATACATGCATAAGATATATATATGTTCATGTGATATGATATGTGATATGACCTGTGATATGAGAACATGATATGAAGTGATATGAGATACATGATCACAAGAGAAATGATATGAGTAAATGAACATATGAAATATAAGAATAATGCCCATAGTATACGATATGAGAATTATAGGTGTAATTGGCATGCCAAGAGTCAAGGGTATAATAGTCCTTTGGGATGTAGTCCTTCGGGATGTAGGGGTCCTACGGGACATAGATAATAGTCCTACGGGACGAATACTGAACTAAGGTTTGGTGCCCCATGAGGGAATTGATACGAGCTGTGGTGACAGCATTAGTGCACAACCTCAATGTACTCACATACCTCTAATCTCAATAATATACATGGGCTATACAATTGAAATATAGATTTACAGTGAAAGTGATATAAGAAGGTAAGTTTTGTATGTGCATTATATGTTATCGTGCGATAGATACATACATATTGAAATGTCATGATCCAATGGTAAGTATGAACATTCATAAGTTTATTGTTGCATATTCATTTATTGCCTCACTAAGTCTATGACTTAGCGTGTAAGTGATTTACACGTAGGTACCAAGAATCATGAAAAGTGGAAATAGAAGTAGCACAGACATCAATACTACTAAGAGATCAGATCAGAAGTAATTGACAAAGTATGTGCTTGGTTATGTATAGAATGTTGGCATGTAATAAGTGTTAGTTACGAATACTCTTATCGATTTTGTATTTTATGGTCTTATGTAAATTAATGTATTTCGTTTTAATGAAAGTTTTAAAAATTCCCGGGATTTTCTATAAGGGTCAAAGTTTGAAAAGTCAATGTGACACCTCAGACTTGTATTCGAGTTGGATATGAGTTAAGGGTGTTACATTTGGCATATGCAGCTACCACTTTGAGTGAAGAATTAGAGCTAGGAACCGAAGAAGCTCATAAGTTCTTTGAGTTACTTGAGCATATACAACAATTAGGAGAAGTTGCTAAGATGTTTATGTGATATTTCATATGTACTATGTTTTAAAACTTTGTTTTAGTATCAAAACTGTTCTAAAGAAATCGTCTCAATATCAACACCTTGCATTTACATATTGTGCATAAACATTTTTTATATTATATTTTTATATACTTGTTAATAAACATCCATATTCATTAAAAAGGGGTTTTTTTCTTTTTCGAAGAATACTAGACACCCCTAAGTATCCATACAATACCAGAAAAAGGGAAATGGACGATAAGATCGCTCAAATTGAAAAGAATCAGCTAGAGATGTAAGAGAATTTTAAGAAAGCTCAGGAAGAAATGCATGAACAATTGATAAAACCCCAGAATGAGATAATGGAAAAATTTGCAAGTATATTACAAAGGAGAAGTGTGGATCAAGTAAACACCCCAGCTATTGGTACTTTTACTGAAGAGCTTTTGTATCCTCCATGCTTTACACCAAGAACAGATCGTCTAAAAG
Source organism: Hibiscus syriacus (assembly GCF_006381635.1). Classification (NCBI taxonomy): domain Eukaryota; kingdom Viridiplantae; phylum Streptophyta; class Magnoliopsida; order Malvales; family Malvaceae; genus Hibiscus; species Hibiscus syriacus. Next base: position 616,989 of record NW_024061764.1, on the reverse strand, counting down.
CTATATTAATTGAGGAGCTTTTATACCCTCCAGATCATGCAACATCTCATGTTAAAGCCCAGTCAGGAGCATTTACTCATCCAGGAAAAGTGAATATAAACTTACCTAGTGCTTCTATAAACCAACAACAAGTTGAGAATGTTCCATATTTTGATCGAGAAGAAAATAAAAAATCAAACAAACAATTGGAGAAGTTAATGGAAGAAGTTAAAGTCATAAAAGAAGGCTCTAGTGTATATGGAATTGAAGCTAAGGAGTTGAGTTTGATACATGATTTGGTATTACCACCTAAATTTAAAATCCCAGATTTTGAAAATTTTGATGGTATGAAATGTCCTTCTACCCATATCACGATGTTTTGCAGAAAAATGACAGGTTATATAGGTAATGATCAATTACTAATCCATTGTTTTCAAGAAAGCTTAACAGGTTCAACCATCCGATGGTACAACCAATTAAGTAGAGCCCATATTAAATCTTGGAAAGATTTGGCTAAATCTTTTTTGGAACAATATAAGCATGTGAAGGATATAAGGCCTAATCGAATGGTACTGTAGAACATGAAAAAGAAATTCAATGAAAGTTTCAGGCAATATGCCCAGAAATGGAGAGACATAGCTGTACATGTGGAGAGACATAGCTGTACATGTATATCCACCTATGGAAAAAGAGGAAACAAATATGCTCTTTGTGAACACTTTGAAAGATCAATTCTTTACTCACCTCATAGGGAATTCTTTTAAAAGCTTTGCTGACATAATCACAACAGGTGAGATGATCGAAATGGCAGTTAAGAGTGAAAAACTTGAAAATGGTGAATCTAGCAAGAAACCATTTATGAAAAAGAAAGAAAGTGAGGTAAATGATGCAAGGAAATATGAGTCCAATAATATTACGGTGTCTCGACCTTAGGTTATTGGATCCTCTACACAAAACTTTACTAAACAAGGGACAAAGGAACCAAGGGTGGAAAGAGAGAAACCTCAGTTTGACCTAGTTCCTATGACATACAGAGAGTTATACCAGATATTATATGACAAGCATATAATATCACCCTACCATGTATCACACATACAACCTTCATATCCTAAGTGGTACAATGATAACTTGCAATGAGAATATCATGTAGGAGCTCGTGGACATTCTATTGAAAACTGCATCGCATTCAAAAGAATTGTTCAAAGCCTGAAAACAAAGAATATCATAAATTTTGGTGATAAAGAGCAACCAAATGTGGCTCAAAACCCATTGCCAAATCATGCAGGAGTAGGAATCAATGCATTTATAGAGGAAAAAAGGAAAGCAGGTGATAAGGCAAGTCAGTGAAGTAAAATCACCTATGTTATGGGTATGGACTCAAATGATCAAAGTTGGTTTGCTAAAATCTGATCTGTCAGCAGAACCATTAACCTGTGGAAATGTATGTCATTATCATAGTTATGAAGGTCATGCTTTACAATAATGTCCAGATTTTTGGAATTTGGTACAAAAAATGATAGATGAAAAAGAGATGGAATTTTTCAAGGAAATATCAGAAGAAAAAAATGGATATTTACGCCTCTGAATGATCATCTAGAGAGGTTTACAACTCTAATCATCCTTTAGTTATCACACCAATGACTCAGGTGCCAGATAAGAAAGCCCCAAAAGTGGTCATCACTTCACTGTCCCCGTTTCCTTATAAAAATGACAAGCAAGTACCATGGAATTATGAATGCCAAATGAAGGAAACAATGGGAGGAAATGAAGAAGTAGACGAAGTTGGACATTTTACTAGAAGTGGGAGATGTTATTCTAAGGAACCTAAGAAGCAAGGTCCAGTTGATAAAGGAAAAAAGGTCAAGCTACAATTGAAAGAAAATGAAACTATCATCAATGAACCTGTAACTGAAAATGAAGCTGTAGAATTCTTGAAGTTTCTCAAGCACAGTGAATATAATATTGTTGAACAATTGCACAAATTGTCATCTCATATATCAGTCTTAGCACTTTTATTAAGCTCTGAAGCACATCATAATGCTTTGTTAAAAGTGTTAAATCAAACTTTTATACCAAATGAATTGCCTGTTAACAAATTGGATAGGTTGATTGCAAACATACATGCTAACAATTTCCTCTCTTTTTCTGAAGATGAAATTCCTTCTGAGATGAGTGGTATCCCTAAAGCTTTGCACATCACAGTTAAGTGCAAATGACATAATCTATCTCGAGTGTTAATAGATAATGGCTCAGCTTTGAATGTAATGCCATTAGTAACTTTGAAGAAATTACCAGTAGATGGTAGCCTCATGAGAAACAGTCAGAGTATTGTCCGAGCTTTTGATGGAACCAAGAAAGAAGTATTGAGAAAAATTGACATTCCTTTAACTATTGGTCCAACTACATATGAAGTGAAATTCCTTATAATGGATATTATACCTACTTAAAATTGTTTGTTAGAAGACCCTGGATTCATCAAGCAGGGGCAGTTCCATCCACGTTACATCAAAAAGTAAAATTTGTGATAGATGACAGACTGATATGTCTTAATACTAAAGAAGATATCATTGCTTCAGTCTCTACTACTGCTCCATATGTTGAGTTGGATGAAGAAGCTATTGAATGCTCTTTCAGATCATTAGAATTTGCCAATGCAACATTTATGGCTGAAGGAAAAAGGATGCCTAAACCCAAAATTTCTAATTGCATAAAAATAAGACTCAGATTGACCCTAGGAAAAGGGGCAAAATTGGAAAAAGATTAGGAAGTTGTTTGCAAGGACCAGTTAATCTAGGTTTTCCTATCTCCAAGAAAGATCGATTTGGTTTGGGATATCAACCGACCATAAAAGAGAGACAGAGGGGCATTAGACAAAATCAAGAACTAAGAAATGAAAAGTTAGATGAAGAAGATCTCGCATGGGAACCAATGACCTTTCTACTATTGAATAATACTTTTGTATTTGGAGGACATATTTTTCAAGAAAATCAACAAAGCAAAGGGTTGATTGTTGAAGATGCTTTGAAAGAAATGAATATCAATGTCATATTAGATGATGAATTTGTGGAAAAGAAAGCTATAGGCGTGTACCCTGCATCATCAAACTTTGAGTTAAATAATTGGACTGCGAAAGAATTACCTGTAGTTTTCAAGTCTTTTTCAGAGTAATACACCAGAACTTTTACTGTTGCCTTTACCCTGAGGCAACAGTTTGATTTTGTGTAAAGGGTTAAACTATGTGTTTTTTTCAATAAAAGATGCATTAGTTCTAAATGGAAATCATCTTAAGTGCATTTTCATGATTATATATATATATACTCTTGTTTATTTTTCTTTCAGGAACTCAAATATTAAGGACATAGATGCTGATGATACTGACCCAGAAATTGATTTCGAGCAGCCTATGTGTCCTCAGGAAGTTGAGGGTTATGATAATGGTGAAGGATGTGATTTACCTTCCGAACTGTTAAAGATGGTAGAAAAAGAGGATAAGCAAATTCTACCACATAAGGAACTTATTGAGATCTTAAATTTAGTTTCTGATGTGGACAAGAATGAGGTAAAAATTGGCTCCACTTTATCTGATAAAGGACGTCGATATTTGATTAAATTACTACAAGAGTACAAGGATGTATTTGCTTGGTCATACGAAGACATGCCAGGATTGGATACATAATTGGTAGTACATAAGTTACCAATAAGACCAAAATATAAGCCAATACAACAAAAGCTAAGAAGAATGAAACCCGAAATCTTACTCAAGGTCAAAGATGAAGTAAAAAAATAATTTGATGTTGGATTTCTTAAAGTAGTCAAGTACCCTGAATGGGTAGCAAATATTGTCCCTGTAATAAAGAAAGATGGTAAAGTTCGTATGTGTTTTGATTATAGAGATCTTAATAGAGCCAGCCCAAAAGATAATTTTTCTTTGCGACACATAGATACATTAGTGGACAATACTGCTAAGAATTCTCTATTCTCATTTATGGATGGTTTCTCTGGCTATAATCAAATCAGAATGTACCCTGATGATAGGGAGAGAATAACATTTGTCACCTTATGGGGAACTTTTTGTTACAATGTGATGCCATTTGGATTAAAGAATGCAGGGGCAACGTATCAAAGGGCTATGGTAATATTATTTCACGACATGATGCATAAATAAATAAAAGTTCATGTCGATGATATGATTGTCAAAGCCAAATCAGTGAAGGAGCATATTGAGAATTTGAGGAAGCTTTTCCAAATATTAAGAAAATATCAGTTAAAGCTCAACCCAAATAAGTGTACATTTGGGGTAACATCTGATAAACTCTTGGGATTTGTTGTGAGCCAAAAAGTAATTGAAATAGACCTAGATAAAGTTAAATTTATTCAAGATTTGCCACCCCTACAAACATAAAAGGAGGTTTGGGGATTTTTGGGGAGACTCAATTATATAGCTTGATTTATTTCGCAGCTAACTGAGAAATGTGATCCTATTTTTCGCCTCCTTAGAAAGAGTGATTCTGGGACATGGAATGAAGAATGCCAATAAGCCTGTGAGACAATTAAGAAATATCTATCGAGTACCCCAATCTTGGTACCACTCATCCCAGGAAAACCATTAATTCTTTATTTTTCAGTCTGGGAAAATTCAATGGGGTGCGTATTAGGACAACATGATCAAACTGAGAAGAAAGAAAGAGCTATTTATTATCTCAGTAATAAGTTCATTGAATGTGAAACTAGACATTCTTTAATTGAGAAATTATGATGTGCTCTGGTATGGACCACTCGAAGGCTAAGGTTGTACATGTTATATCACACTACATGGATTATATCCAGATTTAATCCTTTGAAGTATTTAATGGATGTGCCTGCATTATCTAGAAAATTAGCTCATTGGCAAATTTTTTTGTTAGAATTCGATCCAATATGTCAGTTAAAAAACAGTAAAAGGAAGTGCAACAGCTAAATTTATTGTAAGTAGAACTTCTCAAGAATATGAGCCAAAAAATTTTTGATTTTCCTGATGAGGATTTAATGGCCATCTCAACGGAAGAATAAGTTACATCCACCAATGAATATTAGAATCTGACTTTTGATGGTGCTTCAAATGCATTGGGACATGAAAAAGAGGCATGTATTTTGGGTCTTAGAGCTGCCATCAAACGTAAAATAAAAATGCTCAAGGTTTATGGGGATTCAACTTTAGTAATTTACCAAATTAGAGGAGAATGGGATAAAAAGGATTCCAAGCTTGTAAAATACCAGAAATTGGTCCTGGAACTCATCAAAGAATTTGAAGAAGTGACTTACAATTATCTCCCCAGAGAAGAAAATCAAATAGCAGATGCCTTGGCAACTTTGGCAGCCGCATTTAAGGTATGAACATTCAATCATGATGCCTATTGAAATGCGGGCTTATAAGTATCTAGATCATTATTTTAACATTGAAGAAGAAGAAGAAGAGAAACCTTAGTACTATGATATCTTGCAATATATAAGATATCAAAGTTATCCTGAACAAGCAATTGAAAATGATAAAAGAACTCTCCGAAGAATGGTATCAGGATATATACTAGATGGTGAAATCTTGTACAAAAGAGCCTGGATCAGGTCCTATTAAGATGTGTGAATACCAAAGAAGCTAAATCAATTCTTGAAGAAGTACATGAAGGAGTATGTGGTACTCATGCTAATGGGCATACAATGGTTAGACAAATTATGAGATTTGGATATTATTGGTCAACTATGGAAACTGACTGTATTAATTATGCCTGAAAGTATCACAAGTGTCAAATCTATGAAGACAGAAAGCATACCCCTCCTCATTTGTTGTATGTAATGACAACTCCTTAGCCATTCTCTATGTGGGGCATAGATGTTATTGGACAAATTTTTCTAAATGCCTTAAATGGTCATCGCTTCATTTTGGTAGCAATAGACTATTTTACCAAATGGGTAGAAGCAGCGTCTTATGCGAACATTACTCAGTCCACAGTCTGTAAATTCTCGAAAAAAGAAATCATTTGTCGATATGGTCTGTCAGAGAGAATTATTACTGACAATGCTTTGAATCTGAACAACAAGATGATGAAATCAGTCTGTGAACAGTTCCAGATAAAGCATCATAATTCCACCACTTATCGCTCGAAGATGAATGGAGCGATTGAGGCAGCTAATAAGAATATGAAGAGGATTATAGAGAAGATGACTGAAACTTATAAGGATTGGCATAAGAAACCGCCATTTGCTCTGTTGGCTTATCGAACTTCAGTGCGAACATCGACTGGGGCAACTTCGTTTTCATTAACCTATGGGATGGAAGCAATTTTACCTATTGAGGTAGAAATTCCTTCATTACGAGTTTTATCAAAAGTAAAGCTAGATGAGGTAGATTGGGTACAAACTAGATATGACCAGCTGAATTTGATTGAAGAAAAAATAATGAAAGCTATTTGTCATGGTCAGATGTACCAAAAGAGGATGACACGAGCACATGATAAGAAAGTTCGCCTATGAGAATTTTACGAAGGGGATCTCGTGCTCAGAAGGATTTTACCTTTCCAAAAGGACTTTCGAGGAAAATGGATGCCAAATTGGGAAGGACCTTATATTGTAAAAAAGGTTTTTTTCTGGAGGAGCTTTAGTCCTTATTGAAATTGATGGACCTGAATTACCCTACCCAGTAAATTCTGATTCGGTTAAAAGGTATTTTGCATGAAAAGAAATAATGATTTAAGATCTTGTGATATTTGAAGGAATTTCACACCTTTATCATAATGTCAAGATCCTTTGGACAGAAGCTATGCTCAAATCACTTTGTGGTGTGCGCCTACTTTGTCTTTTATAAATAAAAGTTTGCCATGTAAAATCTTTGCATGAATAAAAGAGATATTTTCTTCCTTTTATAAGCATCTTGCTTCAAAAATTTAAAACATTAGTTTAATTTGATGTACATAAAATCATGGTGTATTATTGTACAAAAGTTATTGTACATATGATGACATGATAGGAGGTCTCAGATACTTGATAATTTGAAATATTTGTATTGAATGGTTTGTCATTTTTACTGGTGGAAGTCAAGAAGAACAAAAAAGGGTTTAGGTTTGATAAAAAGAATCAAGGTGGCCATTTGAGATAAAATAATTATATTTGCTGCACCTATGAAGAAATTGAGCCAAGAATGGACAACAAAAAGGGATCCTTGTTCGAAGCAAAAAAAAATATCTTGAAATTTTGTCATTACACATATTTTAGGCATAAATAGGATCATGACATTCATGAATGCATGATAGTAAACATCTACAGGTTCTTCGAAAAGAAAGTTAAAAAGTTCAAATCCCGATAAAGGAGTAATCAACTCAAAATCTCTAAAATGAGGGATATTTAAAAATCGCATGAGTCTAGTATCCACGGAAGAGTAGTGGAACAATTCCTTTCCAATGTTGCAGATTTGATCTCCACAGAAGAGTAGTGGAAGTAAATCAACCTTGAATCTGATCTTCACGGAAGAGTAGTGAAATAGATTCTTTCCAAGTCAATCCAATCTCCACAAAAGAATAGTGGAAGCAATCCAATTTTGGGTCTGGTCTTCACGAAAGAGTAGTGAAACAGATTTTGTTTAAGTCATGCAAATCAAGCCTTCACAAAAGAGTAGTGAAGCAATGCAATCAAGCCTTCACAAAAGAGTAGTGAAGCAAGAACAGATCAAAAGTTCGATATCCACGGAAGAGTAGTGGAACGAATTTTTACCAAATGAAAGCCACTCGACGGAAACTTCTTGTCTTTATTTTTGCTTTATTCTTGTTAACACAAAAATAAGCAAAGAGGGGCAGCTGCCGACAGTCGTTTTTGTTCGAGTCCCGATTCATTATAAATATTATAATAATATTATATTATTATTATTATTATTATTATTAATTCTTACAATTTTACAGGTCCAAATACACATTAAACCCGAAGGCCCAATTACAACTAAGGCCTGATTACAACAAAACCCGAGTGCCTAATCCCAGCAGATCAAGACCCGATTCAGGCCCGGACTTGACCCGAACATCCCAACAGGCCCAGAAGTAAACCCAAATGTTGCTAAGGTTTCATCTCATCTCCAGTGTTGCATAGATCTCAGCCTTTGGATCTGGAGAGGTCCAACGGTCCCAAGTGCAACCAGCAAGAACCCTAGGGTTCTCATTAAACCCTAGGGCTATTCCGACCGCCACCATAGTGGTATGATGTCTCCGCCCCCGAATGCTCCAACCAACAGTAGCCACGTAGCTGCCACGTCCTCGCCAGATTCGCAAGATCTGGGTGCATTTAATACACCCAGACTCTCCATCGCACAACTCACCACCCCTAGGGTGAGTCACCACCGTAGCTCCGATGAATCACCGGGGTACACTCCATTAACCGATCCGAAAAGGGACTCAAAGAACCCTATAAATAGGGTGAACCTGTACATAACAAGAAGAGAGAGAACAAGAACGGAGCAAGCAAGCCAAAAATAGCAACCAAACCACAAAAAATCATAAAATAAAGAAAAATGAAAGCCTTACCGCTGTTGGAATTTTCAAGCATCGCCAGAAAAAGTTGAACTTCGAAGGTATAAATCTAGATCTACTTCGATTTAAGGCTTTTTAGGGTAAAGGGACACCGGATTTGGCTTTAGGAATATAGAAGGATTAATTTGGTATATTCGGGTAAATTCTGGCCATCGTGAGTGGTGGCCGGTGGTGGGTGTCGGTGCCGACATACTGTGGTCGAATTCCCTCCGGTGAAGGAATCTTAGAGAGGGACGAGAGAAAAGCATTTTGAGGAAATGAGGCTTAAAGCCTCTTGGATTGGTTTTAGGGTTCATATATACTCCTCCTCGAACGGTGTCATTTTGGGGAGAGAGTGTTGGTGTAATTTTGAGAGAGGGGAAATCTCATCCGAGGTCCTTGTAACTTTTGTAACTATTCAATTTAGTCACTAAAAGCATGTTTTCGTATATTTTAATTTAATCTTCAAGTTTTATTAATTCTTATTTTGATCATTGCCACATATATATGTATATTTAGGTTAAATATCATTTTAGTCCCTTAAATATTAATAAATTGTATTTTAATCATGTATTAGTAATTTAAGTTAAATTATATAATTAGTACATAATTATAGTAGTATTTCGAATTAGGATAATTAATTTTAATATTATATGCTTTAATTATTAATTATTAATTATTATTATATAATTAATTAATATTAGTATTTTAGGATTATTATCATACATAATTTAATTTAATATGGTTTTAATATTAAATATTATAATAGGACTAGTAATTTTTATTTATTATTTATATTAAATTATTTGTAAATTAATTTAAATACAAATTTATAATTTATTGTAAAGAAACTAATTAATAAATAACGGTATCAATTTTGGGCGTTACGGGGTGCTAATCCTTCCCCATATGTAACCGACTCCCGAACTCATTTTTCTGGTAAGCAGACCCGAGTTGTATTATTTTAATATTATTCTTAGGAATTTTATTAAAATAATATAATATTTTGGCGATCAATCTCACCAAATCAAAAGATTGGTGGCGACTCTACAACTTGGTATTTGATCTGATTCAAGGAGGATAAACACTCACTTTTTCGAGACTAGTTACACCTTTGGGGTGTACTATTTGCAATCTCCGTCGCCGGGCAGAGAAACCTATCGACAACATCGATATAACGATGACCCTGTTGATACTGGTTTGCCACGCATGGAACCTCCATGAACCGAAACAACAAGCACATAAATGGAGACAACAAGGGGGCCGCTGCCAGGTTCTTTGAAAACTGGTTCAGTTTTAGCAACAATTCCCTCTCTACTCGAGTTACCAAGTTTTCTACTACCCACGGTAGGCATATCTCTGATTGATTGGTCTCAATATTGTTGTTTAAATTCAGATAATGAACAACCGAAGTTTCACGCACTGATCATTACCTTCTTTTGACAATGTTTTCGTGTGACATAGACATCAACAGACTAACAAAGAAAGCTAAAAAATCAAGGCCACGTGAGGAATACCCTGTGGGAAAACAACCAGCCAAGGCTTTAAAGAGAGGAAGAACGATGGGACCAGATTTGTGGGGGCTTTCTGCCAATCAAATGTTGGAGATGTGTCCCCAAATGTGCTAGGAGCATTTTGCACAGACACCAGGAAGCCTTGTGATTTTAATCACTCGTCTAGTAATGGCAATGACCAGCTCCGCGTGGGCCGTGGCCCTGGGTATTTATACCTTTACCACATGCTTTTAACTTAATAGACTGCTTCGCCTTGTTTTAACTTAAATTTGTGTGACAGATACCCAGATGAAATATTGAGCACAAAGATCATAGGAGAGAGGCAATTCGGAAAGGCCGTGAAGCTATTCAGTTCTACTACTAATCTGTTGAGTGGAAAAATTGATTATCGCCATACGTATATCAATTTCACCAACATTGAAGTGCAATTGAATGAAAGCACTGTAGTAAAGACGTCCTGCAGCTCTTGGTCCGGGTTTTGCTGCTGGAACTACAGATGGGCCTGGAATGTTTGGTTTTCAACAAGGCGACACAGAGGTTCGCACTTGGCGTTTGCCGATTGGCATCCATCATATCGAGCCATAACTTGCTATCCTGGGTCTCTCGTCTTTGAACCTAAGATTCTGATACCCCGTACCTCTCTTTGTGCAGATCAATGAGTTTTGGAAACAATTAAGGGATTTGTTAAAAGAGCCTAGCAAATACCAGGTGGATTGCCAACAACCTAAGCCAGTTTTGCTTAGCACTGGCTAAATGTTTGAACCCTATGCCTGGGCGGTAAGACCATAAATTTTAACTTGGTGTCAGCGTGTGGATAACAATATATAGCGCATTGAATGTAAATCCTTTCTTTATTCTGTCTCACACGTCTCCACATTTGTGCAGCCCGCTATACTTCCCATTCAAATGCTGAGTTTAGGGAATTTTGTAATCCTATCTGTACCTGGAGGTTTGCTTTTTCGTAACTGATGAGTTAAATTCTTCTCTTTATGGGGAAGTTTTACAGTATTCTGCAGGGTTAAGTTTTCTTCCCTAATCACATTGCAGAATTCATGACGATGGCCGGTTGACGGCTAAGGGAAGCAGTTAAAGAGACATTGATAAACAATGGAAATGGAGAATTTGATGATGAGACACACGTGGTAATAGCAGGGCTTACAAACACGTATTCTCAGTATGTAGCAACTTTTGAGGAGTACAAGCAGCAACGGTATGAGGTATATTGGAAGAATATGACAACTCAGATCATACAACAATATAGTAGTTACGCGGCTGCTTTTTATTTATAGGCATGTATACAATGATATATGCAGGCTGCTTCGACGCTATATGGTCCTCGTACGTTATCAGCTTACATCCAAGAGTTCACGAAACTAGCAAAAGCAATGGCTACGGGTGAAATGCCCGCCGTTGTTGGTTTGTTACCACCGGATCTCTCCTCTGTTCAAATCAGCCTCTTACAAGACCCTCTAGGAGACTCACCGCCACCAGGAAAAAGATTTGGAGACATGGAGGAAGATGTTGCTCAACCAAAAGGCGGCTCATTCAAGAAGGGAGATAAACCAAGGGCTACGTTTTGGAGCGCTAATCCAAGAAATGATCTGTGCTGATAGAAGGCACATTTGCAGTAGTTGAGATGCTTCAAGGGGAGAGGTGGGTTCCGGTTTACGATGATGACGATTTTAGCTTGGTTTTCAAGTGGAATGTTCATAAAAGTGGCATGTATGGCTTAGCCACCATTGAATGGGAAGTACCGGAGGTTGCTGCTTCTGGGGTATATAGGCTTAGGCACTTTGGGTCGTCTAAGAAAACTAAGGACTCTCCGAATGAATACTACACAGGTGCATCAAGTGCATTTGTTGGGAAAATAGACCCCTTGTAAATCAACAATCCATTTAGATCACAACATTAACAAAAATACTTGAAAAATAAAAGAGAGAAAAACACAATAATTTAACGTGGAAAACTCCCAAATGGAGAAAAACCACAGGCGTTGTCAAAAGACAACCAAGAGAAAAAAATATTTACTATGTGGAAAATTATTACAACCACACTACAAAATATTTAACTCTCACACATGCCCAAAAGCTAAAATACACCCCAAGAGAATTTCCCTTTAAATTCTCTACTAGTATAGCTAATAGCTTTCTAGTACACCACTTGTATTTTGGTGATTGACATACATTTAACCAAAGGGAAATGTTCTATTTATAGGCTAAGATTTTTCCATCATTTGTTAATTTCCAATGTGGGATTTGGCCAATTTTTGCCAAAAACTAACAAATCTCCACCTTGGCAAAAATTCCATACAATTCTTCACCATAAAAACAACAGCTACCTCAATAACACCATCAGCTATGATAGTCACAATTCTAAAAACAAGAATTGTCATACTCCACCATAAGAGTATACACACTTGGAATTCACTAACTCCAAGAATTTTTACCTCGATCAGTTCATGTCAAAAACTGCTAATAAGTTAAGGTGCAACTTCCAATGTTGACTTTCTAGGAAGTTCATTAGCCATCGACATCAATTCCACCACACACCTTGCATCAACTGTCAACCAATGCCCATGTGTAAATGTGGACATGCTACCTTTTCATACATCATTTTCCATGGCAACTCAATTGGTAGCTATCATGCCATGAGGATATATATCTTTCTTTACAAAGCAAATTCATCGTCTTCATTTTCAAAGACAACTACATTAGTAGCATCACTTTTGGAGCCATTAGCCGAATTAGCTCCACCATTTTTGCAATCCTTCTTTAGATGTCCAGGTTGCCCACATCCCCAGCAGATAATTTTCCTTTTGGAGCCTTTATACTTCTTCCTATTTCCAAAAACCGACAATGCTCCACTTTCAGAAGATTTGTTCTCTCCATTTTTCAGCCTTCTTTCTTCCGAAATCAGCTTACTTGTCACTTCTGAAAAATTCACATTCTCTTTCCCGTACATTAAAACGGTTTGCATGTGCTCATAAGAAGATGGAAGAGACCAAATAAGTCTCAATGCTTTATCTTCATCATCAATCTCCACTCCAATAGATTCCAGTTCAGAAACAATCCCATTGAGTGCACTAAGGTGGTCAGAAATTTTTGTACCTTCTTCCATTTGCAATTTGTGAAATTTCTCCTTCAAATATAACCTATTTGAAAGACTTTTAGCTTGGTACATTTCCTCAAGCTTTTCCCAAAGCTCCTTTGTTGATGACCATCTAGCAACATTAGCAAGAACATTTTTTGCTAGACAGAGACGAATCTGACTTGCTGCTCTCATGTCTAACTCCTCCCATTCTTCTTCACTCATCTTGGATTTTCCCTTGTCTCCACTGCTGTCACTAGGTTTATCTGGTTCCTTTCCTTCGAACAAAGAAGCTGGCTTTCCCTTTAAGGCCTTATACAATCCAGACTGGATTAGTATATCCTTGACTTGTACTTGCCACAACCCAAAATTAATTCTCCCATCAAATTTCTCAATATCAAATCTGAAACTCATTTTTGCTCAAAAATGCTACAGTGATCTCACACGTGAATAATGAGTGAACAATTGTGTCTACAAAATGCACTAAGAAAGTTTCCAGGAAAGATTGGGGGGACACAAATGGTACCGCTTAAGTCCCAACCTCCTTAGGCGATTATAGCCTTTGTGACAAAACTTTCTTGGCTGCACTTACTTACACAATACCACACTCAATAAACACAATAACGTATTTAAAGGACCTCCAGTTGGACCACAACAATTTCTAAAAAAACTTTTCTGATGTAGAAGATCGGACAAAGCCGCAACCACAGAGCATACTAAGAATTTTAAAGAAATTCTTACACCACCTTAAAGTTTATCTTTTACCAAACCATTGACTCTGATACCAATTGTTGGGAAAATAGACCCCTTGTAAACCAACAATCCCTTTAGATCACAACATTAACAAAAATACTTGAAAAATAAAAGAGAGAAAAACACAATAATTTAACGTGGAAAACTCCCAAATGGAGAAAAACCACAGGCGTTGTCAAAAGACAACCAAGAGAAAAAAATATTTACTATGTGGAAAATTATCACAACCACACTTCAAAATATTTAACTCTCACACATGCCCAAAAGCTAAAATACACCCCAAGAGAATTTCCCTTTAAATTCTCTACTAGTATAGCTAATAGCTTTCTAGTACACCACTTGTATTTTGGTGATTGACATACATTTAATCAAAGGGAAATGTTCTATTTATAGGCTAAGAATTTTTCCATCATTTGTTAATTTCCAATGTGGGATTTGGCCAATTTTTGCCAAAAACTAACAGCATTCACGGTGGCGTGAATACCCTCGGTGTAATCTGCATCTTGTTTAGCACAAAATAAGGCATAGTTGTTCATCCACTTAAGTTTTTATGAGATTTCAAATCCAGACAACTCTAATGTGTTGAAATTTCACATTAAAACTAGCACATTACAAACGGTACTCGACATAACCAAAACGACAGAGAAGTATCAACAAACGAAAGCGTGGACAAAAAAAAATCCTAAACACCTGCTTAAAAAGACTGTTTAAATAACAATTAACTTCTCAAACTACGCCGTTTTATTTACTTAAAAATGGTGTGTAACACTACGTAATTGTTCATTGTTGATATAATCATCGATATTGATTTATTGCATTTGGCTTATGCATTTCCTTTTTCTCCTTTCTATTGGAAAACAATTGAATCAATGTCGGTTATTGTATTGATTGTAAAAACATATCCCTGAAAATCATGGAAACTTGAGATTTGTTAATCATTGCAAAAACAAATGCTTGTAAGTTGTAATGCATTTGCTGGAGGTGAAGTATGTTTCAAATCCTGAAATGGATGTTTGATAGGTGTTCCGAAGTTAAAACAAAGTTGTTAGTGTAATGCATATGCAGTCAGGGATAGATCGTTCGTCCCTGAAATATTTTCTTTGTATTTTATATTTGATAATATGTTTTTGTTCCTTTGAAATTTTATAAGATGGTTGTCTTCTAAAATTTTAAAAGTTTATCCGCTTGCATAAAATCATGGGTCCGTCATTGGATGCAGATATAGTTTTTGCTTAGATATTATCAGTACTGAATCGACGAAATAACTATGGCCTTGATCTTTTTCTTTTATCTGTTGACGAGGGCATAACAGGGTATAGGGATGAATTACTTGAAACCATCAAAAGAAATGAACTTCTGGTGCGTTTTTCTTTTAATCTTATTGAAATTTCTTCCGAAAACCTATTATTGTTGTTCAAAAGAAATGAACTGTTTCAAGTTGTTTGCTTTGATCGTTTAGAAACTCTTTTCTTCATTTTTTTGTATTGGATTATTCTTCTTGTTTGTTATGCAATATGGGCTGCCACTAAAAATTGTTTCGTACAAGGATTTGTATGGATAGACAATGGATGAAATAGTAAAGATGATTGGCTTAAAAAATAGCTACACGTTTTGTTGTGTTTTCCGTCGTCATGTATATGTGATACGAGTTGCTGGTTTCATTATTTCTGCAATTTTTGTTGGTTTTGAGTTGTAGAGCTCCTTTGTTAAGGTTTATGTATAGATGGTATTGCAGCAAGTCCCATAATGTCACACTAACTAGCTGTTGGTGGTGGTTAATTTCAGGCCTTTATTCTCCAAATGCATTTCGAGGTTTATCAAAGGTCGGCATTGGTCGTAATCAAGGCCTAAACAGTGATGCTAAGAAAGATATTGGCCTCCCATGTTCTCATTTCTGGTATTTTCAAAGCTTCCAAGTGAAAGGTTAGGCAAGCAAAGCAGTTCACTGTGTTCTTTCAGCTGCTAGAAGAACCAATTCACTTTGGAGCTCATGGATTATGGGAATAATAATAGGGGAAAGCATCTTTAGTTGGCAGGCAAACCTAGCTCTCAATTTGTTTGGAATTGGATGTTATTTCTTATCTGCAAGAAATATCAACCAGGTTTCTTGCACAACCCACGGGATTGGAATGTGGACCAGAAATACCAAATCATATGATTGAAAGTAAGGGGTAATAAAGGGTTAGTTAGCCTTCCACTGTTGGCTTTTGGCAAAGTCCCACATTGGTTGTGTATAAGGAGGAGGGGAAATTCTTTTGTTATAAATAAAGCTATCCTCCTCCTTAGTTTATCATCCAACAAATATAAGCCTTTTTCTATATTAAAGGCTATTTGTATTCTTTCTCTCTTTGTAATATTTCCTCTATTAGTGAAATATTTTGGTGTTCTCTTTTATGTCTATTTAATAGCTATTGTCGGGTATAGTTGTTGTTAATTATTGTCCTATTAAAATTACTTGTCTTGGTAGTTCTGTCTAAGGAAAGTGGGTTTTTAGAAGGACCATTGTGACCCCTCCTCTTTCCTGGGAATATACCTTAGGGTGATTTTTAGTACAATCATTTTCACACTAGTCACATAGATAATAGTTTCGAAGGTGAATCTGTTATTGGTGGAAATTAACCGAATTCTACAACAATTGGTATCAGCGCTCTTGGTTTATTTTAGTATGCTCTGTGGTTGCAGCTTAGGCTGATCTTCCACATCATAAAAAATTTCCTTGGGATAATTGACATTCCGCATTGGCAGCTATTAAATAGAATTTGTAGCACAAATGGCATACGCTTCTTCATCTTCAATTTTGGCAAGATATGCTGTGACAAATGTTAGATTTGCAGTGGAGATTTTTTATGGCACCAGTCATTTCGGCATGTGGCAAAGTGAGGTTCTAGATGCCCTATTTCAGCAGGGTCTAGACATTGCTATTGAAGGAGAGAAACCAGATGATGTTGAGGAGAAAGAATGGAAGAGGATCAATAGAATGGCATGTGGTACTATTCGATCGTGTCTTTCTAGAGAGAAGAAGTATGCATTTTCTAAGGAAACTTCTGCAAGTAAATTGTGGAAGGCACTGGAGGAGAAATATTTGAAGAAAAGCGGTCAGAACAAACTCTACATGAAAAAGAGATTATTCCTCTTCAACTATGTACCAGGTACCACTATGAATGATCACATTACTAGCTTTAATCATCTGGTAACTGATCTGATGGATATGGACGTGACTTTTGAAGATGAAGATCTGGCTCTGATGTTGATGGGATCACTTCCTGATGAGTTTGAGTATCTTGAAACTACTCTACTTCATGGGAAGGTTGATGTGTCTCTCAGTGAAGTAACTGCTGCCTTGTATAGTTATGAATTGAGAAAGAAAGGCAAACAAGAAAACACAAGTGTCGAAGCAGAAGCTCTTGTTGTTAGAGGCCGTTCGAAGAGTCAGAATAAAGGAAGCAGAGGGAGATCGAAGTCAAAGTCCAGATTTAGCAAAGATGAATGTGCCTTTTATCGAGAAAAAGGGCACTGGAAGAAAGAATGTCCCAGGCTAAAGAATAAAGGCAAACCTGAAAGGGGGAAGGCTGTCTCAGAATCAAATGTGGTCGAGTATGATGATACAGATTCAGATTTCGCATTCGCTGCTACTCCATCAACCAGCTGTTCCAGTTCATGGCTGTTAGATTCAGCTTGTAGCCACCATATGACCCCCAATAGAGAATGGTTCTTTGATTTTAAAGAACTAAAAGGTGGAATTATCTACACAGCAAATAATTCCCCTCTTGACACACTTGGGATTGGTTCAATTCGCTTGAGGAATCAGGATGGATCAATCAGAACCTTAACAGGTGTCCATTATGTACCAGATTTAATGAGAAATCTCATCTCTGTGGGAACCTTAGAGTCAAAAGGTTTAGAAGTGAGGGGAAAATATGGGATTATGAGGATTATCTCTGGTGCATTAGTGATAATGAAGGGAATCTGAAAAAGAAACAATGTGTATTACTTTCTGGGTAGTACAATTGTTGGGACAGCAGCAGTGGCAGCTTCTACTGATGAACATGAGTCAGAAGCAACCAGGTTATGGCATATGCGCTTGGGGAATGTTGGTGAAAAATCCTTGAAATTACTCATAGATCAAGGATTATTGAAGGGTGCTCGGACTTGCAAATTAGCTTTTTGTGAGCATTGCATCAAAGGGAAGAAGACGAGGGTGAAATTTGGAACAACAATCCATGATACTAAAGGTATTTTGGATTATGTTCATTCAGATGTATGGGGGCCTTCCAAGACAACTTCATTGGGAGGAACACACTATTATGTCACCTTTGTTGATGATTTTTCCCGGAGAGTTTGGGTGTATCCAATGAAGACAAATGATGAGGTGCTAGGATTTTTCCTTAAATGGAAAAAGATGATGGAAACTCAAACAGGCAGAAAAATCAAACGTCTCTGTACAGACAATGGTGGAGAGTACAAAAATGATCCATTTCTGAAAGTCTGTGAAGAGGAAGGTATTGTCAGGCACTTCACTGTCAGAGGTACACCACAACAAAATGGGGTGGCAGAGCGTATGAACCAGACATTAGTGGAGAAGGTTCGGTGTATGTTGTCTAATACTGGGTTAGGCAAAGAATTTTGGGCTGAGGCTTTGGTCTATGCTTGTCACCTTGTCAACCGCTTACCATCGACTGCTATTGGTGGTAAAACACCATTAGAGAAATGGTTTGGAGTACCTGCTACTTATTATGATTCCTTACATGTGTTTGGTTCCACTGCATACTACCATGTTAAGGAGTCAAAGCTGGATCCAAGAGCAAAGAAGGCGATCTTTATGGAGATCACCTCTGGTGTGAAAGGCTATCGTCTTTGGTGTCCAGAAACAAAGAAAATAATCTTCAACAGGGATGTTACCTTTGATGAATCTACCATGTTGAGAAAGGTGACTTCAGAAAAATTAGACCAGACAGATGGAACTCCCAAACAGGTGGAGTTTGAAGGAAGCAAGATTGTCCCAACCAGTAAAGAAATTGATGTTGACTCTCCTATGGTAGAAGAAGAGTCAGATGAAGAAGAGGTTCAGACCCAAGAACCTCCACAGCAACATGAATCAATTGCACTCAGAAAGGGAAAGAGGACCATTAGACAACCTGCTCGTTATGCTGATATGGTCTCTTTTGCATCACCAATTGCAATTGATGACGTTCCTGCCACTTTTAATGAAGCAGTTCAAAGTTCAGAACATAAAAAGTGGAGGATCGCCATGAATGAAGAAATGCAATCCCTTCAAAAGAATCAGACGTGGAAACTAGCTAGTCTTCCGAAGGGAAAGAATGCAATTGGGTGCAAGTGGGTATATGCAAAGAAAGATGGATTTCCTGACATCCGCTACAAAGCAAGATTGGTGGCTAAAGGTTACGCTCAAACGGAGGGAGTTTATTATAATGAAGTATTTTCTCCAGTTGTAAAACATTCCTCCATCAGAATTTTGTTGGCTTTGGTAGCATAGTTGGATTTGGAACTAGTTCAGATGGATGTAAAAACTGTATTTTTACATGGAGACTTGGATGAAGAAATCTACATGACTCAGCCAGATGGATTCAAATTTGCTGAAAAAGAAGAGATGGTGTGCAAATTAGAAAAATCGTTGTACGGATTGAAGCAATCTCCAAGGTAGTGGTACAAGCGATTTGACAATAGGGCAGAAGTACACAAGAAGCAAATATGATCATTGTGTGTATTTACGTGAGCTAGAAGACGGATCCTATATATATCTTATTCTTTATGTTGATGATATGTTGATAGCTTCCAGGAGTCAGACAGAAATTGTGAAACTAAAGACTCAATTGAACAGAGAGTTTGAGATGAAGGATCTTGGTGAAGCGAAGAAGATTCTAGGCATGGAGATATCAAGGGATAAGAAATTGGGGAAGCTTTGTTTGTCTCAGAAAGAATATCTGAGGAAGGTACTAAAACATTTTGGCATAAATGAGATGTCAAAACCAGTTAGTACACCTCTTGCTCCTCATTTCAAGCTCGGTGCATCAATGTCACCTAAGGATGATGCAAAATGGGAATACATGTCAAAGGTTCCGTATACAAGTGTTGTTGGTAGCTTGATGTATGCAATGGTGTGTATGAGACCCGATATTTCACAGGCAGTTGGGGTTGTGAGCAGGTATATGCATGATCCTAGAAAGGAGCATTGGCAAGCTGTGAAATGGATGCTGCGGTATATTCTGAACACCGTAGATGTTGGTTTGGTCTTTCAACAGGACAAATAAGACGGTCAATGTGTAGTTGGGTATTGTGATTCAGACTATGCAGGTGATTTGGACAAGCGTCGATCAACTACTGGTTATGTGTTTACATTTGCAAAGGCACCAGTCAGTTGGAAGTCCACCTTACAGTCAACAGTGGCTTTGTCTACTACAGAGACAGAGTATATGGCAGTTACAGAGGCTGCGAATGAGGTAATTTGGCTTCAAGGGTTGCTTGGTGAATTGGGAATGGAACAAAAGCACATCAAAGTGCACTGTGACAGTCAGAGTGCTATTCATTTAGCAAAGAACCAGGTTTACCATGCAAGGACGAAGCACATCGATGTTCGATATCACTTTGTACGAGAGATTCTAGAAGAAGGTGGAGTCATAATCCAGAAGATTCAGACCACTGAGAATCCTGCTGATATGTTGACAAAAGTGGTAACTGCGGTCAAGTTTAAACATTGTTTAGACTTGGTCAATATTGTTACAAATTAAAAGATTGTTTTTTTAGAGATGTGTGTGGAATTTGCCAAGGTGGAGATTTGTTGGTTTTTGGCAAAGTCCCACATTGGTTGTGTATAAGGAGGAGGGGAAATTCTTTTGTTATAAATAAAGCCATCATCCTCCTTAGTTTATCATCCCACAAATATAAGCCATTTTCTATATTAAAGACTATTTGTATTCTTTCTCTCTTTGTAATATTTCCTCTATTAGTGAAATGTTTTGGTGTTCTCTTTTATGTCTATTTAATAGCTATTGTCGGGTATAGTTGTTGTTAAGTATTGTCCTATTAAAATTACTTGTCTTGGTAGTTCTGTCTAAGGAAAGTGGGTTTTAAGAGGGACCATTGTAACCCCTCCTCTTTCCTGGGAATATACCTTGGGTTGATTTTTAGTACAATCATTTTCACACTAGTCACCTAGATAATAGTTTCGAAGGTGAATCTGTTATTGGTGGAAATTAACCGAATTCTACAACATCCACCTCATAACATGCCCACTAATGCCGGCTTGATTCGTCCTACTAATCTGTAGACTTTCCTAATCAAATCTTTGCAAATATATAATTAAATTCGTTATTATTTATTTTGTAATTATAGCGCGTCAAGGTTTGTTTGATGTTTAATTGAATATTGTCGGATTCGTCGTGTTTTAGGTGATGTTATCATTCAATATTCACCCAACCAAGGTCTTGCAATTCGAGGGAATCATGTAAATTGCAATGAACATATGGCACATGGACCATAAGGCATGGCTACTAAGATCGACATTTGGGATGTGGGGATGGGACATCTTCCTTGGAATTCACCACCATTCATTTTGGCACGTTTTGCCAATGCCATTGCAAGTAGTGGCACTATTATTTTGCTTTTTCTATTACCCCATGCTTCTATTATTATTATTAAGGTCCATTCTATTTTTTCTTCTCTTGGCTATGTTCTGATTGAAGTCCCTACCTAGCGAAATCGATTCTTCTTGTACATGTACTACCTTAACCTAAGAAAGCTTGACAATGTCACCTCCAAATCCCCAAAGCAAGCCACTATTTCTCCAAAGTTGCTTGAAGTTAAAGGGAAGAATGTGAAAAATTATATGAGAATCATTTTTCACTTATCCTTTAAAAGTCTTCGGCTGATCATTGGATTCGTGAATTAATCAAAATGAAGATCATGATTCACCAATAACACAAATGTCATCAGTTTTTACTCAATAATTTGTTGGGTCAAAGATTGCTGCAACTGCAAGCCATGTGCGATTAATTTGAAATTTTTGTTTTCTTCATATATATATAAAACTTACCTTCACATTTTCCTATTTTCAAAATGTTCTTAGGGCACAAAGAACACTAATATGCATCACCACATGCTCGTAGAGGTATAACCAAAATGAATTTTTCTACTTACAGATTTAAAGTCTGCATTATTTAATACTTAAGTTTGACATCATCCTTTACTTCATTTCACATGCTTGTGGGAAGCTCACAGGTACACGATTATTTAACCATTGTTTAAATTGAAAAAATCAATAAAATTGGATTGGCCTAATCGAACAAACTGGAAAAGTAACGTGATAATCTTAAGAGGCGTGCCCTTGCCTGTTTAATAGTTCATATGCAATTGTTATTTCAGAAAAGAACATAAAAAAGTCCCTCTATAGGCCACCGATAGTAGTGGAAAAAATATATTCTTCCTCATCCCAGTTGTTTTAGAAACATACACAACGAACCCTTCACCATGGGTCAGACAATCACAAGTTCAAAATAATCTGTTAAAGACTCCATTATTAACTATTGAAGAAAAATGCAGAAGAAATGTGTAAATTTGTATATCACAGTAGCTTACAATTACATAGCTATTTAAAGACTCAAACGAGATGTAGCCTAACTACCACAGAACTGTTGCAACATATTAACCAACTAACCACTTAACCACTTGAATCTAACTACCTAACCAAATATAGTTTAACATTCACCCTGCTTCTTACAAACTTCATTAAGTTCAAAAACACATAACTTGCTTCTGAACAATTCGAACTTCGCCAAAGGAAGAGGTTTTGTTAAAATATCTGCAACTTGGATGTTAGTTGGAACATAATTGACTTGGACTTCATGTGCTGCAACCTTTTCTCGCACAAAGTGTAAGCCTAACTCGATATGCTTGCTCTTTGCATGCAAAATAGGGTTTACAACCATAGCAACCGCACTGGTGTTATCAAACCAAACCTTAAGCTCTTCAGGCAATGCAATTTTCATTTTCGTGTAGAACAACCTTTACCCATACAACCTCAGATGTAGCATCAGCAAGACTCCTATGCTCAGCTTTTGAAGTGGATCTAGATAATGCTCGTTGTTTTTCGAACTCCATGCCAGCAGATGACTCCTATTGTAAACACAATACCCAAATATTGATATACTGTCATCAGCATCTCCACCCCAATCAGAATCTGAAAAAGCATTAAGCACCATCAGTCTCTAAACTTGAGCTGAAAACCAAAGTCCAGCCTCTAACGTTCCTCGTAAAAACGTAAAATTCGCTTGACAGTAAGCCAATGTACCTCGGTGGACTCTTGCAAAAATTGTGCAGCTTTGTTAACTGCAAACGAGATGTCTGGTCTAGTATGACAAATATATTTAAGTGCTCTGACTACACTTAGATATTGTTGTGGATTGATTAACACTTCCCCATCACTCTTGCTAAGCTTGGTTATTGTTTCCATGGGAGTAGAAGCAAGGTTCACATCAAGCATTTTATTTTTTTTGCAGCAACTCAGTGATAAATTTCTTTTGACAGAGAAACAAACCACTGTTTGATCTATGCACCTCTATGCCAAGAAATAACTTAAGTTGTCCGAGATCTTTTAAGGATAATTTTTCATGCAATTCATGAATTACTTGGTCAATCTCCAACTGATAGCTCCCTGTGATGAGAATGTCATCTACATATATGACCATATATACCACTTCACTTCCACCTTGGCAAATAAACAACGAAGAGTCTGCCCTTGAAGACTTAAACCCTAAGCTAAGCAAATATTCTCGTAACTTAATAAACCAATTTCTTAGAGCTTATCTTAACCCATACAACACCCTTTTTAACTTGCACACCAAGACATATCCATAAGTGGATCGCTCTTCAAAACCAGGAATCTATTGCATGTAGACATACTCACTTAAGTCACCTTTTAGGAAGGCATTGTTCACATCCACCTGGCTTATCTGCCATTGGCATGAAACAACCAATGAAATCAAAATATTCACTGTAAAGAACCAAACCACATGACTAAAAGTATCCATAAAATCATACCCAAGTATATGAGAATACCCCTTGGCAACTAGTCTAGCTTTCAATCTTTCTACATATTCATCAACATTTTTCTTCACCTTAAAATGCCATTAATTTGCAACCAATGGCTTTTCTCCCAGCTGACAATTCCATAATATCCCATGTGCTATTACTGAGAAGGGCATTGTATTCAGCCATAACACTCACCCTCCAGTCATCATCTTTGAGACCAGCTTGAATGTCTCCAGGCACATATTTGCATTGAACGGTAAAAGCTTTTGGCTTAAAAATCTCATGCTTATTTCGAGTGATCGTAACATGAGTATTACTCGTTCTTGTATCCTGAACACTTTCTTGATTCTGATCTTGCTCACCAGGTACATCTTGTTCAGGATCAACAGAAAGAGAAACACCACCAGAAACGTTATATGTTTGTTCTAAAGGCTGCACATCTGGATCATTTCTTGTAGTTGCAGGTTGATAAGCATTAATTGTTTCTAGACTCTGATCATCATTAGAACTTGATCTTTGAACAGGCCTGTCATGCTCTTGTTGATTAGAAATAACTGGTAAGGCTCTCGATCGAAACATCTCATTAACATCTTTACTGCAGGGTAATGCTTTGTGAGCAAAAGGAAAAACATTTTTATTAAACACCACACTTTGTGATACATAGATCCTTCCATTCGCATCCATGCACTGATAACCATGATGCATTAGAGAATAGCCCAGGAAAACACATGCCTTGGAGAGAAAGTCCATCTTATGTGTATTAAACACTCTGAGATGAGGAAAACACTGACAACCAAATATTTTGAAAAAAAACTATAGTCATGAGGCTTACCATACTGCTTTTGATAAGGAGAAATATTACCGAGAATCTTCGAGGGCATCCTGTTAATAAGATAGATTGCACTGAGAATTGTATGAGAGTAGTACATTAAGGGCATTGATGCTTGAGCCATAGCAGTTTCAACTATATGCATGTGTTTTCTTTCCACTACCCCATTTTGTTGTGAGGTATGAGGACATGATCTCCTGAGTTTAACACCAAGTCGATGTGAGATAACATCCAGGAATCGAAACTCTCATCCATTATCTTTTTGTAATGCTAAAATGGTTGAATTAAATTGATTTGAAACCAGAGCAGCAAACATTTCAAAGAAAACAACAACTTCACTTTTATTCATTAAAAGATATACCTAGCTATTTCTTGAGTAGAAATCCACAAAACTCACAAAATATATGAAACTATTATAAACAGTAGGGTCAGGACTAGGGCTGTAAATAAGACGAGACAGATCGCGAGCTACTCAAGATCGACTCGATCAAGGCTCGATAAATACTCGGATTGAATGGACTCGACTCGAGCTCGGACTCGAGTTCTTAACGAGCCGAAACGAGCTACTCGATATTCGACTCAAAAAGTTCGTGAGCAGCTCAAAAAAATGTTATATTATAATTTTACATTTTTTAAAATTACATTATTAAAAATACACTATTGATAATTATAATATTTTAAAAATATATTAAAATTTCTATAATACAACTACTCTCAAAATTTAATTAATGTCTTTATAATGAACCTTAACTCCTAAACCCTAAATCATAAATCATAAACCCTAAACATTAAACCCTAAACTCTAAATTCTAAACTATAATACCTAAACACCAAATACTAAATTATACTTACCTCATAAATCCATACCAAATCGATTAATTAATGTCTTTGTAATAAACCCTAAACTCTAAACCCTAAATACTAAACCTTAAACCATAAACTATAAACTATATACTATAAACCCTAAATCTAATTATGTGATAGGGATTAAGTTATGTACATGAAGGCAACATACAAATTATGCAAAATAAGGTTATGTGACTCCTAAATAAATCATTCGCATACTTATACATAAACATATCAACATACAAAATAAATATACAACAAATTAAAGAAAATAAACCTAAATATGGACTAAATTAAGAGAAACCTAAATGCGAGGACTAATTTAAGCTAAATATACTAACTTTAGAATGATGATTAAATTCAAGTAAATGTAAAATTAAACTTACAAAATTGGAATTAAACCAATGACTTAAATACAAAATGCGCATAAACTATAGGGTCTTATATGCAATTGATCCTATTCGGTTTAAGCTAAAATAATATGAAAAATAACATAAATGACACCTGAACATTTAAAACAAATAAGAAAATTTAAACAAATGTGATTGAATTGCAAAAATTAAAATATAACATACCAAACTATAAATTTATTAAACATGCGTATACATATTAAACTAATGACTAAATTTAAATAAATATAAAATTCAACATACAAATCAAGAATTAAATTAGGGATTTACAAAAGGGTGCTCAAGTTTGGGGAACTATAACTTAATTTACCAAAAGATTAATATGAAACCTAAATTTAACTAAACCTAAACTAAACTCACGCACACAAAATACCAAACACAGCCGCACAACCCCTTTATTCTCCAACAGCCTCTCTCGGTAGCTCTCTCAATCCCATCTCTCCCTCTCACACACACACGGTGCCACTCTCAACATGATGGTCCTCTTCTTCTCCGGCAAAGACCCTAATACAATAGGGTAAACCAGATCGAAAACTTCTACCCTTTAGGTTTCGAACTACCCAAATAAACCACTTTATTTCCCTACTAGTTTTGATTCATAATGGTAAGGTTTTGAAGGATGAAACTACTTTAGCTGATAATAAAGTCTCCGAAGATGGATTTCTGGTTGTCATGCTTAGCAAGGTATATACAAAAGGAAAAAAATCTTCAATTAATGTATTTCTTACTTTTATGTTTTGCTCATATTTCTTTTTGTTGTGATAATTACCAGAGTATTTGATTTATCTCCCATGAAAAGTTGTTTTAATTAGTGCAATTTCTTTCGTAGTTTAATAAATTTGTTGTTCTTATGGATGGTTAATTTGGGTTATTGAACTGACTTCGCCTTGCAATTGCTTTTGACGAACTGTCTTCATTGTTTAATATGGATATATATATGGTTTTCATTGAAAGTTTTAGGCTTTATTCTGTAAAATTTTGAACTAATAGTTTAATGCATGTTTTTGAACGAAAAAAATTTGTTAGCTTCTTCTATGTAGTAGAGTAGTTTGATATCTCTGAAAATATTTAGCAAATTCTGGTTCATGTGGCCCCTTTCTAAGTGCTTGCAGTTTTTAGTACTAATACATTTTCAATTCATTGTTTTTTTTCTTCCAGAGCAAGTCTTTGGGTTCAACCGATGTTTCTTCTGCTCAGGTTTTCATATTCATTTTGATAATTTCTTCTTATTAAGTTGAGCATTATACTCCAGTTTATGTATATAAAAAACTTCTTTCTTTTCTTCCTCGACAGTCGGCTTCATCAGCTCCCTGTACAATTGCACCTGCTTCTAATTCTACATTACACCTGCTGCAGTATACGATCTATGCCCTTCGAAAATCTTGGTGAACTTTTTTTTCATTCTTGCGTATCTTTTACCTGTATATCTGAAAACTT
The DNA here is from genome assembly GCF_006381635.1 of Hibiscus syriacus. NCBI lineage: Eukaryota > Viridiplantae > Streptophyta > Magnoliopsida > Malvales > Malvaceae > Hibiscus > Hibiscus syriacus. The sequence goes on along the minus strand of NW_024061764.1, from coordinate 589,565 downwards.
AAAAGAGAAAATCTTTCGCATGTGGCAACATTTAGGTTTTCCAAAGTGGAGATCCCGCTGTTGCTGAAGTTGTGTTGTCGAACATGGCTGTTGCACTTGACCGTGTGCTTTTGGATGTAGAGGTAGTTGTTCTAAAATGCTCTTTCAAGATGAATCTACAGTTTGTAACTTTTATGAACTTCCTTTTTCAGATACTGCATTTCGATCATAAGTTTTTATGAACTTCTACATGAAATATGATTCGACCTTTGATTGATTTCAGGTGAGTGGACAAATACCACACTGTCTTATTATAGTGGTTTCTTTAGTTATGTTGATTTAGGTTGCAGAAAACTCCGTTGATAATTGAATATGGTTTTGTCAAGAAATATATAGTTGTTCAATTTCATAACTCTATTAAGGTGAACCAATACATTAGATGTTCACGTTAGTGATTAGGACATATATGAATGTCACAAGTAAGGTTATATAAATTGTTGATTAATTATATATTTGAAGACAATCTAAGGTTGAAATTGTTTTATATTTTGTATTCTATCTCGTGGTTCATTCGTTGTATATTTCAAAAATTTCACTTCTTCCCAGAAACATATTATTTTACCTGTCCCATAAATATAATTTAATTCTTATCAACTGTTACATAAGCTGTTAATTGTCATTCCTAGTATTGGTTTTGGTGCTCTGTCCCTTGTTTTGTGTGTCTGCAGGGCATGGATTCGAGCATGACCAGCATGGGCGACGACAACATTGGTTTCGGTGGATGGTCGACCAGCATGGGTCTTCCTCAGTGGGTTCACGTGGGTGGCGCACTGTCTCGGGCTTCCTCCTGGTGGATTTCCACCATATGTTAATATAATAAATATGAGTAATAATAATACTAATCATTATTATAAAAAAACTTCAAATCTTATATTAATTATCCTAAATTTCTTGTAATTGTATTTTTATTTTTTAGATTTTTTATAGTTCATACATTCATATTATAATGTATTAGTGATGGTTGATTAAAGGGAAAATTATTTATATATTTTAAATGTAATATAAGATTTTTGTAGGTTCAAATTCTAGTTTGAGTTCTAGCTTGAATCGAGCTCAAAATCGAGCTTCAATCGAGCTCGAGTCTCGAGCTTCAATTGAGCTCCTGAATTTTTTTTTTGAGTTCGAGTCGAGTTTCAATAATATATTTCGAGTTCGAGCTGAGCTTCATAATTTTTAGCTCATGAGTTTTTTAGTCGAGTCGAGCCTACGTTTAAAGTTTTTGAATTCGAGTCGAGCTCAGCAATACTCGAGCTCGACTCGGCTCGTTTACACCCCTAGTCAGGACCCCATACATCAATTTCAACAACTCAAATGGTCGCTTATACACTGTTTGTGATACATAAAATGGTAGAACTCGACTTTTTCCCATCTGACAAGCTGCACACACTTCAGTTTTATCTATATTTAGACATTTATTAAGTGTTGTCATCACCACCTCAGTTGTATGGTGTCCTAGCCTTTTATGCCACAATCAATACTCATTGGTATCTTTAATGACAATGTTATGAACTGCTGTTGTTTCTTGCAGAACTTGGCAGTCAAAGCTATACAATCCTCCATCAAGCCTTCCTTCCATCAGCATGACTCATGTGTTTTCATCATTAACATAACAAACGTTTGCATGAAACTCAAAGTAAACCGAATTATCTTGTGTAAACTTTGAAAATGACAAAAGATTCTTATTTTTTTTGAATATATAGCGTCTGATCAAGCAAAAGGTCTCTAGAAGAAGTTTGAAAAACATATCGACGAATATGAGTAATTGAAACAGTGGAACCATCCCTAAATAAACCTTACCACTGCCAGTGTATGCTTGTTTTCTTGTGATAGTAGAAGAAGTATCAGTCACATGATGCATGGCTCCTAAATCAGGGAACCATTTAGCATAGCCCAAAGGATCATCAATCATTAAAGCATTGACTTGAACATTGCCACCTGGCTTCATGTCAGATGAGCCTCAATCTCCTGCATTTGTTCTTACAAAATGAGTGTAATGACAGTCAGATGCATGAGGAAAACATGAACATAAATTGGCTTGCACTTCAGAAGTTGAAGAATTTTGTTGAGCAGCTACTCCCTTAAAATTATGATCAAACCTATGCCAGCACCTGTCAACATGGTGACATATCTTCCCAAAGAGTTGGCACTGTTGCTTGGGCCTTCCCTTGTGTTTGTTTATAGTATTATTGTTAGGTTTAGAACCCCTACGATGCTTGCAATGATGATCATCTGAAATCTGATTGGTGCCATAACGTGTGAAGTTTACCCCTATTAGAAAACGAGATGAGTCATCAAGACGTGATTCAGCATCAATAAGAACTGGTACCACGTTATCCAAGGAAAAAGGTTCTCTGCTCACAGTGATAGTAGCAACAGTTGGCTCATATTCAATAAGTAGACCATTAGGAATCGTAGCTATATGGTCAATATCTGAAATAGGACTACCACATGTGGCTAAAAGATCACATATTTCTTTAATAGCCATGGTGTAATCTCTCATGGATTGGGAGCCTTTCTTCATTGACCTAAGACGACAATGCAGGGTCATAATCTTTGTAGTAGAAAGGTTGGAGTACAACCTGGTAATAACACCCTAGATTGCTATTGTGGATTCGACACCAACCAACTGGGGTAGAATGTTGGGACTCACAGTTGAAAGAAGCCAAGAAGCCAAAGAGCTATCTTGCTTGACATAACGCAAATAAGCTGGGTTGATAGTATGCTCACCAACATCATTAAGAACCAACTTCACCGGAACCACCATGGATTCATCAAGAAAGTCTTCAAGTCCAAGCCCTCGAATCGTGAGTATTACTTGTTGCTTCCATAAAAGATAGTTCGAATCTGTCAAACACACATTGATCCTTTTGTTAGCAAAAGTGTGCGAGCTAGCATCTGTAAATTGCTCATCCTCAGCTATATCTGACATCGACGCGGATTGAACCATGACCAAACTAGAAAGATCAAAGAAACCAGAACCCAAGAAGCAAGGAAGAAGAAAGAAAACACAACGAACGCACAACGAAACCATTTCAAGACCTGATGGCGAAATGCTTTAAATGAAATAGGTTTCCCTCGAGAATGAACTCGGTTATCAGATTTTTGTGAATGATACCGTGTTAACTATTGAAGAAAAATGCAGAAGAAATGTGTAAATTTATATATCACAGTAGCTTACAATTACATAGCTTACAATTACATAGCAAAGGTAGGTATTTAAAGACTCAAACGAGAGGTAGCCTAACTACCACAGAACTATTGCAACGGATTAACCAACCAACCACTTAACCACTTGAATCTAACTACCTAACCAAATATAGTTTAACACCCATCACCAACATTTCGTTTTTCTTTCCTTCTCTAGGGCTTTTCTTTTTACACTTAAATACAGTGCCATCCGTCCCCTCGTCATTCCTCATTCATTGGTTCCCCCCGTCTTTCACGATCACTATACAGTAAACGTACTCACTGAAACCGAGTAAAGAGAAGTCTCTCGTTTCCTTTACTTGCAAACTGCGGCTTCATTTGTCTGTGGCACTGATTTTTGTCACGGTTTCTCTATTCGCCATTGCCCGGGCTGAAGATCCCTACAGATTCTTTACCTGGAACGTCACATACGGTGACATTTTCCCTCTCGGCGTTCGTCAAACGGTGAACCTGTTGTTCAATAATAAATGGTTCATTGTGATTGATGTTATTTGTGGATCTATACATGATAAACGATGCTTACTCATTTGTTTGGTTTCCCTTTTTCCAGGGTATTCTTATCAATGGGCAATTCCCAGGCCCTGATATCCACTCTGTTACCAATGACAATCTCATCATCAACGTTTAACAGCTTAGACGAGCATTTCCTCATATCCTGGTAAGATCCCAATCACCCTGTCCCTATGTTCTCGCTCTTCGCCACGAAGATATTGCGACCAACTTTTTTACGCGCCCTTTCTTTTAAAAGCACGAATCTAACCCATAATTGTCGACTTATCCCCTGATATATAGGGGGGAATATTGCTTTGTTTTCGGTTTTCTTTCGTGCCATTATTGCCTTGTTTTCAGCTTTCTTAACGTAACGCTAGAGAAAACATCTGTGTGCTTGGTGACATGGCTAATGATCTGCATTTAATTAACCAGATTCATTGCATTTCTTCACTATTTTCTGTGAAAATATGATTAACCACAAGACTGTTTGAGCACTTTAATTTTCAATGTTTATCGTGGTTATTAGTGGAGATAACTTATATTTTTCATTGTTTAGAATCAGTATATAAGCAAGCATGTTTTTTCCTTTGTTGTAATTAGAAAACGACATATCCCTTGATCTGGAGAGACAAATACCCTAATTTAATACCCACTAATCATCCACGTGGTCCACTTTCTCAATAGCTGTCTCCCACCCCTAACAAACATTGCAAGATTTGGGGGTGGGTTTGGAATTTTTTGGATAGAGATATGTACCAGAACTACCATATTATGTTGTAAGTAAAGTCGTAATTTATACCGAAATGGTAAATGCAGGAATGGAGCCCAAAATAGGAGGAATTCTTATGAAGATGGTGTGTACGGAACAACTTGCCCTATTCCTCCGGGAAAGAATTTTACGTACATACTTCAAGTAAAGGATCAAATAGGCAGTTTCTATTACTTCCCCTTTCTCGGATTCCACAAGGCTGCTGGTGGTTTTGGAGGGTTTAGGATCCTTAGCCGCCCACGGATTCTAGTTCCCTTCTCGTATCCTGCTGGGGATTACACTGTTCTTATTGGAGATTGGTACAAGTCCAACCATACGGTAATGATCCTACATTAAAGCAATGGTTTGTTTAAGTTGACTTGCCTTAATTTTCTATTTATAAAATATCATTAGTTAGTCTAAATATAATTTATTTGATGTGGCTAATAAGAAATTAAATGTACCCGTACAGGACTTGAGCTAGATGGTGGTAAGAAGCTACCTTTCCCTGATGGAATCCTTATCAACGGTGTGGACCTGGCAGTGCTTCCTTCAACGTCGAACAAGGTATTCCCGTCGACCCAAATTCCTGTGTTGTTTCGGTCATCGTTCAAGTATTTTCAACCTAAACAATGTTATGCATCTTGTTGCAGGAAAAACATACAGGCTTAGGATATCAATTGTTGGATTGCAAAATTCTCTCAATTTCCGCATCCAAAACCACAGGTTGACGTTGGTAGAAGTGGAGGGAACCCACACTGCAAACTACCTACTCCTCAATAGACCTTCACGTTGGCCAATCGATGTCTGTTTTATTCACAGCTGACCAGCCTGCCAAAGACTATTACATTGTGGTCTCTTCTCGCTTTACCACCCCGGTTCTTACCTCTACAGAAACTCTACGCTATAGCAATTCAGCTGGCTCGGTCTCTGGTCCTATTCCTGGTGGACCCACCATCGAAATTAATTAGTCTTTGAACCAAGCCCGGTCTATTAGGTATGTGTTTTTTCATCTCCTAATGACCCAAACCAAAACATGATGAGGTTGCTATGGCCTATTTGTTGTAATCTCATTATTGACATGTTTTTGTTTCAGGAAGAACCTTACAGCAAGTGGACCAAGGCGACCAGAACCATCATTCTTGCAAATTCTACCGGCCTAGTCAATGACAAGCGAAGATATACAGTTAACAGTGTTTCTTTTGTTCCAGCAAACACTCCTTTGAAACTTGCGGACTATTTCAAAATCGATGGAGTTTATTGTATCGGAAGCATATCCGATAGACCCACCGGCAGAGGGATATACCTTGACACTTCGGTTTTGAACACAGACTATAGGGCTTTCATTGAGATCGTGTTTCAGAATGACGAAAGGATGTTGTACAGAGCTGGCATTTGGACGGCTACAATTTCTTCCTTGTTGGGTAAGTTAAACACATCATTTTCGAAACACTTGCTTCAAATTTGTGCTGAATTCATTGATCACTAAACTTTTGTGAAACGCAGTATGGACGGAGGGCAATGGACGCCGGCTAGTATGGATGAATATAACCTCCGCGATGCCGTTTCACGTTGTACTACTCAGGTAAAAACTCTACATCTTTGATGTTTCTTCATTTAAGCGAAGAACAAGGTTTTTGAGATATTTGCTACAATTGTGAATGCGTGTGTACCCCAAGTCATGGACGGCCGTTTATGTGGCACTTAACAATGTAGGAATGTGGAACTTAAGGTCCGAGAATTGGGCAAGACGGTACCTAGGACAACAGTTCTATTTGCGTGTGTTCACAACCTCAACGTCGTTGAGGGATGAGTACCCGATCCCCAAGAATGCACTGCTCTGCGGCTGGGCAAGCGGCAGAATAACCCGACCCCTTTAAGCCACCCACAGAATAACCGATATGACATTGAACGGCAGAGTTTTGTCTTATAAATTTATTTATCCCACTGCTAATATCAACAGCTTAAAGAACATGATGGTTACAGGTTTAAAAATTAATTGACCATCACTCGAGATTGCATTCTTTCTTACTTTACATTTTGATTTGCGATTGTACTATTTTCTTCCATTAATTTTTCAGATCATATATATCAATGTTATTTGTATATATTAGACTTAGGGATGTAAATGAGACGAGACAGATCGCGAGCTACTCGAGATCGACTCGATCAATGCTCGATAAATACTCGGATCGAATGGGCTCGACTCGAGTTCTTAACGAGCCGAAACGAGCTACTTGATATTCGACTCGAAAAGCTCGTGAGCAGCTCGAAAATATAATATATTAAGATTTTATTTTTTAAAAAAAATTATTAATAATATTAATATTTATGTATTGATTTTTAAAAAAATACAGTAAGATTTCATGTATATAAGGTTCATGTTCGAGTTCGAGTTTGAGGCTTCAATCGAATAAGTTTAAGATTTTTTTTTCATTTCGAGCCTTTTCGAGCTGCTCATGAGCTTCAGTTTAGGATTTCGAGTTCGAGTCGAGCTTCATTTTAGAGTTTTCGAGTCGAGTCGAGTCGAGCTCAGCAATACTCGAGCTCGATTCGGCTCGTTTACACCCCTAATTAGAGTTGTGTAATTCGAATTTTGTTTGACCTGATTTGAATAGTTTGTGATGCTATTCATGATAAATAACTTATCAGTAATGTTTCTTATAGGTTCCATATACGTTTCTGTTGAGTGTAAGGTTAAACTTCATGAGAAATGTCTGATAAATAACTTATAGTTTGTGATGCTATTCATGATAAATAACTTATTTCCCACGGAAATCAATCACCCTTGCCACCGTTTACACACTCTCTTTCTTTAGATTGATGAGTGCATGCCAAAGGTGTCTTGCAGTTCATCAAACGTGAAGGGAACAAACTGATGATTGGATTCAAACAAGTCCTTGTAAATAGCATAGATGCAAGCCATATATTAAAAGAATATAGTATCATATTCATGGAGGCACAGATGAGATCATGACATAGTTGCACTTGAAAGAAATTGATGAAACTTAGGACTTTGATAAACTTTCATCGAAAGATTAAATGATTTTGATCTTTGTGTTCTATGCAGTTGACAATTGTCGTTTTCGATGTCAAAATAATTCTTTTTTCTCAATTAATCAATAAGGAAATGAGTAGTGTAGAGAAATAAGGGTCGAATCCTTAGGGACTTAGAAAATCACAAATTTATGTTTGATTGTTTTAAACCAGACGTAAAAGTAATAAAAGGGGAGTTTTTGTATAAATATATTTAATTGATAAAAGCGATTAAATAAATAAAAGCAATTTAAATAAAAATAAGAGAGTAGAGATTGTGAATAAATACTGTAAAAATAGCCTCAAGCCTTGCTTTGACTCAATTTCCTTATGATCATCGAATAAGATTTTCTCTTCGGGATTCACGTCGGTTACTTTGTCTACAAGGGCTATCCCCGTGACTATCTTGTATACTGAATACCCAAGGTAATATTTGATTCCGGCTTCGGTAATTGATTCTAACAACATCAATTGTCGTAGATCAATTACGGTTTAAGTTCGTGGCTTCCGACTCGGATTGTTGCTTCGATAACCGTCAATTCCGATCTCAATTCCCTCTTGGTGAAGCTATCTCGCCAAGTGTATTCACAGGAAGTCGAATTGCTTTCTATAAGACGAATCTTCCTCCCACACGTTTAATCGCAACAACCTCTTGACCAAAGTCAATCTTTCATTTTGAAAACTGTTTTGATTTTGAAAAATAAGCGCAGAGATTGAGAGAGATATTTCGAAGATATTAAGGGCCTGTTTTAATTCTCTCGATGGAATTGAGTCATCGCGACAACTCTCGGCTTATGAAAAGTTTAGCTAAGCATGACAAAAGTCATACTTAGCATTTGAAAACAAAGCTTGGAAAATAAAAGAAAAATGAAAAGAACTTGAAAAGTAGAAAGCTTTTATAAAAACTAGAGAGAAAAGAAGATTGTAATCCGAATGATGAGTTTAGGCTTACCCCAAGTGGATATTTAAAGCCTCTCAAAGTCTAAAGGATAAAAAAAGAAAACAAATAAAATAATCCTAAAGATAATTATTTTTTAATTTAAATTCAAACTTAAACTAGTATCCTAATGCAACTCTGCTCGTCAATCTTCCAGAAGGCGTGCGGAGGAAGTCTTATAGAAACCGTTGCTGACTGGACCTTCTAGAAACTGCTACGTCAGACCGCGTCATGCCCAGAGTTGTGCCCATGTCTCCAACCGTGACCAAATAATAAAAAAAATGCAGAATACACCTGTTTTGTCACTAATTCTGAAAAGTAAGGACCTGCACGAAAACAAACATAACACGGCCAATTTAGTAGTAATAAATCCTCAAAACCGAAGAAATAACAAGCAAATATTAACGATTCTAAACACTCATCAAATTCCCCCTCACTTATCTCATGCTTGTCCTCAAGTATAATTAATCAAACTAGTCAAAAATTTCATTTACCGTTCTTTGTCAAGTTTCACATTCAAGGAAGCAAGGTAGAGACCACAATAACTATTCAAGTCAAGAAATCAATCAATTGAATATCACCAATTGGAACAAGTCAAGTGCAATTATAATATCCATTCATTCATTAATCTCAATGCTCATAACTCAACACCTTACCGGGATTCACTCAAATCACTCAATGTGTTTGGGGTATAGAAACGCTCAATGTCAGAATCGACACGATATTACCATAAGCCTGTAAGTAAATCAAATATCCACTACTAATAAGAACAAGATGCATAAATCAAAGGGTCTTTTATTGGTTGTAACGGGGCTTAGGTAAAGGTGGGGAAAAAGTCTAAATATATGGCTAAATATTTAAGGCAAGGAACTAACAAATGATAATTTCAACTCCATCAAAACATTAAGCACACCAAGATAAAAAGACAACATATCAAACAACAAATTTCTTTTCGAAATGCATTTTTTTTCTCTTTGTTGTTGTTTTGTTTTCCATTTTCACGTCTTTTTTTCTTTTTTTTTCTTTCTTTTTTTTCGAACATCTCTTTTTTTCTTTTTCTTTTCGAAATGTTGCTGTTTTTTTCCTTTATTTTTTTCATGGAGCATACATCGGATAATTGCTCACTTGCCCTGAAAAAGATAGAAAAGAGGGATAAAATAAAAAGGCTCGGGTTTATATATGTGGTAAAAACAAAGAAATGGAAATGGCTCATAAGTGGTTAACTAGGAGAAAATAGCATGGGTAGGCAATTTAGTGGGGAAATGGAAAGGTTATTCTTAAAGTGCCCAAATCAATTTTAAGAATCATGTTCATATGTAATCTCGACAGTATTTATCATGCAGGTTCTAGAATACCAATGTCAAATTCGACACACTTAATCCAATAAAATGAGAGCGAAAATTATAAGCTCGTAAAGGCTCAAATCTCACCAAATTGTTTCATGCATTGAGCTAATCACATTTTAACCAACAAAGGTATGGAATATCACAAAAGCGCCAACTTGATCATAATTCATGCTATTCGCTATCAAGAATATCCTAACCTAAACAATTATGTATTCCTAAACAAGCATAGCATTCTAAAAATTTTCCACAAGACAAAGATAATCAATGAAATTTTCGGCAAATCCAACCAACACATACTAACATCGAAACATAAAGACAAGCAAAGGGAAATTCAATTATACACTCTACTCCCCCTCACTTAAAGCATTTTGCCTCAAAACGAAAAATTAAAGTGCAAGAAAAGGAATAGAGTACTCCCCGGATTTCATGTCGGTTTTGCTAACGTGCGTCGTTTAATGAAACAGTGCGCACAGCTGGGGCATTATTTTTTTCTTCTTTGTTCGACTGTTCACTGCTCAGTAGTCTCCAAAATTAGCACTGTTCGAATCATAATTTCGTAAATCTTCATCGTTCAAGTTTGAATAAAAAAATTCGATTACTGCAAATAAAAATAAAATAAAACATGCTCAATCGAAATGAAAATAAAAAAGTGAAAATAAAAATTTAACGGAAAAACAATGGGTTGCCTCCCATGAAGCGCTTTTGTTTAACGTCGTTGGCTCGACGACCTGATTCAGACTACATGTTCTTCTAAGTTGAGATCTTCAATTAAGCAAACTTCGTTGTTCGCATAATATGGTTTAAGCCTGTGTCCATTTACATCGAGTTCCCGAATTGTCCTCAATTTTGACTGCGCCGTGAGTGAATTTTTCAGTTACTGTATAAGTTCCACTTCATTTTGATCAAAGTTTACCTGTAAAAAGTTTTAATTTTGAATTAAAAAGAAGAACTTTTTTTCCGATAGAAAAAGATTTAGAAACAATTTTCCGATCATGGAATTCTTTTGTTTAGTCCTTATATATTTTGGTGTTGTCGTAAGCATCTATCCGGACTTCCTCAAGCTCTTGTATATGTAATTTATGTGTTTCGCCTACCGCTTCTAACTCCATATTACACTGTTTTACGACCCAATATGCCTTGTGTTCTAGCTCGACTGGTAAATGGCACGGCTTACCGAACACAAGACGATATGATGACATGCCGATAGGTCCTTTATATGCAGTCCGATAAGCCCACAAAGCGTCAATTAATTTCAAGCTTCAATCCTTGTGATTTGGCTTAACTATTTTCTCAAGAATCATCTTTATTTCTCGGTTTGAAATTTCCGCTTGTCCGTTCGTTTGCAGATGATAGGCCGTGGCAATTCTATGATTCACTCAATACTTTTTCATAAGCACATCAATCACCCTGTTGATGAAGTGCGTGCCGCGGTCGCTTATTATCGCTCTCGGTGTGCCAAACCTAGAAAAAATACAATTCTTTAGAAATTGAACAGTAGTTTTAGCATCGTTGTTTCGAGTGGCTTTAGCTTCTACCCACTTCGAAACATAATCAATCGCAAGGATTATATAACAATTGCCAAAAGAAGAAACAAATGGGCCCATATAATCAAGCCCCCAAACATCAAATATTCGTATATATATATAGGATTAAGGGACATTTCATTTCTTTGACTCAAATTACCTGCACGTTGACAATTATCCCAAATGAAGAAACAAGATTCTCTTTTAATATGGTTTACTTCAGCTCTCGTTAAATCATATGGTATTTTACTTGTAGCTAAGTAATTTACTATATCTGTGAACCAAGGTATTGACGTTTGTGCCACCATCAAGCTCTCCTCTGGGAATTCTTCGCGAATGGGAGGATCAACTATAGTGATTAGAAGCCGGCTTAAGTGATCGACTACTAAGTTTTCACATCCTTTCTTGTCCTTGATTTCCAAATCAAACTTTTGGAGGAGTAAGATCCAACGGATTAGTCGTGGTTTTACCTCTTTTTTGCTGAGCAAGTACTTCAAGGTTGCATGATCAGAGAAAACAATAACCTTAGTACCAAGAAGATATTATATAAATTTATCTAATACAAAAATAATGGCAAATAATTCTTTTTCGGTTGTTGAATAATTCCGTTGTGCAGAATCCAAGGTACGGGATGCATAAGCGATAACGTGAGGTTCTTTCCCAATATTTTGTCCGAGCACAGCCCCAACGCTTTCATCTGAAGCATCACACATGACTTCGAAGGGGAAATCCCAATTCGGTAGTTGGACTATGGGTTCCGAAACCAAATTTTCCTTTAGTACGTCGAATGATTCTTGGCATTGTTGGTCAAAATTAAAGGCTTTATCCTTCTATAATAACTCGCACAAGAGTTACGCCACCTTAGAGAAATCCTTAATGAAACTACGGTAAAAACCTACATGACCAAGAAAAGAGCGAATTTCCCTCACCATAGTGGGTAAGGAAGTGAACGTATTATATCGGTTTTCGCCTTATCTACCGCAATTCCTTTAGATGAAACAATATGTCCTAGAATTAAACCTTTATCAACCATAAAGTGACACTTTTCATAATTTAGAACAAGGTTAAATTCTAGGCATCGACGCAACACATTTTTCAAGTTTAATAGACACTCATCAAATGAATTACTGTAAACAGTGAAATCATCCATGAAGACTTCAATACCTTTCTCAATAAAATCAGAAAAAAATACTAATCATACACCTTTGAAATGTGGCAGGTGCATTGCAGAGTCCGAAAGGCATACGTCGGTAAGCGAATGTGCCAAAGGGGCATGTGAATGTCGTCTTTTTTTGATCTTCATGTGCTACTGGAATCTGGAAGAAGCCTGAAAATCCATCAAGACAATAATAGTGAGATTTACCAGCTAATCGGTCTATCATTTGATCTATGAACGGAAGAGGAAAATGGTCTTTTCGAGTTAAATAATTCAACTTCCTGTAATCGATGCAGACTTTCCATCCATTCTGAACTCGTGTTGGTACAAGTTCTCCTTCAGAATTTTCAATCACTGTAACTCCTATTTTTTTTAGGAACTACATGTATCGGACTTACCCATTTGTTATCCGAAATTGGATATATAATATCTACATCTAGGAGTTTTTGTATCTCCTTTTTTACCACTTTCATCATTGGTGGATTTAACCGGCATTGACCTTCACGTGTTGCTTTTATGCCTTTTTCGGTTTTAATTTTTTGCATGCAAGTGGATGGACTCAACCCTTTTATATCAACGATGGTCCATCCTATAGCCTCCTTGTATTGGCGCAAAACAGTGATTAAGTCTTTTTCCTCCTCATCGGATAACTTTTTTGATATGATTACTGCAGAGTGTTGTTTGCTCCGAGGAAGGTGTATTTCAAATGATCAGGTAACGGTTTCAGTTCAACTTCGGGTGCATGCTAAATAGAAGGTAAGACTTTAGGCTTGGAAGAAATCAAATTCAATTCGGTATGATTAGAATTCACGTTTTCATCATGATCCTCTAGCTCCCTGCATATATCAAAGGAAAAATTAGTCCTTAAAAATTCATCAGCCAAATGATCAATTAAATTGATAAAATTTAAACTTTCCATTTTTTCAGGATATCTCATTGCCTTATATACGTCAAATTTAACGATCTCACCGTAAAAATCCATAGTTAAAATTCCGTTTCTCACGTCAATTTTCGTGTGTGCAGTGCTAAAGAAATGGCGTCCCAACAGGATATCAGAGGACGTGCTTATGTGATCATTCTCCATATCAATTATATAAAAATCGACGGAAAATATCAAGTCGTTTACCTCCACCAATACATTTTCTAAGAGTCCTTCTAGATAGATCATTGACCTGTCGGTAAGCTGTATCGAGATCTTTGTATCCTTCAAAGGATCGTTAGTAACCATTTTATAAACAGATAGAGGCATTACATTAATTGATGCGCCAAGATCACACATTGCTCGTTTTATCTCAACTTTACCAATTTTACAAGGGATCGCGAACATACCTTGGTCTTTTAGTTTAGGTGGTAACCTCCGTTGGAAAATGGTTGAGACGTTTGCTCCTAAATTCACTTTCTCAAGACCGGTAAGCTTCCTTTTAGTCGTACAGAGATCCTTCAAGAACTGGGCATACCTTGGAACCTTTCAAATAACCTCAAAGAGAGGTATTTTAACTTCCACCTTCCGAAGTACGTCTAATATTTCCTTTTCCTCAGTTTTTTATCCCTTTTAACTAACATTGATGGAAAAGGCGGTGGTACGTCATAGGAAGATGGCATCGGGTCGTTTATTTGTTCTTCGTTATTCCCTTTCTAGGACCTTAAATCATCAGTCTTTTTCTCCTTTTGGGTTGCTTCGTTTGATGGAACAGGTGGCGCTACTACTGTACCGCTCCGAAGAGTGATGTCGCTGACGTTCCCCCTCGGGTTTACTTCAGTTTGAAATGGAAGTTTACCTTGTGATTCCAAGCGACCTATGGTTTGAGCCAGTTGGCTCATCTGCTTGTCTATCTCTTGTAAGCGGGCTTCATTATGATTCTGGAATTTTTCCTGGGAAAGTGCTAACCTCTTGACAATTGATTCTAATGATGACTTCTGCGGTTGTTGCGGTGGGGGAGGTCTCGCTTGATAGCCTTGATTCTGTCTCGGGTTCTGAGCATAACTGAAGTTCGGATGATCCCTCTATCCTAGGTTGTATGTATTATCGTAAGGATTATAAGCTCTTTAGGGAGGTTCCGAAAAATTTCTGACTGCATTGACTTGAGTTGTTGCGTCGTCTTGAATCTATGGACAACCGTCTATTGGATGATCAGGTAATGCACATATTCCACATAATCGGTTTTGTCCTGTCTTTCCTGTAACAAGAGAGTTTACGACTTCAGTTAACTTGTCTATTTTATTTTCTAAGGAAGAAGAACTTATCCCATGAACCCTTCGAGAAGGTTTATTGTTTGTGCGAAATTGTTGGGAATTTGCGGCCATCGTCGATATTAAGTCTCTAGCCTCAGTAGGAGTCATATTCACCAAGGTTGCACTGCTGGCAACATCGATCATCTTCATTTCCAGGGGAGATAATCCTTCATAAAAGTATTGAATAAGTGTTTGTTCAGTTAACCCATATTGTGGGCAACTAGAACATAACTTCTTAAACCGCTCCCAGTAGTCGTAAAGTAACTCTCCATCAAGCTGCTTGATTCCAAGTATTCTCCTTCGTAGTTCACTTACTTTCGCTGCAGGAAAAAACCTATCAAGAAAAAGATAAGTCATTTGAGCCCATGTAGTAACAGAATTAGGAGGAAGATAAAATAACCACTCTTTAGCCGAATCGGCTAAGGAAAAAGGAAAAGCTCTAAGTTTTATTTGGTTCTCAGTTACTCCCTGTGGTCTCATGCTGGAGCAGACCATATGAAATTCCTTGAGATGTTTGTGTGCATCTTCGTTCGGCAATCCGCGGAATGTAGGGAGGAGATGAATAAGGACAGTTTTCAATTGGTACGGAGTTTAGCCTTGGGAAAAATCAATGCTCAAAGACACTTGTTCAGTAGGTGTCGCGGCTAACTCCCGGATAGTAAGATCGGCCATCGGATTTATATTACCTGAATTCGATTCTTCTTCTGGATTTGTTTGTTGTCTCCTTCTTTCCCGAAGCGTCTGTGCGTGGAGTCTCCTAGCTTTGGCTTCAATCTCCGGGTCGTATTCCACTAATGCTCCCGGATTATACCTGGTTATAAATCAAAAGTAAACAAAAATTAGTAACTTTGGCGAAGTCCCCGACAACGGCGCCAATTTAAAAACTGTCATTTTCGATGTCAAAATAATTCCTTTTTCTCAATTAATCAATAAGGAAATGAGTAGTGTAGAGAAATAAGGGTCGAATCCTCAGGAACTTAGAAAATCACAAATTTATGTTTGATTATTTTAAACCAAACGTGAAAGTAATAAAAGGGGGTTTTGGTATAAATATATTTAAGTGATAAAAACGATTAAATAAATAAAAGCAATTTAAATAAAATAAGAGAGTAGAGATTATGAATAAATACTATAAAAGTAGCCTCAAGCCTTGCTTTGACTCAATTTCCTTATGATCATTGAATAAGATTTTCTCTTCGGGATTCACGTCGGTTACTTTGTCTACAAGGGTTATCCCCGTGACTCTATCTTGTATACCGAATACGCAAGGCAATCTTTGATTCCAGCTTCGGTAATTGATTATAACAACATCAATTGTCGTAGATCAATTATCGTTTAAGTTTGTGGCTTTCGACTCGGATTGTTGCTTCGATAACCGTCAATTTCGATCTCAATTCCCTCTTGGCGAAGCTATCTCTCCAAGTGTGTTCCCAATAAGTCGAATTGCTTTCTATAAGTCAAATATTCCTCCCACACGTTTAATCGCAACAACCTCTTGACCAAAGTCAATCTTTGATTTTGAAACCTGTTTTGATTTTTGAAAAATAAGCGCAGAGGTTAAGAGAGATATTCCGAAGATATTAAGGGCCTGTTTCAATTCTCCCGATGGAATTAAGTCATCGCAACAGCTCTCGGCTTATGAAAAGTTTAGCTAAGCATGAAAAAAGTTATACTTAGCATTTGAAAACAAAGCTTGGAAAATAAAAGAAAAATGAAAAGAACTTGAAAGTAGAAAGCTTTTATAAAAACTAGAGAGAAAAGAAGATTGTAATACGAATGATGAGTTTAGGCTTACCCCAAGTGGGTATTTATAGCCTCTCAAAGCCTAAAGGATAAACAAAGAAAACAAATAAAATAATCCTAAAGATAATTGTTTTTTAATTTAAATTCAAACTTAAACTAGTCTCCTAATGCAACTCTGCTCGTCAATCTTCCAGAAGGCGTGCGGAGGAAGTCTTCTAGAAACCGTCGCTGACTGGACCTTCTAGAAACTGCCACGTCAGATCGTGTCATGCCCAGAGTTGTGCCCATATCTCCAGCCGTAACCAAATAATAAAAAAATGCAGAATGCACCTGTTTTGTCACTAATTCTGGAAAGTAAAGACCTGCACGAAAACAAATATAACACGACCAATTTAGCAGTAATAAATCCTCAAAACCGAAGAAATAACGAGCAAATATTAACGATTCTGAACACTCATCAACATTATAGATTTTCAGTAGGGGTGTACAACAAGATCTGATATGATATGTTGATTTAATACAAAAAATTGGATATTTAATCTATTTTTTTGATTTTTAGATAATCAGATCGGATACGGATTGGATAAATCCTAATTTCAGATTATATGAAAATCTGAAAAAATTAGGCTTTTAAATTTTAAATAGCCTTTAGTCCAATAGATGAGTAAATTACTAACCAATTAAAGCTCTAGCTAAATAAAAATTAAGATACTTAATTATTTACTCTGTGTGAGCAATTATATATATATATATATATAGCAGAGGTACCAATTAAGATACACTAAGTTAAAAAATACAAATTTTAAAATTAATGTTTTTTCAAATTAAATTTTATTCGAATTTTCAAATCCAATAGGATCCAATATCCTAATTTACGCACTCCTAATTTTGAGGATCTTAAGCGTAATGTATATTACACGCGCCATAGGCATTCTCCAATTATGTTGTTTGCATTTGTAACTTTATTTGTCTTTTTTTTTTTAAATTTGTCTGGAGTCTAATAAATTATCTTATATTCATTTTCGCTCATTTATTTTTTAAGTTTTTCAATATTTAGTTCCAGATTTGATTAATAAATAAATAAGCTAAACTAACAACTACATTTATGCATCCCCAACAATCATTAAATAGTCCTTTCCACTCAAATTGTTTATTTTGTTTGTGAATCTTTTTAATTTTAATATTTTTAATCTTATTCTTTTAAATTTAAATTTAAATTTAAAACATTAACATTTAAATCTATTAACTTAAATCTATTAATAATTCTTGTATTATATATAATATATATTTAGTTATTATTATTTAATTTAATTTAATTTAATTATTTATTATTATTCAATGTCAAATGATTTAAAATTATATTTGAATATATATTGTCTTATACTTACCCCATATTAATAAACAAATAAGAAAATTTTAAAAATTAAAAATATAATGATTAAAATTAACTATATAAAAGTATAAAGACTAAAATCATAGTTTATATATAATCCACGGACTAATAACGAATTTAACCTTTTAAAAACAAACCCTTGAGAGTTTATAGCGTGGAGCTAGTAGCGAAGACTCACCACGGCCAAAACCCAAACCCTGCTTCTGTTATCTGTTCTGTGCTCTCGGCGGGATCCGTATTTCCATTTCTCTCAAACATCGCGCATAAGATCAGGTAAGAACCTAGCGAGTTCCACGGTTTCTAGGGTTTCTGAATCATACGACCTTTTTTATTCCTTTTTTACTTTCAAATTTTGCAGTTAGATTACGGTTTTTCTTTTAGAATTTACTTCGACTAGTTTCCTTCTGAAATGAGGTAAATGAAGTAAAAGTGCAGAAGACAAACTTTGCCTGTTCATTTTCTACTAAACCAAGGTTTATTTTGCAGCTCTTTAGACTCGATCTTATAGATTTTTTTCATTTATGTTGCTGGTTAAAGATACTTTTTTTTCTTGATTCAGGCTTGTTACGTGCATTGAAACTCCGTGCAGCTCTTGTCATATTTATTTTCCATGGCGGTGCGTTTTTTGCCTAATAGAGCTTGTTTTCAGTTTTTTAGATTTACTTTTCGCATTCTTTTTATTCCCAGCCTTTGAAGTTCTATCTTGCGTATGCTTTTCTTGGTAAATGTGATATAGATTGAGAAAATCTTTAAAGATGATGCGAGTGAAGAGAAGGGGGAACGTGCCAGAATGGTAAGTCATTATAAGATATATGAAAATATATATTGCTGATAGTCTGATTTAAAGGGGGAAAAACCTGCTTGTTTGGAATTCTATGATTATAGTTTTATTGAATTCTTGGTACTTTGAGTATCTTATTTTCAATAAGTTCAGATATACTTGTCCTTTTGTTATTTTCAGGCATCGTTTGTTGGAGCAATTGCAATTACTGACTTGGTTAAGACAACCCTTGGGCCAAAGGGAATGGTAAATGTTCCACTTTGTCTATTCAAATTAAAAGAATATTAATGTTTCTTTTTCTCCTCTACTTTAAATTGTGACTTTATTGTTGGTAAAATTATCCGCCAGGATAAAATTTTACAGTCAACAGGCAGAGGACATGGAATCACTGTTACAAATGATGGAGCTACCATCTTGAAGTCCCTGCATATTGACAACCCGGCAGCAAAAGTCTTAATTGGTATTGTTACAGTTTTTTTTATTGTTTTCTTGATTACACTGTGGCTAACATGCTTACTCTTTTTTATGTTTTAAAAATGAGTTTGATGAATTATTTTTTTGTTGCAAAAGATAGCTGTTATGTTTATATATAATGACCATTGATGCAAAATCCAGATATCTCGAAAGTTCAAGATGATGAAGTTGGAGATGGGACAACCTCTGTTGTGGTTTTGGCTGGAGAGCTTTTAAGGGAGGCAGAAAAGCTAGTGGCTGCCAAGATTCACCCTATGACAATAATATCAGGTTCTTTTGTATTCGTGTAGTACATTGCTTCCTATTATTCTTCTTTTATACCGCCTCTTGGCTTTTGCATGTTTTTCTTTCCCCCAAGTGTTGTATTACTGCAAAGGTATGAAACTGCTGGAAATCTAAACTTGTTATCTAGTTTCCATAGTTATATATCATTAAAAATGGAGTCAGGGATGTTACCAGTGAGTTCTTTTGTGTAATATTTTTTTGACTTGCTTAGTTCTGGTCCTCTGGAGAAAAAAGAGAGATGAATCTGACAAAATCTGTTAAATTTTTTATACTTGTTTATCTTTCCTTTTGATAGTAGTCAATCTCTCCTCATTACACTTCCTAGAAATCTTCTCTCTGAACTTAATAGCAGTGTAGCTGCATTTTTATATGGACTATGTTTGGTTTTATTCTCTTTTATTTTGTTGGTGTGCCAATAACCAAATAAGTTCTGTTTCAGTGTGTGTAACAATATATGTTGGTTTTGTAGGTTATCGAATGGCAGCTGAATGTGCTCGCAATGCTTTGTTGCAGAGGGTTGTGGATAACAAAGAGAATGCAGGTTAAGATTGCTGGATACAAGATCATTCATTTTATTTGTTTATTGTATGAGACCTATACCTTTTGCATTATGCCAGATGTTTTAGGTTTCTTGTACCTTATTGAACTTGACTCTTTAATATGTCTGCCTTCATGAAATTTTGTGAGGGGTTGATCTTGTTATTGGACTGTCTTTTTACTCATGCACATGGAATTTCTGAATATTGCAGAGAAATTCAAGTCAGATTTGATGAAAATTGCAATGACCACTTTGAGTTCCAAAATTCTCTCTCAGGATAAGCAGCATTTTGCACAACTAACTGTGGATGCTGTTATGAGGTTAAAGGTAATGATTTTTTTGCAACATTTCACACAAGTGTTCCAATGCTGTTTGATATAGGAATGTGCGAGGAATTCTCCTGTTATCTGTTTTATTACTTAAATTGAATTTCTTCTTCCATTTTTATTTATTGAGTTTTTATGGCATGTTATTTGTTACTCCAGGGGAGCACAAATTTAGAGGCCATCCAAATTATCAAGAAGCCTGGAGGATCTTTGAAGGATTCTTTCTTAGATGAAGGGTGAGTTCTTATGAGCTTCTTATCACATTCAATATTTATTATAATAGTTTCTTGGTTGAATCAGCTGGGTCTCTTGTACACCATCCTTCCCCTTTGTTCTCTGTATTCTGCAGAAGTTTTGCTCCCATTTTATCACACTTGTTGATAAAAATATATGGTGACTATAGGTACTTGTCATTGGATGGTTTAAGGCATTACTTAGGATTAGCAAGCTCGAGCTCGATTCAAAACTCGGAGCTCAATACTCAGCTTGAGCTCAATCAAACATCAATTTTGAAGCTCGGGTTCGGCTTGATATATAATTGAGCTTCTTGGGCTCAAGCTTGATGAAATTCATTTACCAATTTTTGTACTAAAGCTCGAACTTGAGCTCGATTAAGCTTGTTCGTATTCAATGATATATAAAGGGTAGAAATTTAATTTAATATTATGAAAGTATATATTATAATTGAAAACCTCGACTAGACTCGTGAGTCCGAGTCATGTATTACGGTGCTCAAATTTCGATACACCCCTACTTTATTTTGTTGATTTAAACATAATTTTTTATGCTTTCAGATTCATTCTTGACAAGAAAATAGGCCTTGGACAACCAAAGCGAATAGAGAATGCGAAGATTTTGGTGGCAAATACTGCAATGGATACAGATAAAGTGAAGATATATGGTGCACGTGTTCGTGTTGATTCAATGTCTAAGGTTGCTGAAATTGAAGGGGCTGAAAAGGAAAAGATGAGAGAGAAAGTGCAAAAGATCATAGCACATGGGATCAACTGCTTTGTTAACAGGCAGTTGATTTATAATTTCCCTGAGGAACTCTTTGCGGATGCAGGCATACTCGCTATTGAGCATGCTGATTTTGACGGGATAGAGCGTCTGGCTTTGGTAACAGGTGGTGAAATCGCTTCAACCTTTGACAACCCAGAGTCTGTTAAGCTTGGACATTGCAAACTTATTGAAGAAATTATGATTGGCGAGGATAAGTTGATCCACTTTTCTGGTGTTGAAATGGGTCAGGCTTGTACTATTGTGTTGAGAGGGGCAAGGTATAGTACTGTAGTATCTCCTAGTTTTCTTTTGATATGCTTGCATTCTTCATAACGTGCCTCTGTTATCGCAGCCATCATGTTCTGGACGAAGCTGAAAGGTCTTTGCATGATGCCTTGTGCGTGCTGTCTCAGACGGTCAATGACACTAGGGTACTGCTTGGAGGTGGATGGCCTGAGATGGTAATGGCAAAGGAAGTGGATGAACTGGCACGAAAGACTCCTGGGAAGAAATCTCATGCTATTGAAGCTTTCTCACGTGCGCTTGTGGCCATCCCAACAATTATTTCTGACAATGCTGGTCTGGATAGCGCAGACTTGGTAGCTCAGCTTCGAGCAGCACACCACGAGGGATGCAATGCAGGGATTGATGTTATCACTGGATCTGTAAGTGCTGAAATTGAATTATTTAAAAATTTAAGTAGAATCAAATATCTTTATCTTTTGTTGTTTTTAAATTTATTTTTATAGTAGCTGTAGATTTGTTAACGTAACGTCTAGTCAGTAATTTCATGTTCCATCATAAGGGAGTATTAGTAGTAGATTAAGTTGCAATAGCTAAAATATGGCCTGCTTAACATTGTTATAGATGCATGAATGCCTTGTCAAGAGTATTATTCATCCTAATGTTATAGATTTCAAACAACAAGAAATGCTTTTAACTTTTTGACAGGTAGGAGATATGGCTGAGCTAGGAATCTCTGAATCCTTCAAAGTCAAGCAAGCTGTATTGCTCTCCGCAACTGAGGCTGCCGAGATGATTCTTAGAGTTGATGAAATTATTACATGTGCTCCAAGGCAGAGAGAAGACAGAATGTGAAATTAACATAGTTGACGGCACATGTGTTGTAACGATTTGGCATTTGCTTGATGGTTTTGAATTTTTTTTCACTGCAGTATGGTTGAATTATAGAACTGAAGTTTTATGACTTGTTTCTGTTTTGACTGAAAATGAAATCTAATTTTATCAATGATAATATCTCTATAGTATGTTTTCTTTTCTTTGTTGGTTGCTGTTTCATAAAAATGACAACATAAAGGAGAATTGTTTACGCAATTCTGATGTTTATTTGAGGGGTCTAAGTTCATTTACAGTGCATAATGTCACGTCCTTGGAACTTCGACGCCTTGGAACGTGCGGCCTTAGTCGTCTTCTTAGTAATTGTGGCTAAGTAAGCCTGAAAATAACCCAAGCAAGGATGCTCAGATTCTCAACGGAAGCAAAACAAGAGAACTAGCACAAAAAGAAGATAAGAAAGCTTTGAGAGAGGAATGCTCTTATGATTTCTCAAAGTGAAAGAGTGAGTATAAATGAGGAGGGGAGGCCTCTATTTATAATTGAAGCTCCCTTTAATGAACGACTAAGATCTAATTACATCGATGACCTAAATTGAATCTTACCTACCAAAAACAAGTGGGCATTATCTATACAAATTTAAATCCCACCAATCAAGGGATTGTGGTTGTAAAGTCTCTTCGCGGGTCCTGAAAGATTGAAAACACCAATGAAGTAGTCTTGGGCTACTTCTCATGGGTTGACCTCGGTTGTGGGCTCGCAGTTTGCGACATTCTCCCCCACTTGTTCCGGTGACGCCCTCGTCACTCGTTTGGCATGAATTTGGTCTATTCGGGTCTTGAATTGCCAAAGTCCCTCGGCATGCTCCCAACTCCCTTCACACTCGGGTTGGCCCTTCCACAAGATAAAGTACTCATGACTCGGGCGGTGTCCTGGTCGTCAAATAACTCTCTCCGCTTGTATATCTTGAATCTCCTTATCATAGGAGATCGCTACTCCGACTGGCGCTCT
Organism: Hibiscus syriacus; assembly: GCF_006381635.1. Classification (NCBI taxonomy): domain Eukaryota; kingdom Viridiplantae; phylum Streptophyta; class Magnoliopsida; order Malvales; family Malvaceae; genus Hibiscus; species Hibiscus syriacus. Next base: position 566,222 of record NW_024061764.1, on the reverse strand, counting down.
ATGTGACTTGCCTCGATTCGGATCCTCTACATCCTGGTAGTACGGTTTGGGAAGACTAACATGGATTACGGGATGCACTCGGATGGTTGGAGGTAACTCCAACTTGTAGGTCATAGTGCCTATCCGCTTCACAATTCGGAACGGACCCTCATACCTTCGCACAAGTCCCTTGTGCACATCCGCATGACGTAAGACGTTGGTTAATTTTACAAGGACAAGGTCGCCCACTTCAAAGTTCACGTCCCTAAGCTTTCGGTTATCCCACTTCTTGGTCCGCTTCCCCGCCTTGTGCAAACAAGCTCGGGCTAAGTCATATTGCTCGTGCCACTCCTTGGCAATGTTGTGTGCTGATGGATTGGGCCCCTCATACTTGGTAACAACCGTGTTGGGTGTCAACGGTTGTTGCCCGGTCACGATTTCGAACGGATTCTGGTTTGTCGCCTCGCTCCGTTGTAAGTTATAGGAAAATTGGGCCACATCCAACAACTTTGGCCAATCCTGTTGGTTAGCACTCACATAGTGCCTCAAATAGATCTCTAATAGAGCATTCACTCGCTCAGTTTGCCATCAGTTTGTGGATGAACCGCGGTAGAAAAGTTCAAGGTTGATCTCATCAATTTGAGCAACTCCGTCCAGAACCTCCCTGTAAATCGCGTGTCCAAGTCACTAATAATGGTTTTCGACATTCCCCAATACTTTACCACATGCTTGAGGAAAAGTCGACCCGCCTCCACGGTTGGATACACCTTGGATGCGGGTATGAACATTGCATACTTCAAAAACCTGTCAACCACAACCATTATGCTAGAAAGTCCATCAGTTTTGGGCAAACCTATTATAAAATCCAGGGAAATACTCTCCAATGGCGCTCTGGAATGGGCAAAGGTTGCAATAGTCCCGTCGGTTTCTTTGCTTCAATTTTGTCTTGCTGGCACACAAGACAAGTTTTTACATAGGCCTACACATCTTCAGTCATGTTTGGCCAATAATATTGCTCCAAAAGTAGGGCCAGAGTTTGATCAACTCCAGGATGTCCCGCCTACTTGGAATAATGGCATTCCTTCATGAGCTCCTTGCGCAACTTCGCATATCGAGGCACAAAAAGGCGATGTCCTCGATAATAAAGCAATTCTCCCTCGATCCAGAACTCCCTGGTTCGCCCCTCCTTTGCACCATCAATGATTCGCTCAGCCACTGGTCATGTGGCAACCCCTCTCTGATCCTCTCAAGTAATGTACCCTTCACAATCTCGATGGCATACCTCCGGCTTAAGCCATCTGCGACACAGTTCACCTTTCCTGGCTTGTACTCTATGGAAAAGTCGAACTCGATAAGGAACTCTTGCCAACGAGCTTGTTTGGGAGAAAGCTTCTTTTGGGCAAGAAAGTAGTTGTTGGCAACATTGTCGGTAAACACCACGAACTTGGAACCAAGCAAGTAGTGTCGCCAAGTGCGCAAGTAATGTTCAACTGCTATCATCTCTTTTTCATGAATCGAGTACCTCCTCTCGGTCTCATTAAGTTTCCGGATTTCATATGCAACCGAGTGTCACTCTTGCATAAGGACTCCACCAATGGCAACATCGGATGCATCGGTGAAAACTACGAAAGGTTTAGTGTAATCAGGCAATATCAACTCATTTACCATGGCTTCCTTGATCTTTTCAAAATTCTCTTGCCACTTCGTGCTCCATTCCCACACCTTGTCATTCTTGAGTAACTCGATTAAAGGTGTGGCAATCTTAGAATAGCCCTTCACGAACCGTCGGTAGTAGTTGGCTAATCCCAAGAATGGTCATAATTCGGCTACCTTGGTGGGTGGCTTCCACTCATCAATTGCCCGGATCTTGTTTCTGTCCATCTAGAGTCCCCTCCAACAATATGGTCTAGGAACGAAACTTCCGTATACTCGAACAAAAACTTTTCCTCTTTGACATAAAGTTCGTCTCTCGTAAGACTTGGAATACCCTTCTCAAGTGTTCAACATGTTCCTCCAAGGTCTTACTATACACTACGATGCCATTAAGGTAAACTACAACAAAACGATCAAGAAAGGGTTGTAGTACCTTATTCATTAATATGCAGAAGGTAGCAGGGGCATTTGTGAGGCCAAAGGGCATCACAAGGAACTCATATGAACCGTAGCCTGTCACACAAACAGTGTTCGGTTCATCGCCTTCGGCTATCCGGACTTGGTAGTATCCGGACCGTAAATCTAACTTGGTGAACCACCTCGCACCACCAAGTTGATCGAGCAAGTCGGCAATCAATGGGATCGGGTACTTGTTCTTCGCGGTGAGCTTATTCAAATCTCGATAGTCGATGCACATTCTGAGGGAACCGTCATGCTTCTTTTGAAATAACATTGGTGCACCAAAAGGTGCCTTTGACGGTTGGATATACCCTACATTTAGGAGCTCTTGCAATTGTTTGCGAAGCTCCTCTAACTCTGGTGGGGCCATACGGTATGGTGCCCTAGCGGGTGGCTCCGTATTTGGAATGAGCTCGATCTTATGGTCCACCTCTCTCTTTGATGGCAAACACTTCGGTAACTCTGTTGGCATTACATCCCTAAACTCTACTAACATTTTCCCCACGTCTGTCGGGACTTCTTCGATCATTGTAGGCTCAAATCCCACCAATAAAGCCATAAAAGTGGGTTCTTCTCTACGCACCCCCTTTGAGAGTTGGATCGCAGACAACATCTTGTCATCGACTCCGAATTCTCGACTTACCAAAACAATGCATTGATGTTTCAGATCACAAATTACTAAGCAATCGGCAAACGGAAGGGGGAACGCATTAATCCGATCAAGGAAACTAATCTCAATAACAAAGTCAAAGTCATCGAGTGAGATTAACTTTATGGACTCTTTCCCGATCCATCCTCCAATGCTGAGATTGATTCCTCTTGCTTCCCCAACAATCAGAACCTCTTTGGTATTGATGGTTTTAATGAATCCACTTGTCTTCTCTACACGAAGATCAAGTTTCTTGGCAGCTTGTTCGGACAATAACAACTCTGAGGCACATGTGTCCACTAGTGCACTCATCTTTTGGCATGTCACTGTGATGTATACATACATCAGTCCTTTCTTTTTGCGACTCTTCTTGACCTCCATGGTGCTAAGGATGGAGCCAAGCTTGAGAGTCTCACTCTCTTCCCCATCAGTCTCCTTGATGGCTACAACTTTCACGAGCTGAGGACAATCTCTTTTCATGTGATTTCCTCAACAAGTGAAGCACGATAAGTTGCCCTTATTTTCCCATGGATTAGATAGCTTTCTAGGTCGGTCATTCGGCTTCCCATTACCCACTGTTGGCTTATGAAAACCCCCTTTGGTCTTCTCTCCCCCACCATTACCTTTGGGTTTTGGCTTGGGTAAGAGAGAGACAGTCTTCTTCACTTCAAACGGGGCAATGGCCTCAGTTGTGTCTAATGCCTTGGAAAGTTCGATCATTCATCTCCTCTGGATCTCCATATTGGCCCAACGTTGTAGTCCATCCATGAATGCAAAGAACCCCTCTGATTCGCCCAAGTCCGAGATTTGCATCTTGATCTCAGTGAAGTTTTTGACATACTCCAAGATAGTGCGGTCATGCTTCAACTGTTTTTAATTTTGCTCGAGCCTCGAGCACAGTATTCTTCGAATAAAAATGCTCTTTGATTCACCCACGAACTCTTCCCATGTCCCAATTGGATTAGCTCTCTCGGAACACCTACGATGCCACCATAACATAGCAACATCAGTAAGATAATTTAAAGCAACATTTACCTTGGTGGTATTATCCTCGATACCCATGCCACGGAAGAATTGCTCCATGCCCCAGATGAAATTCTCTACATCTTGGGCAGTCCGACTCCCTTTGAACTCCTTTGGCTTAGGGACGTCGATCATAGGTCTTGGTGCTTGCGCCTCCCCAGACACGCCATTTAACACGGCAACCTTGTAGACAAGCAGCTCACTCTTGAGCTCCTATACCTCCCGTATTATTTCGGCCCTCATGGCCATGTACATGCTCTCGAGGCCTCTGGTGCGCTCATCTATCGTATCCGCCATATCGTTGATGAGTGCTTGAGTTTCGTGGTCATATCATTCTTCCACATACTCCAACTTCTCCAAGTGAGATTCAATCGAGTCTTGAGTCTCATTGACTTCATTATACCGATCTTCAAGCCTACCAACTCTTTGATCAAATAAAGCCACGACATCCTTCGAGCTTCCATGCTTTTTTGCCATAACAGCACGAGTCACCATCGCTTCGTTGGTTGTTGGGATCTCGTCTTGGTTGTGTTGTGTCATTTCTCGCAAAACTAGCTCTGATACCACTTGTCATGCCTTTGGAACTTCGACACCTCGGAACGTGCGGCCTTAGTCGTCTTCTTAGTGATTGCGGTTAAGTAAGCCTGAAAATAACCCAAGCAAAGATGCTCAGATTCTCAACGGAAGCAAAATAAGAGAACTAGCACAAAAGGAAGATAAGAAAGCTTTGAGAGAGTAATGCTATTATGATTTCTTAAACTGGAGGAGTGAGTACAAATGAGGAGAGAAGGCCTCTATTTATAGTTGAAGCTCCCCTCAATGAACGGCTAAGATCTAATTACATCGACGGCCTAGATTGAATCTTACCTACCAAAAACAATTGGGCATTATCTATACAGATTTAAATCCCACCAATCAAGGGATTATGGTTGTAAAGTCTCTTCGCGGGCCCAAAAGATTGAAAACACCAATAAAGTAGTCTTGGGCTACTTCTCATGGGCTGGCCTCGGTTGTGGGCTCGCGGTCAGTGACAATAAGCTAAGCCATGCAGGTGAACAAAGCCCGACCTCACAGTGAGTAATGTGGCATCAAAATTGGGTCTCTTGTTCATCTGAATGATCATTTTCATAAGTGTTCCACTGAGAAAGAACAATATCTTGAAGCCACATCTTAGTGAGTAATGTCTCACCAGATAGACATGCAAACGAAATTGTAAATTTTTTCACCAGATGCACGTGAAATATATACAACGATGCCTGCAAAAGCACACAAGAAGTTCAAAATACTTACCATTAATAAAAAAGAAAGCATCTTATAGGCCATTAAAGAAAGTTAATATTAGATCAAGCTTATTTACAGTACAATATACAAATTAGTCTTATTTAGGATAACATTGAGAAAAATAAAAAAATATAAGATAAATAAGGTAAAGGCGCATTATTTAAAGGAATAAGATAAATCTGGTAAAATCATTTTTGGATGAATATGATTTTGTCAAAATTACTTTGATAAATTTTTAACAAAGACATTCAATTTCTTCAATTTTATAATTAAGTTGATGTCATCACCAAATCCTAATTGAGTCATTGTGCGACATCTTGACATTAGGAAAAAAAGTTACCCAATATACATTTTACGTTTTTCTCTCTTCATTTGAAGATAGATAAAATGATAATATTATTTTAAAAATACAATATCTTATTCTAAAAAATTTATATCGATCATACAATCGAAATATCTCTCAATGATATTGAATTTGAATGTTAAGTTTGAAACATTGGATGGAAGCTGAACAAGGTGTTTTGCTAAGTAGGAAAATGATTGATAATATAACATAGGAATATCTAAAATTGTAAAGAGAACAGAGAGGTCAGGAATGGGCCTTCGTTGTTTATTTTTGTCTATTGGCCCATGGGTTTGATTGTCATCGACGTACTTATCATTACTGAAATAATGGGCATAACCGCCTCGTCTGTTCAAATCAAACTCATCTACACTAAAAACTCCGTTTCTTAACTGCCGCCGTCTACAGTAAACACTTAAACCCCTCTTTTCTAACGCACCGGCTGTTTGAAAATGTCCAACGAGGTCGAGTCCGCGCAGGTTAGCGACGCCACGGAGGTGACGCAGCTGAGTAGCTCGGCAGGAATGGAGAGCCACGCCGGTTCCTGCGACGAGGAGATCCCGTTACAGCTTCTAAATGACGCCGTCCGGTCATTGCCTTATCACGTGGTCAAGGACCTTCTGTCTATCGGGGTACGTTTCTCTTTGCATTTTATCGACAAATGGCCTAATCGGAACCGTTTTTATTATTGCATCGACATTTGAATTTGATAAACTAAATGAAAATCAATCAAATATGGCCTGTGTGTGTTTGTTTTAGGTGTGCTCGAGATGCGTCCTACGGATATTCGGCACCGAGGACCATATTTATTGCCATCCATTGCTATCACAATCGATGATCCGTTCAATTCTTGAAGAAGTAACTGGTTTTAAATCAGAAGGCGATTTTCAATTGTGCAGCGTTTGCTTGGGTATATTACAGTTCAGTTATTGCGATGGCAAAGAAGAGATGGTGAAAATGGAGAGTCCAAACGATATGGCTTCCACCATTTCGGAGTTAGTGAAAACAGAGGGCCATCAAATTGATGGATTTTCTCTAGAAGTTTCCGTTCCACAACTTATTTTGGAAAACGAATCCTCGCTGTTGTAAGCCTTATTTTTGCTCCTTTTTGTGGGTTTTATGTTAGGGTTTATAGTTTGCCCATTAATACCCTCCCTGCCCAAATATTTTTAGGTTAGGTATGAAAAAGAGAGATGGATCAGAGCCATGGTTTCAAGAAAGAGTGCTTTCCAAATGTGTCTCTGTGAAGGATGTTCTGAAAATTGCTATAACGAAACCCCTTGAAACATTGTTGGTAAGTAAAATTTTCTTGGAATTGGTTTAATGTTTCGAAATATTGCTGGTTTGAATCTATTTTAGGAAGATAATTGTTTCTTTATTCATGTTGAATTATATACTGAATGAGATAATTGCACAAGATGTCCCCCAAACTATGAATTGGTCCCTAAACTTTAAAACATTATATATTGGTCCTCAAACATTCTATACTGACTGAGATAATTGCAAAAACCACCTTAATGTAAGGTTGAAAATGGAATGAATGATACCAATAATTTGAGGATTCATATATAATGTTTTAAGGTTTAGGGACCAATTTAGAATAGGGTCATAGTTTGGGGGTGTATATAGAAAGTTTTAAAGTTTAGGGCCAATTTAGAATGGGGGTCATGGTTTGGGGACCACTTGTGCAATTAACTCATACTGAATTAAATTAAAGTTTTGCAGGATGTTAAATCTACTAGTTCAGGCTGTTTCCGGATCCGTTTGACTTACACTCATAAAAGAGCATCGGATAACTATGTTGAGAAGAATCAGGGATTCAAAAGGCGAAGAATAGGTATTTTACATCCATTGAATCTACCTAAGACTCGGTTGCATCTAGATGGCCATAATATTCAGGTTGATTTCATTGATGGTACAGGCACTGGGAATGGGTTGCACAATGTAAATGATGAAACAGTGATTACGAGTAAAGTTTGTTCTGATTATTCTACCAATGAAACAACTTCTGTTACTGGAAGATCTTCTAATATTTTGCAAGATCAAGATCCTTCTGAACACTTTAGAATGCCCATAGATAAGGTTGCCCACTATAATATTCTTTTGATTGCAGTTTCCTTGCTTGCAAAACTTTTTACTACCCTTGGTGATCTTGAAATCCAATACTGCTGTTTATGTTGATGCTTAGTATTTATTTTAGTTTGTGCCTTTCAGGTCAGTGAACCTTGCCATTTGGTATACCTTTGCTACAGGACACATATTTATCTATGTGGTAGATATCTGAAGGTAAGTCAATACATTAGAGTGTATTTTACATTAATATTCAAGTATTATGAGTTTATGACTTATGATATTACAAGAAGGCAATTGTTTGTTTTAAAACAGTGCTTTATCTAAGATCTTCTTCAACTGTCTTTGTGGAAAGAGGCAAAAAATACTATCCTTTGGAGTTATTGAGATCTTGAACAAACCTCGTATTTTGTTTTGATTTCCAGTATTTTGTTTGCTTTTATTGCAGTACTCAAGGAATGTGAGTCAAACACGCTGGATAATTGATGAGGAAAGGATGGGAGAAGCATCTGTAGAGGTATTGGATATTGCTTTGGTTTTTCTTTATAGTCCCTAAAGAGGCTACTTTACATATATAATAATATCCGAAACTAACAAATCTATTTGTCTGTTATTTAGGAGGTTATAGGTAGCAACATCCTTCCTATGTGTCGGGGTGATAATTACAAGTTTCATGCTGCTGGCAGAGAAGATATTGATGTGATGAAGTTCTGCTTTTTGTCAATTGCTCGTTTAAACTTGATACATATTTGGGCCTCAAGAAATCAATGGATGTTTTGCTTATCTATGGAACTTATTGCAGGTTCGAATGTTGGGTTCAGGCAGGCCTTTTCTGCTTGAGATACAAAATGCCCGCCAAGTACCATCCGAGGAAACCATTAAGGAAATCGAATTAAAGATAAATTGTTTGGAGAATAAACTCGTGAGCTCTAATACATTGTTATACAGATGTTTCTGTTCAAACACCCTTTAGTGTTTCAAATGATTTAGAACTAGTTGCATATAACACTTTCTTGCAGGTTGGAGTTAAAAATCTTAAAGTAGTAGGCAGTCAGGGTTGGACACTGATGCGTGAAGGAGAAGCTGAGAAGCAGGTTGCTTTGGCTTTTATATTTGTTTATTGTAGTTCATTCTCTTATCATTTGGATTGAAATATGAAGTTTCAATAAAGTAAGACTTGACAATATCCTCCTCCTTCATGCAGAAGCAGTATTGTGCATTAGTGTGGATTTCTCGTCCACTTGAAGATGAGGATGTGCAATCAATATCATTGCTTAATGACATGGTTAGCTTTTCTTTGAGATTCATTTTTCCTTTTTCACAGCATATCCACCGTGTATATATAATATATCACTCTATTTAGTGGATTTTCTGATGTCCTCCTGCAGCAAATTCTGCAAAAGACCCCAATACGGGTGCTTCATCGTAGAAGTCCATTGGAACGCCAGAAAATTATACATTGGTTGGCACCAGTCCTTTGTACATCTTTTCTTCAGTCGTGTACATTTTTTTAAATTCGAAAGGCTTAACCATGTTTCTGTTTTTCTTTCTGAATCCTGTATAGGATGAAGATTGAGAGGATTGCTGGAAGCTCTCAATATTTTCTTTTGCATCTTTGCACCCAGGTAATGATTTTTTCACTTGAAACATGGTCAGATATTTCCATTTTATTTAGAGGGGTGTGGAGGGTCCTCAAATAGGTGAAATTCACAGTTTTCGCCTTCTTGGTTTGTTTTATGAGGACCATGCCTTGGTACTCAGTAGTCACATACCCGTTGTATGGAATATAAGCGTAGCACTTTTGTAGAATGCTGTTGATTATTCATGAATTTAATACTGCCTAGACTACTCAATGTGGCATTCTTCTGCAATATGTTCTTATTAGACAAATATTTGGGCCATGATATACAAAGTTACAAATGGTGTCACTGAATAAATGCTGGTCAGATCGGTCAGGAAAGGTGTTAGCATAGTATCGGGGTGTCTTGCTTGTGTATCGTGCTTTTTTGTTGTGGAATGCGCAACACACTGACATATTTGGAGTGCAGGCTGGAACTTATATCAAGGAATTTGTTCATGGTGATTTTGGGCGCACCCAGCCTAGGTACTTTGCTAAACTGAAAATAAATAGGGTTGTACTATCAGTTTGTGACGATAGCCGAATGATTTGAGCCTTTGAGCTGGGATACGTTTGAGATCATGTATGTGTACTTGAGGAGTCATGGAAATCTAACGATTCTACTCTTTTTGCAGTATTGGATCAATTCTGGGATGCAGAGCAGAGATTATGCAGCTCGATGTTACAGACGTGAAAATGGATTCTTTCTGACTGAAAGAGGCGGAAGACACACTCCTATATCCAGGGACCAGTGATACACTACGCATCAAGTTTGTCATATAGTGTGGATTATCAAGGCGTGTTGCTGTTTTCGCCCCTCTTCTGAATTGAATTATTCTGAGCCTTTCGGTTTCTCTTTGATCCCTTACGTTTTGACTAGTGTGAAACATACGTTATTATAGAAGGTTGGCATCCAAAAGCAAATGCTTTCATGTTGCTTCGCCCTGCCTCTATTTTGTGGGAAAATATTGCCTTGGGTTGTAGGTATTATTACTGCCCTTATGTGTTAGTTTATGTTGTCCTTATGGGCAAGGCAAATGGCTGTCGAAGTATTGTCCTCATCTCATCTCTCATTTGCGTTTTCATAATAAATCCAACAAAAGCTTTAATAGGCCAGTTCTTTTTCTTAAAAAAAACATTTTTATGTTAATTTCTAAACCCAAAAGGCTAAAAAAATGTGCATGAAAAATTGCTCAAGGCACAACCGTGTTGCTATCAGTTCATAATCATGCCAAATGCCAATTCCTTGCTTGATAAAAGAAACGTAATTAAGTAGAGTAATTGTACCCGACTCATAATGGACCAAATTAAAAGCACTTGTAAAGTTGGTGGGGGAATCCATAAATTTAAATATAAAATGATGATCTCGCTAACCTGCTCTACATGTCATCCCATTAACACATCAACCCAACTCCATACGGTAATTAAACCGCGGCACTTCAACATTTCTAACCAATCGCGTGAAACAAATATTCTTCGCAACCCTACACGCGCGTGCCTCTCACGCTCCATAATCACCCGCCAACTAAAAGGGGAAACCGCGACTGGTTTCCATCGCAACGGCAATATGGACTCCAAAGCCAGTTAAAGAAACTGCGAGTGCAGTTTCTTTTGAATCTATATTTCTTTATTATTTTGCTTTCTCTTCTTTACAACTCGACCGTACCGCCCCATAATGCTGGCAAGAATCCCGTTAAACTTGGGAAGTTTGTTGAGCGTTTGATCTTTGACTTGAAGAATGGGGAGCGTTTCGTCTGAGGAATGTTTCGATCAAATAAGTGAGCGGTTCGAGAGCTACAGTTTGAGCGCCGACGTGAGCGAATCCGAGAGCTCGAGTGGATTTTCCTGTCGTCGTTTTGACCGAGGTGATTCGAGTTTTTTGACCTCTTCGCCGCCCGTGGGTTCAGAGTTCGTTGACGTTTCTAGTTTATCGACGCGAGTTCCCGTGATGTTGCCGGTTGTCGGTGGCAGACACGTGGTCATCCCGTCGACGAAGGCGGAGGAACAAGAGACCGACATGGCGGGTACGTTCACTATACTTTGCTTTATGTTCTTTTTAGCACTTACCAAATTGAGAGTTGAATTTGTTGCTTCATTGAAGGTTTTACCGGCAATTTTAGTTTATAACGGTGAAGATCGATGACTTCTTGTCGAATATTTTGCTGCATTTGCTAACGTACTTGGTGACAGTTGTTTAGATCTGTTATCTACGTTTATCCCTGAAGCTCTGTTTGGTTTTGTAGTTTTCCATCGATTATTTTATTTTAGTTTTTAACTCGGCACCAAGTTTTATTTTAGTTCTTTCCATTTTTTTGGTACAAATCGGACTTTAACCTTAAATATTTTTCTGCGGAGTCTGGGTTGATATTGCTATTCATCTTGCTTAGGTTTAGTTATGTTTTAATTTCTATAGAACTTTTTGCAGAAGTAGAAATGATGAAGGAAAGGTTCGCCAAACTTTTGCTTGGAGAAGATATGTCAGGTGGAGGGAATGGAGTTTGTATTGCTCTTGCCATATCCAATGCCATTACAAATCTTTCTGGTTAGTTTCTTGTACTTAATTTTCATTTTTGTTTTTCTTGGTTCATCATTAACGAGAGGTTGAAATCCGAATCTATTTTTTTAATTTCTTTCAGCTTCTGTGTTTGGTGAACTATGGAAGTTACAGCCATTATCACCACAGAGGAAGTTGATGTGGCGTAGAGAGATGGATTGGCTTTTGTGTGTAAGTGATTCCATAGTGGAGCTTAAACCATCATTGCAAGAGTTTCCAGGTGGGGGAACCTTTGAGGTTATGGTGGCCCGGCCACGCTCGGATCTCCATGTAAACCTCCCAGCACTCAAGAAACTTGATGCAATGCTGATAAGCATTCTTGATGGCTTTCATAATTCTGAATTTTATTATGCTGATCGCGGAGTAGTTATCAACGATACTGACGGAATTGAGGCATTTCCTTCGTCTACGCCGTCTGGGAGTTCATCTGTTAGACTGGAAGAGAAGTGGTGGCTCCCATTTCCCAAGGTTCCCCCCTCCGGTTTATCTGAAGATTCAAGGAAGAGATTGCAGCAGTGTAGGGAATGTACACACCAGATCCTTAAGGCTGCTATGGCGATAAATGACAATGTCTTGGCTGAGATGGAAATCCCAAATGCTTACCTCAAAAGCTTGCCCAAGGTTCGGAGACTGCTCCATAGTATACAAAATTGTTCTCTGTGGCATGAGAACATATAAATTTACTTTTAGATGTAGCATCCATGAGGCGAATTGCATCAAATATTCATGCATTTTGATTGATAATTATTGCTCATGCATCCCTTTGTTTCCCTTTTTCTTCCAGAGAGCATATTGTTCACTATGGCTTTTTTTTTTTACTTGTATTCCAGTGCGGAAAGGATTGTTTGGGTGAGGTCATGTACCGTTACTTAACCGCCGACCAGTTCTCTCCTGAGTGTCTTCTTGATTACTTAGACCTGTCATCGGAATACACTGCTCTGGAAATGGCCAACAGGGTTGAAGCTTCTGTGCATATTTGGAAACACAAGTACTTGAGAAGGCACTCACTGCGTGCAAAAGTGGGAAAGACAGCATGGGGTGGCAAAGTTAAGGGTTTTGTCGGTGACATAGAAAAGACAAAGGTTTTAGCTGAGCGGGCTGAGACACTCCTACTGAACTTACGGCTACGGTTTCCAGGCCTTCGTCAGACTTCTTTAGACATGAGTAAGATTCAGCATAACAAGGTACTTCACCTTATTAGCATGAATCAGTTCTTAAAGCATTATATAGATCCTATGCACCTGTTTCCGTCGATAACATGTGTCTCTATTCTTTAAGATGCATCATGATTTTTTTTTTATCTAGAACTCGGAAAAACTGCGATCTGTTTGAAATTTGAATGTTTATGGAATTGTTGAAATATGCAATAAGGCAAAGAGATGAGATTAAAATTGTTGGTTTTTTGTAGGATGTAGGACAATCAATCCTTGAGAGCTACTCGAGAGTGATGGAAAGCCTAGCATTCAACATAACGGCAAGGATTGATGATCTGCTATATGTAGACGATGCCACAAGGAAACGTGCAATTGAGGTAGCAGAGTCATTGTCTGTTTATGAACCGGGGCGGTTTGATGTTGGTCTTCCTAAACAAAGTCGGATATCAACCAATCCTCTCTCATTTCAACGTTCTGGTATGGGGACTCCATGTGGGATGACAGCATCCTACGATTCAGATGAAATAAGTGAAAGCTCTGATAGGAGGGTTTATCAACCAATAATAAACAATGGCGGCAACCTTAGAGAGTCATTGGATGGCTCACGGGTAAGGCTAGCTTTTTGAGGAATGAAAGCAACGACGTCATGCACACCCACAACCTGAAAACCACGAAAAATTATTGAGATTAGCCAACCATGCTCATTTAGTTGTGAGGTATTAGATTGGATCTTGTATATAATCCCTTTATGGTCAGACATTCAATGTGGACATTTTTTCCAGACAGTGAGGGATATTGGTTTAGTTGGATCTCTTTAAATTGTCGCCATTGTAACAAGAACTACTAGCATTTTTCTTCTATATCAAGTGTAGAGAAACATTATGATCAACCAAATCTTAGATTTCGGGCATTAAAATAAACTAATGGATTATAACGGCAACGGTCAATGGAGTTAAAATAATAATCATAAATTATTTACATGTTCTCAACCACCATTTTGTAAACCAGTCACCGTGAAAGTTGGCTTCGATGGAAGCAAACCATCCTTGCCTACATAATGTTAGCATTCAAATCCTTTGTTTTTTATTAAAAAAAAAGAGAGAGAAGAAGACATTCTATTAATTCCGTCAGAATCAGAAATTGAACATATATGATAGGCCCTTGTTTGAGGGCCCAGGGCTGCAACCAAATGAAGAAGGGGCGACATTACGGTCGATAATACAAAATACCGCTCATCTTTTTGCAGTGCCAACTATTCACCAGAACTAACCGGAAGCGAAAAGGTAAGGAAAAAAAGGGAACTAGCAATGAAAATGTATTCGTATGGTCCCCCCATTGATTTTGTTTTTAGCATCATCAAAGCCGATCTTTTCACCCCCTTACATCAAGTCGAGCTCTTGACCAAAATTCTTTAACGCATTGGCCCAAAGCAACGTCAAGGCAAGACGACGGTCCACTAACTCCATCGGTCCATCCCCCATTAACCTCAAAATCCAAGGTTCCTGCTCCGGAGCAGCCACCGACTTGAGAAATACCCTCCATTTAGTACACTTTCAAAGCTCGGTATAACTTATACAACATAGACCTAATGAAAACACAGTCATCCACATTTAAAAAGAAACGTTCGTACTTACAGTTGAAATTTGAAACCCCATTTCCTTTCTCAATTCTCAGTCTGGTCCTTAATCTTTCACAATGCTAAGAAAAGGATTTGAAAATATGAATCTGGTTACCAGAGTTGAATTGGGTGATTGGAAGTTTACCTACCCTTTTCATCTTTGTTTTGAGTTTTTAAAAATTATTAATAGTTTTGTCAGTATTTCAATCATGAGCATCCAGTACTAGGGCTAGCTGCCGCTCATCTAAAAGAGACCCTGCCCTACATATTCATTAGTGCACTGTATATGATTTTTATTAATATATATATTATATAACTAAGTAAAATAAAATATATAAATATCTTGACTGACATTTTGAAATTGGTGGCGCAATCATGCATTAGAAGCCTTGATCATGAAAAATCTTTTTGCTTTATAGTTGTAATCTGATATCTGATGACAATCTGCATGGATATAAACAATATTTACAGTATCAGATTAGTATTAATTCAAACACCTACACTGGAGTCATCATTTGGGTCTCATGCAACTCTGACAAAATCTTATTGTTTCTGTCCTTTGGTTTTTTAGGGTTACTATGCAATTTCCACCCTTTCCCTTTTGCATTCGAAGGGGTTCACTAGGACTTGGATACCAAATTCTCATATCCATATCTTTCTCATAAAACCCTAGATGAACACATGATAATACTTCTGCAACTGTAAAAAATATAAGAAAAGGTATTTGATATCTGGGACAAGATAAAATACAGAAAACGAATATGGAAAAAGTAGTTAGGGTTCTCAGTTGACAGTCAAAACCTCAAAGGAGATCTAGAACATGACCATTTTAGAAACAGAAATTTTGCTCATCATGTTGCTCGCGCGAACCCTCAGGCCTCAGTTGAGCAGTCAGACATACAATCAAACCTTGCAAATAGCATAACCATGATGACAGTACCAAACAAATGGTAAAATGTTATTTACTCTATTTCTTTTTCGTATAAAATGGTAGTGTTAAAAGTTACCTAACCAAAAATGTCGAGACTGAGAAGCTGCCAAATATTATATCATCTCATGGAGGATATGAATGTTTGATAGTTACCTGGAACTTGAAAGAGGGAGAGGAAAGATGGAAGAAATGTATCACGAAGATTTTACGAAGAGATGCCAATAGATCCCAGTTGGCAGTATGCCCACCTCCATGAAAAATCAAATAGAGAAAAATGGGTATTTTTTTGCTATGAGGAGGAGGTGGACAGAATGCCAATGAACTCTGTAAGAATCCCTTTGCTAAATCCCCATGAGAGCAAACAAAAACATTAATAACAGTCCTTGTATTTCACAATAGAAAGACACGCAGAGGAGGCAAAGGAAGGGAGGAGAAGAGTGTTAAACTTAAAAGGGAATCAAGAGACTGGAGTAGATGCTGATGGGGTTCTCCTAATTAAGATGCAATGAAGGAACAACATTGGATAAGTGAGAGAAATGGGTGCAATTAATTAAAGGAGGAGGTGGAAGAGAGATAATAAAAATATAATTTAAGATTGTTCATTCCCCTACAAGGGAAGTGCATATTTAGAAGAATCAAATGAGGCGTTTTTCGTGATATATCACTTTTTGACTTTATATTTTTTTGTCAGATATTCATTAGATTATTTTTTTTGATCTAATTCCTTTTGTAGTAAGGTGCGCCTCCTGCAACACGTTTTATGTTAATCTGACACCATGTAGGGTATAGCGAGAGGCAAGAGCCGTGCTTTACCTTTAAATCTGACACGCATCAGTAAGGCGCGCTCCCTGTAACGCACCTTAGGTTTAATTATCCACCTACCCGACCCGACCGTTCACACTCCACCCCTTCCTATAAATACTTCCATTCACAAGCACTTTCATCACACCAAACCTCTCAACTTCTCTCAAATACTCTTATATTATATTTTAACTGTTTAAAGTATATTTTATTATATTTAATATTTTGTTTTTTAATTTATTTAAGTATTTAAATTTTTTTCATATTTTATTTAATTAATTTTTTTACAGATATAAAATGGAAGGAGGTCTACTTCACTTTGATGAAAATTATATATCGCGACATTTTGCTGATACGATAACATTTTAACGTTTTAATATAATTTAAATTTTTAGTAATAATTTATTTATTTATTTAATGCATGATTATTAGTTTAAAAATTAATTTTTGTAATTATTTAATTCTATGAGATAGACCATGTATTAGATACTTTTATTAGGAATCTTAAGTTAGTGATACTTAGTCGTGTTTTGCCGTATTTAGTAGAGGCTAGATTCGGTCACATAGGTAGATATGAGGGTCACTATAAGATAGAACCAGACCTTATTTCTGCCTTAGTGGAGCGGTGGAGGTCAGAGACCTACACACTCCATCTTCCGTACGAAGAGTGCACGATTACACTTGAGGATGTTTCTATGCACCTGGCACTTCCGGTGGATGGAGATGTGATATCGGGGATGGCGCAAAGTTCATGGACTGCTTTGTGTCGGGACTATCTAGGACGTGTCCCGAAAAGTTTTAACGGTGGTCAGATACCGTTAAATTGGTTAGATGCCAATTTTCGGGAGTTGAGCGAGGACGACTTTGATGATGAAGTTAAAATGTATGCACGGGCATGCATACTGTAGCTAATAGGAGAGTTGTTGTTGCCAGATAAATCGTGCAACCAAGTTTATTGTATGTGGTTGCGACATCTTGGCGACTTTCGTCTGGCCGGATCACTTAGTTGGGGATGGGCAGTTTTGGTTTTCTTGTACATGGAGATGTGTCGAGCCACTAACTACAAGAAAAATGCTATCGGCGGATGTCTCCTACTGCTACAGTCTTGGGCATGGTATCGATTACCCTTTTTATGTCCAATTATCAAGAACTCATTCGTATTTTCGCTACTCTTGAGGTAATTATAAAATTGATTTCGTATATTAATCATTTTATACAGTGTATAATAAATTTTGTTTTCCTTGAATATGTGGTTTACTGATAGGAAAAATCATCAGGAGCTACCTGATGATTTAGAAAAAAATTAGGGTGCTAATCGATCAGAAGGCTGGCACACAGGTATGCCTTTTAATGTTTAAAAAATGCTTTTTGATTATAGTTGTATAATTAGATTATTATTTTGATAGAAATTATATATATTTGTTTTAGTTTGAATGGGTGTCATATTCTAATGATGATGTGAGAATGGTGATCCCACATGAGTTGAGGGGCCCATTAGATATTTGGATGGCGATGGTCACTTTGATCTATTATGCGATCGTCGAGTGGCACTCTACTGATCGCGTGCTCTGGAAATTTAGTTGTTTTCAACCAATTCCGGAAGCACCTCGCAATATGGACGAGTTGCATAGCACAGATAGACACGGCAAGACCGATACAAATTGGCTGGTGAGGCATCACGAGTGGGTCGTGCTGTGGGAGGATCGACATCGGCGCCTTCTCCGTAGAGAGCCCATTTTTACTGACCTCTTGATGGTTGCTGACGGTTATTACGAGTGGTTCAACAGTAACAGTAAATCGTTTCTACTTTTCGAGGATGCACGAGGGCAGACCTTTCAGTGACGTCGACAGAGATGTTCATCGACACAGTACCATCGTCCCCCGACTCGTAGACAGAGAGCAGGTGCTTCCGGTTCATCCTCAGCTGCACCAGCAGGACCTTCATAGCAACCACCGTCTACAGCGACTTACCTTCCGCAGCCATATGTGATGTCGTCATCGCTATTCTCTTATCTGATGCCACCGCTGCCACTGTCACCTGGTTTTATAACCCCGCTGCCACCACCGTCATAGAGTTTTATAACCCCTATTGGAGGATATTATAGGTCTATGTTTGTAGATCTGACTTGGGGTTCATATACCCACATTTTGGCGGGTTCAACCTCATCACCCATGGTCGCAACACAGATACCTCCTGTATAGTTTTCACACTCAGCGATGTTTGGGTTTTATGAGATTTCCTAGTTTTCGCAAGCCGGTGGGATAGTCAGTCATACACCTCCAGGGTCCTTATTCTATAGAGGTACTTCATCGTCATCAGCTCCTCATCAACCTAATGTAGCTCGTCATCAGTCATACAATGAATTCGATTAGATTTTGGATGACCACGCTCCCTCAATAAAGTTGGATTTGGTACAATCGGAAGCCAATCCTGAACATCATAAGGGTCTTTGTCATTACCTATAGGGGGAAATCAAATTCGTATACCTTAAAAACTTCAGATAGTATGTATACGGGATCCACAAAACAATTATAGTCTTAACGTGTATGCGAGCAAGCTGCTATCACATGTGAACATGGATACTTCAGAGCTCGAAAAAACCCGCAGTCGCACGTTCTATCCCGTAGATTTACTCTTAACGACACATCTTCAATCCCTTGAAGAGGTCGCGATAACTTTGTGACACGAAAGATTTCATGTCTTCTAGAGAAGCTTGTTACAGACATTCCATTTGATGCAACAATTTTTTTTTGTAGATCTGTAACTAATCTAAGGTGATAGAAATGATCGCCTTACTACAGGTAAGTGACGTGCACCCTTTAAGGTTGAATTGATTGCCTCAACCAAGTTGGTCGTCATGTGTCCATATCGATATCCACCATCATATGCGTTCGTCCACATTTATTTATCAATGAGGCTGATATAATCGTATCCTTCCTTGTTTTTCGCTCGCAAATCTTAAAGTATTGATTCAAACGTTTGAGGAAGTAGTTCGTAACCTAATCAAAAAATGTATAACTTACTAACTTGCTTTCTTTGCAAAATTAAAATGATCGAAAGAAAAACAAACTACATCAGTTTCACTTACCCATGCGTACAATTAATTTACGCTCATCATTCTTCTTGTACCTTCCATGGTAGTTCGTAACAATGTGTCAGAGACAATACCTATGTTGGACAAAGGGTGGTTGCCACATTGGACCCAAAGACTCCATTGCTGCTTTGATCCCAACTCCGCGATCTGAAATGACACAGATTTTTTCCCTCGTGATAACATGTGCACGTAAGTTTCGGAGGAAAAAAGCCTAAGAATCTGTATCTTCTCCTTCAAGAAGAGCAAAAGCAACTAGAAGAATGTTGTGGTTGTCATCTTGGACATCTGCCAATAATAATACTTGCTTGTATTTTCCATACAAGAAAGTCTCGTCAATCTGGACCACAGGCTTGCAATATTTGACAGCATTAACGCACTGTGGGTAAGTCCAGAAAACCCGGTAGAATTGGCATCGATCGTGAAGAACTTGATTATTAAGGTATGCATAGGAGGTTTCGAAGTCCATGATTCAACCTCCGCACCAGCCTAAACCAGCCTGGAAGTTCGTTGTAAGATGCATCTCATTCGCCACGAAGTTTGACAATGGCATTTTGTTTTGCCAACCAAGCTTTTTATATGAGACAGTGTACCCATACTGCGATTGTATAGCTGAAATCAACACATCAATAGCTATATGAGAGCTTGCTTTTACAATGGGCATGATGGCTTGGCATATCACTTCAGAGTCCAAGTTGGGATGATCTTGGTTGACCCATCCAGCACAATATGTGTGAGGACCGTTTTATACAGTTAGTTCACATCTGTTGTTTTTTCTCTTCCTCTTCGATACGTGAACCATCCAATTGCATCCGTTTTTGCGTCGGACACAGTAGCATACATATTTTTCTATCGTGGAGCAGTCGACTCTTGATTGAACAGAATTACAGATATTGTAATTTTTTATAGCCATCATCACTTCTTCTTTGCTTGAAAACTCCATGCCTAAAGATAACTCACCATTATTTATTGATGAGTAATATCCATAGTTACCGAGATAAGGCATATCCACAAATTCTGGCATGTACGTTGCACCATAATCAGCTTCATACATGTGTGCTGGAGGGTCAGCTTGTGCCACATTTGAGGGAACTTCATCTATATCATCATCGCAGTTGAATTGCGGTGATTCTGGGTAAATGAATAATCCAGTCTCAGCACCATCCGCACCAGGCTCATGAAGCGGTTCTTCTGGTGCAGATGATGATTCCTCCATGCTCTCCACATTTAGGTCGAAGAACCTACTACTTGCATGTCTTCCCCTTGAACTAGAAGGCATATCGACATTGAGATCGAAAAAGCTCGCAGTGGAATGCCTCCCCCTGGAGCTTGAAGCCATCGTGTCAAATGAAAACTGCACAGATTGTTGTGTCGATGGCATCTCCATATTAAGGTCAAAGAAATTTGCAGATGAATGCTATCCCCTTGAACTGGACGTGATGTTTCTATACGGATTGTTCGTGGACCCACCTCGATACATATCGTAAGGAGTTACGGATGAATATCTCTCCATTAAAGTTGATGTGACGGCACTATGATGCAGATTTCCCATTATGGAGTTAAAATCATTACACATTACTGTAGTCAGGCTGTCAACTTATTCAACCGCTGTCAACTTATTCAACCAGCCCATAGTGGGAGCTTAATGACTGACCCCGCACAGTACGCACTTGAACAAACTTTGCATACATCAATATCGTCGTCTGAATAATTACTTTGAGAATCAGCCATCATTTCAACATCATCATTGTTCGATAGTTCGAACGCTGTATAAGTTAATGGCAACAATGATTTGGAAATAGTACTGCAACAACGACATTCTTCTACTACTTCCAACATGAGCCTTCCTGGAAATCTTCGTTATCAGCTCCTCAAGAGTTATGTTTCTCTTGAATGATATTTTAACACGCTCATTTGATACGAAAACAACGTCAGTTTCATCTTCTCGAATTTCTCCATCATAATAAACAATAGTTGAAAGTCGCGTCATTCTTAGAGTTTAAAAGTGTAACAATATTATATCTACAAAAAAACAACTGAAAAAAATATGATTAAATAAATAATATATGAACGAAAATATAACACAATAAAATTTTTACAGATGAACGTAAATAATTTAAATAATATAATTTTATATTATTACATGCACCGCAAAAATATTTCGACGTATGCTCCCGCTTTCCAATTTTACAAACACATAAATTAATTGAAAACAATTAATATAATATTGTTTCAAATAATCATATATAATTATAAAAAAAATAATATAACAAAATTACTTTATAACGAAAGATCGAACGAACTTTTGAATCAAATATAAGAGGATTATCGGGTGTTATTTACTGGTTGAAAGGATTGTTGGTCAGAGAGTTTACAGGGAGAGGGCTATTTATAGCCGACAGATGATGCTTTAAAGCCGACAAGTTCGGGTAAATTATGCAAGGCGTGGTCCTTGCACCGCACCTTGCATTATGTATATCTGATAATTAAGCATGTGATAATTGAAAAGCACGACCCTTGCACCGCGCTATAGCCCTACGTGGAGTAAGGCGCACCCCAGGAGACGCGCTATAGCCACGTGTATCCAACTCAGCATAAAACACGTTGTAAGGGGCGCGCTTTACCTCATGTGATGTCATATCAACGTAAACGCGCTGCAGGAGGCACGCCTTACTGCAAAGGGTGTTAAATCAAAAAAAATAATCTAAATTGTGTCTGACAAAAAATATATATAATATATAGGTAATATATCAGAAAAAACGCCATCAAAGGATCATCATCATTCATCATGGTTATTCTCTCCTCTCTTCCCTCATTACTGGTGTAAAACCAGTCACTCCCACTACTCCCCCACCCTTTCTATCATATTCCAATTCTCTCTCTATATATATATATCTTTGCGATTGAAGAAAAATGGTTTGCTTAAGCAAAGAGACTCGTGGGAGGTAATTAATCCAATAATGACAAAAGTAGAGCAAAATCCGTTTCAGGTCGAGGTCTGGGATCATGGTGGAGCTGAGCAGGTTAGTGTTTTTTACCCGTGGGACTAACACCACCATGGATAAACCGAAAGGTGATGGCCGAAAGCAATCGTCTTTAAATTCTTTTGAGTTCATTTTTTTAAAAATTTTACAAATTTATTCTAATATAAAATTATTTGTATACTTTTAAATATAATGTTTTTAATGACATGTCGAGTGACTTACACCTCCATTTACACAGTTGTTACTGATTGCACGGTCGTGTTGAGCATCACGAGGAATTTAGATGACTTGCTTGCTTGTCTTTGGATTGATATTAATCTGAGCTACATCACTCTCAAATATTAATATTTTGAAATGCATCATTTGAATTAATGGCAGCATTTAAGGAGCAATAGTCGGTAAAAAAGTAAAATCCAAAGTGACTGCAGCGAGCAAAAAAAGCTTGGAAATTACTGCTTTTAAAAATGTAGCCCCCCCCCCCCTAAATGTAATAACAAATCTTCCACCATCAATTGTAAAATTTTGAATACTAAGCCTATAGCATTCATCTCTGCCCTTTTTCATTTATGAGAAAATGACATCTGTAAAATCAAAATGAATTAGCAATCGGGAAAATTGAATTCTTGGGTAGACAGTTAGCTACGGGATTGTCTCAGGAAAGGCGGGTTAATATACGGCTAATATACAGCATTACCGGATACATTAAAATGTATTTAATAAATTCGGTTTAGCGGTACCTATTATGTTGACAACTAATAATGTTTTAGGTAGAAAAAATGAAAAACTATTAAAAAATTTGGTAACCGGTAAACTTTGGTTATCGGTAAGTATCTATCCTTTTTATAAAAGTGTCCATACGTTTAACATATCAAGTAATTTTACCGGTTTTGTCATTTATTCACTGTTGAAACAATTTATTATTATATTTGGTTAATATTGTTAATTTAAATTCTAAATAATATTTATAAATATCAAAACAATCAAATAAATTTTGTGTAAATTAAATTATTAAATTAATTGTAGTGGAAAACATGAAACACCTATTAAATAAATTGAAACATATTACATAACTTTCAAAAAAGTATATATCCATTTTTATAAAATGTCCATACTTATTTCACTGTTGAAAACATATTTATTTATATTTGGTTAATATTGTTAAATTAAATTCTAAATAATATTTATAAAATATCAAAACAATCAAATAAATTTTGTGTAAATTAAATTATTAAATTAATATTGTAGGTGGAAAACATGAAACACTATTAAATAAATTGAAATAAATTACATAACTTTCAAAGCAGTTTTAAATCCTAAAAAGTGTCGATACTTTTAAAAATATATCGATCCAAAACGATATACCAGGTAAAATATGATAAAACCGGTAACAAAATGTAAAAACCGGTAAATTTAAAGTGTCGATACGTTATAAGGATCGACACTTTGTGAATTTAAATAGAAGCAGTTATAGCGCCTATAATGTGTCGATACTTTAAAAAAATAGATCGATCCACAACATAAACAGGTAAAAATATGATAAAACCGGTATCAAAATGATAAAACCGGTAAAATGATACCGGATATATTGAAAGTGTCGATACTTTCGTAAGTACGTGTAATAAATTATCGACACTTTCAAATAAATAGTAATTATCATTTTCGAAAGTATCGACACCTGACATAAAAGTATCGACACTTTTGTATTTGTATCGATTAATATAAATAACATATCCGATGAAAATATAAAGGCCATAGCTAAATATCCTCTGAAAAAAGATAGAACAGACGAGTTTTGAAATCGAAGAGTAATTGTTGCTGCATTTCAGAAGGCGTTTCTAAAGCGAAGTTTGTTTGTTTGTTGCTGCAGTCGAATCGAAAAGTATGTTGTCGAACCCTAATTTTTTATTATTACAGTAATCGCGATAGGGTTTTTTTATGTGTTGTTTGGGGTTTTGGAGTAAGGAAGCATTTGGGACCGATTGCAGTAGAAATAGATTCAAGGAAAAATATAAATGTCGATACTTTTAAATATTATAGGTAGAAATGATATAGGTTGTATAAATGTGCCGACACATTTTGGTGTGGCCATTCAAATTCTTTTGAAGAAAACCGTTTTACCACAAGGTAGTTATCTATATTGTATATTGAAAAGTATGTAACAAAATAATTTGATTTGCGTAAACTGCTATATGAGGAAAAATGGAGTCAATGGTTGGAAAATTGTTGGTGGAGCAGATGACTTTGAAATTGAGGCCGAGACTCGAAAGCAACCAAAGGGTGGATATGACTTCTAGTAAGTATCAATGTCTTTTTGTTATTATTGTTGAAATGGTAATTGGATTAAAGTATCGATAAACTTTAATTGATTACAAATTTTAAATGTTAACAGTATGGCCGAATGCAAAAGGATGAAGGGAGATGGCACACAGAGCGGTTCGTATGTAAAATGAAATTGACATTGAGTAGTATTAGTATTTAGTGTTAATGTATTGATTAAGAAACGTTTATGTTTAATATTAGGTGAAAAAAGATGTGAGGTCCAAATGGAATTCAATGAGTGATCTGAAAAGGACCTTACATCACACAGTCAAGGAATGATAGTAAGAATACAAAGAACGGAGGAAAGCACATGAAAATAAGGTATTCATTAAACTTGTAAATACGTTGATACAAAATATATAAGAACTATAACATTATATTTGTAAAAAATGTAGGAGTGTCGCAAGATGCAGCATTAAAAGGGTGAATTTATTATTAAACACCTTAAGGAGAAGGGTCAGTTGAATGTGCTTGGAGAAATAGGTTTTGGATCGTTGATCGAGTAAGGGATGACCTATTCGGAGGAATTGTGTCGATCCTTGATGGCACAATTTGACGTCAGTCAATGTATGGCTAAGTATGGTGATTATTCATTCCCTCTGGGGGTATCGACTGCTGCAGCCGTATTGGGGGTACAAACAAAGGCAAAAGTGTTATAGAAGTCTGTAGGAGTAAGAACTGGAAAGCACTTGCCTCCAAATAGTTTTGAATCATAAGGTGACATATACTGAAGTTGAAGAGGATATCAATGGATCTTACTGGGGGATGAGCTGAAGGCCCGAGTTCTATTGTACCTTGTCGGTATATTTTTGTCCAACGGGTGATACGTCAACGAACAAGGAATATATGAAGCTCATTTGCGATGAAGGCTTGAAGGTGAATTCAATTGGGCTGAATATATCCATTCGAGATTGATTGAATCAATTATCACCTTTAAAAAGGGCAGCCAGAGATACCTCAAAGGTGCACAATCTTAGAGGTAAATGAGTTGAATCACTTTTTTGTGTTTTTATATAAATTTTTATTATAAATGCAGGTTGCACTGTTCGATTTTTTTGGTCGGGCTGTGAGGCAGTGCCGGCTTATGAAAAACCGGAGTGGCACGCATCCGTGCATGGGGAAGGAAAGGGTTAGAGTGATGGTGAAGTTGAAGTTGGATAGAGGGAAGAAGCAAGAAGAAATGTAATTAAATAATATAAGAATATAATCAATGTCTTAATATTGTAATTTAATTTTTTGAAGGTTATTGGCAAGGATGTAGAGAGGCAGTGGAGGCAGAGGAGAAATGAGGGATGGTTGTATTGGGGGATGAAGGTGAGTGGACACGTGAAGCAAAACAGAGTAACTTCGACATTTTGATGTCTGAATTGGCTGATAAAAAAATCCAATTTGAAATCATGCAAAGACAATCAAGAGTCGAAGAGAAACTTGATCAAGTCGTAGAGAAACTCGAGAGGCATAAGGGGTAGTGGAAGGAAAAAATAGATGGAGTGGTGAAAGAAGTAGAGGTGTTGAGGGGTGAAGTGGTGAAAGAAGTTTCGGTGTTAAGGGGTGATATTAAGATGGT
This sequence comes from Hibiscus syriacus, assembly GCF_006381635.1. Lineage (NCBI taxonomy): Eukaryota > Viridiplantae > Streptophyta > Magnoliopsida > Malvales > Malvaceae > Hibiscus > Hibiscus syriacus. The sequence continues at coordinate 540,127 of NW_024061764.1, read as the reverse complement.
GACGGAGAAAAATTTGAGGGAGTGGTGAAGGAGGTTGTTGATTTGAGGAGTGAACTTACGGGGTGAAGGGGGTGGTTTAATACTCGATGAAGATCAATTGAAGGGTGAAATAAAAGATATGAAGAGCTATGTAGAAAAAAGTACGATGAACTGAAAAATATGAAGAAGAAAAGAGGGAGGAGGAAGAAGAAGATGGAAGAAATGAGGAGGAAGGAAGTCGATGTCATTTATACACCGGAGAGTGTCATAGCAGCAGTTTTGGATTCGGAATGTTTGCACCCCAGAAGAAGCAGAAGGTAAGTTTAATAAAAGAATACTTAATTTGATTTTTATTATGTTGTTGTGACAAAAATTTGTATGCAAAATTGTAGGTTGAAAAGCGGACATTCCAACCGGAATTGATGACATCGAAGCTGCAATTTGTGATTATTATGGAATAGCGAGTTAGAATCGGGGTAGTGAAATATATTGTTTTGTGAGTGATATTTAAATATTTCATGACAAGATATTAATCCTAATGATTCATACAGATATTCTGTAATATCAATGGGAAATCAATTCGCTACTGTATACGTTGCAACGTTGAAGCCTACAGAATGGGTTGGCGGTGTGGTAAGTAGAAAGTAGAAATAAATAAACTTATTGAATATGTTCTGATTGTGTAATTAATTTTGTTAGGTTATCGATTTGCTCGCCTGGACCATATGCTACGATTCTCAAAAGTCACACCGGAGGATTGGCTACCTTCCATACCTCTTAGTGGTGAGTTAAATTAATAAATATTGAAAAGTAGTGTTATAGACGTAAATTAATAATGTTTGTTGCGTAATTACAGCAACAGGCGTTGGAAGCCAACAATAAAGAAAGTGTTGAGAATATTCTACCTTCTGGGGTGTCATATTGGATAACTATGTGAAATTCACCGACTGTGAGAAGGTAAGACACCATACCAATTGCAAATGATGTTTTCGGATAATGTTGAATTTTGTCAAATTGGGTGTGAAATTTGTTGCAGATAATGATCACAATAAACTACCAATTCACACTGGTATCTGTTGGTGTTGGATATGGTAGATCATGTTGTAACAATATATGATAGTATGTTTACACTGAGCAGCTAAACAGAGAGTGAAGGATGCTAAGAGATTGGTATGTATGTATGTATGAAAGGACATTATGTAAATTATAATGCATAATTTTTTGGTGCATAACTTCTTCTATTTTAATGCAGATTAAAATATTAGATTCTTATAATAAGAAACGCATTTGGGTTGAGTCATGTGGATCTCTAGGAAAGTATCCCTTGAAAAACTTCAAATTTGTGGAGCATAAGAAGAATAAGCAATTGAATGGGTATGAGATGTTATCACAAATAGAAGCTTAATTTATGCAGTATTCATCATAATTGACATGTGGTTTTCAAATTTTGTAACAGATATGATTGCGGCATGTATGTGATGATGTGGATGGAATCGATCGGTTCTACAGGGGCAACTGGTGATTTTGTAAGTGGATAGAAAAAATTGTTTGTGGTAAATTGTTAAAAGTCGTAGATTGAATGCTGTAGTTGACAATACTTAACGTTCTGACAATTTGAATATAGGTTGTTGGACTGGGATCGATCGCGAGTATTAAATGATCTCGTAAGCCACAATCAAAATGAACGAAGACAGGAGATAACAAAAGCTGCAATATTACATAAGAATAACAAAAGGATGCAATGATGTAAATGTCGAGTTAATTTTGTATAAGATTTATAATTTTGTATACGATTTATATTTTTGTATGTGAATATAATTATGAATGAGATGAGAAAAGTTAGCAGTATGTTGTTGTACATGTTTCTTATACACATTAAGGGTCATGTCGATACTTGGAAGTAAAAGGCAAATTTACAATATGGCCAACAGGTGCACCCATAAAGTGTCGATCCATATATGTAATATGTAATTTTTCAATCTAACCGGTACAATTATACCGGTTTTATGAGAGGATATGTCTAAATAATGTGTCGACACTAATATAGTTTGTCGATATTTTTTCCAGAATTAATGGAAAACAGGGTGCACCCATAAAGTGTCGATCCATATAAAAAGTGTCGATCCCAAAATCATCGAACCCAAAAGTATAATGTAATATGTAATTTTCAATCTAACCGGTACAATTATACCGGTTTTATGAGAGAATATGTCTAAATAATGTGTCGACACTAATATAGTTTGTGTCGATATTTTTTTCCAGAATGAATGGAAAACAAGGTGCACCCATAAAGTGTCGATCCATATATAAAGTGTCGATCCCAAAATCATCGAACCCAAAAGTATAATGTGTAATTTTTCAATCTAACCGGTACAATTATACCGGTTTTTATGAGAGGATATGTCTAAATAATGTGTCGACACTAATATAGTTTGTGTCGATATTTTTTTTTCCAGAATGAATGGAAAACAGGGTGCACCCATAAAGTGTCGATCCATATATAAAAAGTGTCGATCCCAAAATCATCGAACCCAAAAGTATAATGTAATATGTAATTTTTCAATCTAACCGTACAATTATACCGTTTTTATGAGAGAATATGTCTAAATAATGTGTCGACACTAATATAGTTTGTGTCGATATTTTTTTTCCAGAATGAATGGAAAACAAGGTGCACCCATAAGTGTCGATCCATATAAAAAAGTGTCGATCCCAAAATCATCGAACCCAAAAGTATAATGTAATATGTAATTTTTCAATCTAACCGGTACAATTATACCGTTTTATGAGAGGATATGTCTAAATAATGTGTCGACACTAATATATATTTGTGTCGATATTTTTTTTCCAGAATGAATGGAAAACAGGGTGCACCCATAAAGTGTCGATCCATATATAAAAGTGTCGATCCCAAAATCATCGAACCCAAAAGTATAATGTAATATGTAATTTTTCAATCTAACCGGTACAATTATACCGGTTTTATGAGAGAATATGTCTAAAATGTGTCGACACTAAATATAGTTTGTGTCGATATTTTTTTTCCAGAATGAATGGAAAACAGGGTGCACCCATAAAGTGTCGATCCATATATAAAAGTGTCGATCCCAAAATCATCGAACCCAAAAGTATAATGTAATATGTAATTTTTCAATCTAACCGGTACAATTATACCGGTTTTGAGAGGATATGTCTAAATAATGTGTCGACACTAATATAGTTTTGTCGATATTTTTTCCAGAATTAATGGAAAATAGGGTGCACCCATAAGTGTCGATCCATATATAAAAGTGTCGATCCCAAAATCATCGAACCCAAAAGTATAATGTAATATGTAATTTTTCAATCTAACTATGTCTAAATAATGTGTCGACACTAATATAGTTTGTGTCGATATTTTTTTCCAGATTAATGGAAAATAGGGTGCACCCATAAAGTGTCGATCCATATATAAAAAGTGTCGATCCCAAAATCATCGAACCCAAAAGTATAATGTAATATGTAATTTTTCAATCTAACCGGTACAATTATACCGGTTTTATGAGAGGATATGTCTAAATAATGTGTCGACACTAATATAGTTTGTGTCGATATTTTTTTCCAGAATGAATGGAAAACAAGGTGCACCCATAAAGTGTCGATCCATATAAAAGTGTCGATCCCAAAATCATCGAACCCAAAAGTATATGTATATGTAATTTTTCAATCTAACCGGTACAATTATACCGGTTTTATGAGAGGATATGTCTAAATAATGGTCGACACTAATATAGTTTGTGTCGATATTTTTTTCCAGAATTAATGGAAAACAGGGTGCACCCATAAAGTGTCGATCCATATATAAAAAGTGTCGATCCCAAAATCATCGAACCCAAAAGTAATGTAATATGTAATTTTTCAATAAACCGTACAATTATACCGGTTTTATGAGAGGATATGTCTAAATAATGTGTCGACACTAATATAGTTTTGTGTATTTTTTTCCAGAATGAATGGAAACAAGGTGCACCCATAAAGTGTCGATCCATATATAAAAAGTGTCGATCCCAAATCATCGAACCCAAAAGTATAATGTAATATGTAATTTTCAATCTAACCGGTACAATTATACCGGTTTTTATGAGAGGATATGTCTAAATAATGTGTCGACACTATATAGTTTGTGTCGATACTAATTTAAATATCAAGTTTTCCACCGTTTTATATAGTACTCTTAATCGAGAAACCCTAAACATAAATGCAAGCAGGCAGATCTCCTCTTTCTTCTACCGTTATCATAAGTGACGATCAGATATTCAGGTAAATTTATCGATATTTATGGGTTTGATTGATTTCTATATTGGAGTTTTTATCCTGAATGTGTTTGTGTTCCATTGTAATAGGGGTATCCAACCAAAATGGAGATGGCAGACGAGTTTTAAAGTAAGGAAGATTCGTCCCGAACGTGTCATGACCTGGGTTTCTTGTTTGATGATAAATATGCATTTAGTTTTAAATCCACATTTACATCTTGGGGTTGTGAATTCCTTGGTGTAGAACCAAGATATTATCCCAACCTAGTTAGAGTCTTCTACAACAATGCTTCCTTACAGCACGAGCCTAATAAGACTAATATAATAGGAATTAATACACATGTCATGGGGAAGGATATATATATCTCCAGAAACTATTGCGGAGGGTTTAGGTGTAGCGAATACAGGGGATTCAGATGAAAATGGTGTAGATTGGTCTACAATTAAACGGGTTACTAGAAATAGCCCAATTCACCTCGATGTAGAGTCGAGAGTGTTTCACAAAATGCTCACATGGTATATCCGGCCTAGTGGGGGAAAACATTCAACGCTTCGAGACAGCGATTATTGGTGGATAGCAAAGTATAAATCCAAAACGGCTCCAAACATTGCAAAACTCATATTTAATACAATTGTATATATGGTCACAAAGGGAGCAACAATTTCAACTACACTACCATATGGATGTGTCATCACCCATCTGTTGAAGAAGAAGGAAGTTGATTTTTCGCATGACGCCCCTGTTCGATTAACCCGCAAGATTGACATGGTATTTATTAAAAAAGCGGGATATGATTTTGTTGAAAACTCGGTTGGAAGCGTGTCAAGGAGGTCGGATTAGATCAAGAGATGGAGGAAATGGACCCGTTGGCCATGAAGAAGAGCAACCAAGTGGAGACGCAATGATGGAAGAAGCTCCAGTTGCAGAGGATGTCACAATTAAGACCGTGATGGAATCATGGTCAATTTTCGGGAGCATATTGATTCCCTTGTGAGTGGAATGCGATCCGATATTTCATCATTGCAACGTGAAGTCTCCATGTTGCGTACGAATTACGTCAACGACATCAAACGAGTTAGGTAATTCATTATCTATGTTTCTTAACATTTACACGTTCTGAACTTTATTTATTATCTTTTAACAGATGTGGACAACCAAGCGGTCGCAGAAGATGAAGTGACGATGAAGATGACGATGATGATGATGATGACGATGAAGCTGGCGATGAAGATGATGACGTGATGATGATGATGATGATGAAGATGATGATCCAAAAGTATATCGTGTCTGCAACGCCGCCTTCAAGAAAACTTTTAATTTTGATCTCAATGGTGTCCTTGCCTACATCCCAAGACTGCCGGCAGGTTTTAATTCTATTCTTTGTATCCATTATTTAACATATAAGCGTAGAACTTAATCTCATTCTTCATGTTGTAGATGTTGTCCTCAGAAGAGGATTATTTGAATTTATGCAATTTTGTGTCGACAATTTTGTTGTTGCCCTTTGGTCTTCAAAGATGAGGTTAGAACATGTTTGAGGCAATTGAATTACTGTAGTCAAAATCGTTAATATACATTGAATGTTAACATTCAAACTTGATTACAATCTCAGGCATAACGTCGACCGTGTACTTGAGAAACTACCTGTATTTTCCGAGCATTTCTATTCGGTGTGGGTAAGATGAATGTCATTACAGTTTGCTGACTTCTCGTTGTCTATGATTCCTACATATTTATGTTCGACTGTTGTGAACAGGATCAAAAAAAATGCAAAACATACGATTCTGTTACCTACTGTAAAGATCTCAATGATGTTTGGAACGCGTGTCCAGATTTTAACGAGCTAAATACATTTGGTCGATGATTCAGCGGAAAAATGATTATAATCCGGTAAGTTGCATTTATGCATATGTTTTTCCAGTTGAACAGGTGTTCAGACATTGATTATTTAACAACTTATGTGTTTATATAGAAATACAATTACATATGTCCACATACCTTTGACGCTGCTTCCCATTCGAACGACAAAGCTCTAGGTATGACACAAATTATTCATGCTTATGCGAATTTAATTTATTGTTAGTAAAATTGCACCTCATAGTTTGATAATTGAAATTATTTATGTATGTCCTCAGAAAAAGGCGGAACATACGAGTATTTGGAAAATTTGTTGAAGGCCTCTAATGTTCCGGACTTCGTTAGAAACAACCCTTTTTCATCGGATTTTTTGTTTGTCGGTACATTATTTGAACATTCTTGTGTATTTATATTTTGGTGTGATTATATTGTATGTATATTTTCATTAATTCCATATTTGCTTCTATGTGTACATATACATTTGAGTGTCTATACTTTTTAATATATTGTAAAGTATCTATCCTTTTATAAAAGTGTCTATACTTTTTCACAGTGGAAAACATTAATTTAAGGTTATCTTTTGAGTGAGTTTTAAGATATTAATTTAGTAATTATAGGCGTCTAATGATTAATTTTTTACGTTACGGTATATATTATTATTAAATTAAAAATTCTTAATATTATTTTATAAAATATCAAAACAATCAACTAATTTTTTGTGCAAATGAAATTATAAATTAATATTGTAGGTGGAAAACATGAAACATACTTAAAAATATAACATACATATCTTTAAAAAAAGTATCGATCCTTTTTATAAAAAGTATGGACACTTTCAACATTATAATAAAATAGGTAAATTTGCAATATAACCGGTATAATATACCGGTCTTATGCGCGAATAGGTCTACAACCTATATCGACACTTTTTAATAGTGTGTCGGTACTTATGTCCATATTGGAAGAAAAATGTGTCGATACGATTTAAAAAGTATCGACATTTTACACATCGCAACCCATAATTATAATGTAATAGATAATTTTGTAATATAACCGGTATAAATATACCGGTTTTATGAGCGAATAGGTCTACAACCTATATCGACACTTTATAATATTGTGTCGTACTTTATGTCCAGATTGGAAAAAAATGTGTCGATACGATTTAAAAAGTGTCGACATTTTACACATCGCAACCCATAATTATAATGTAATAGATAATTTTGTAATATAACCGGTATAAATATACCGGTTTTATGAGCGAATAGGTCTACAACCTATATCGACACTTTATAATATTGTGTCGGTACTTTATGTCCAGATTGGAATAAAAATGTGTCGATACCATTTAAAAAGTGTCGGTAATTTGAAGTAACGCGGTTTTTCTTGCTTCATTCAAAATATTTATATGTACATACAATAGGAGTGATGTTGATACTTACGATATTATATGGAGATCGTTGTCATTCCATTCCGTCTTCGAAAAAATCAGTTGATGTAGGCTGTGTGCTTGTACTCAAACTAAGCTTGACTTGAGGACATGTTAGTTTGTTATGCCCCTCACCGTTGCAGTACCCACATCGCCTAATTTTCTTCTCGACCTTGTTCTTCGGCACTTCTTTTCGCTTGCGTTGTTTTCGTTGAGGGTCACGAACATTGTGCTTTACTCAAACTAAGCTTGACTTGAGGACTGTTAGTTTGGTTATGCCCCCACCGTTGCAGTACCCACATCGCCTAATTTTCTTCTCGACCTTGTTCTTCGGCACTTCTTTTCGCTTGCGTTGTTTTCGTTGAGGGTCACGAACATTGTTTACTACAATGCTCTGGTTGACTGAATGATTCAAACCAAACGAGTTTTCTAATTCTTCTATTAGTTTTTTCATCTCATCTCTTGCGGTTTTGAAAGACTCGTCTGTCTTTGATGCAATGTAGCATAACCTACTTGACGTTTGACGTAGAGCAGCGAACCTTGCCATTGCATCACTTCTGGAGACACATTCAAATCAACATAGTGGGTGCAGAAGCCTTCGCTCATTAGTCCACCTACTTGAATCAAAGTCCGGGCAAATATGTGTAGTCCAATTGCTTCAAAATGTGAAGTTGATGGCGACACGGAAGTCCAACGGTCTCGAATTTTTTTGCAGGAGCAAATTAGAGTTTTCGTACGAGAATCAAAACTAATTTCAATTTCCTATTTTTTTCTGCGTACTTTGACAAAATATATGTTGACATTCATCTGATAAGGACTTAATCTCGCCTCAATCCGGTACAATGTCTCCCGTTATAAGTTCATCTTGGAACACACGAAAAGATTCGCGGGTAAAAATCGCAGCGGCATGGCTTTCAAGGTCGACCAGTTTTGTGATCTGGAAGGCTTGGTATGGGAACTTAAGTAATCCGCTTTCAACTCGTTCATACGCATTCTACTAATTCCATCTTCAATTGCACGAACAACATCTAAATATGTCTTCTTGTGTTTCAGTGCAATAGCTAGTGAAGCATTCATAGACTCGCACCTTTGTGTTGACCGAATATTGGCAAAGAAATGACCGGTTAGATATGCTTGTGCCCATAAGTGTCGTGTATTTCCCTTCTCAATCACCCATGGATACTTTGGACGTTGAATTCTGAAACAATCGAACGCCATTGAATATCAAATTCCTTGGTTGTCCACCCAGGAAGCCATGCATTTTGAGAATGCTGCTGTAAACTTTGGTCACCAATGTTAGCTTGTGCATTGCGAGAAAGATGCCAAGAACTAATCTGTGCTTAGCATGAGGGATAACAGATTTGATAGCCCTCTGCATTGCCCTATCCCCATCGGTTACAACAGAAATAGGTGATTTATTCATCATGGCTTCTAAAAATTCTGTAGCACCACTCGAAAGATTGAGACGTTTCGTCAGCGATTATGGCAGTGGCAAACACAATTGTGTTATGGTGATGATTGACACCAACAATAGGCAAATTGGTCGACCATACAAATTATCTTTGTACGTTGTGTCGAACGCAATTACATCACCGAAGCATGTGTAACCGATCTCGATGTAGAATCCGACCAAATAAGATTATACAATGCCCCCGATTCGTCTACCGAGTATGTCATAAAAAACCCGGGATCATCATGTTTCTATAATCAAAGTAGGCAATAAGCGCATTCACATCCCCATCGACGATTTCCTTTGCTTTACCTCTTTGAAGTGCATTGTAGAGGTCTTTATGTGTAAATCCAACATTATGATAGCCCCCTGCCTGCTGCTTTAAATAGTTCATTACTTGTGACGTGCCAACACCGACCTCTTTCAATGTTGTTGCCTCATCGATATCACCTTAGCTCGATTAGAACGCATAAATGGTGTCATAGCAGATGTGCACAATGCATGATTATGTTTCTGATCAGACTTACTTATAACACACTGATCGTTTGTATTTGTTGCTGTAACTACGACTCTAGCCTTACATCATGTTCTTGTGACTGGCGTATGAGCACGTTGACGATCAACAGTATTGACTTTTGATACTCGAAACCCTTCTTTGGAACAACAAAATTCTTGTGTCTTCACATTCCCTTCCACGTCAAAGCCGTGTTGTTCCCTTACGTGCACTAAACCATGTTCCCGTGCGAATCCCTTGTAAAAGTGCCAAGCTTGATCACGTGAACAGAAGAGCTGACCAACCAATCTGTCAGATTCATCAACATTATGTACTTCATGGCATTCCTCGGTTGGCTTAACATTGTCTACATCAGTATTATCCATGGCAAAAATTTGTTGTGCAAGTTCAGTGCTCCAGGAGTTGATGGATATGTAACGAAGGTTCATTTTGAACATGTTTCTGTCGTGCTGCTTTCAATAGGATGTGGCATTGGTATGGTAGTTAAAGGGTGGGTACAACATTAAATTCGCAGTACATATATTTAGGTATGTACAATAACTACAAGTATATTATCATTTTAAATTCGCAGTACACTGTTAAAAAAATTGAAACATAAATTACATAAGTTTTTAAAAAAAAGATCGATCCTTTTATAAAAAGTATGGACACTTTCAATATAGGTAAACATATGATGTAATAGGTAGCCCTTATATAATGTAATAGGTATCGTTTATATAATGTAATAGGTAGTGGTTATATTGTAAAGTTTCTATCCTTTTTATAAAAGTGTCCATACTTTTTTCACTGTGGAAAACATTAATTAATATTAATTTTTGAGTGAGTTTTAAGATATTAATTTAGTAATTATAGGCGTCTAATGATTTATTTTTTACGTTACGGTATATATTATTATTAAATTAAAAATTCTAAATAATATTTTTAAAATAAAATAAAAACAATCAAATAATTTTTCTGCAAATGAAATTATTAAATCAATATGTAGGTGGAAAACATGAAACACTGTTAAAAAAATTGAAACATAAATTATAAGTTTTAAAAAAAGTATCGATCCTTTTTATAAAAAGTATGGCACTTTCAATATAATAGGTAAACATATGATGTAATAGGTAGCCCTTATATAATGAAATAGGTATCGTTATATAATGTAATGGTAGTGGTTATTGTAAAGTGTCTATCCTTTTTATAAAAGTGTCCATACTTTTTTCAATGTGGAAAACATTAATTTAAGGTTATCTTTTGAGTGAGTTTTAAGATATTAATTTAGTAATTATAGGCGTCTAATGATTTATTTTTTACGTTACGGTATATATATTATTAAATTAAAAATTCTAAATAATATTTTATAAATATAAAAACAATCAAATAATTTTTTGTGCAAATGAAATTATTAAATCAATATTGTAGGTGGAAAACATGAAACAATGTTAAAAAAAGTGAAACATAATTACATAAGTTTTAAAAAAGTATCGATCCTTTTATAAAAAGTATGGACACTTTCAATATAATAGGTAAACATATGATGTAATAGGTAGCCCTTAATATGTAATAGGTATCGTTTATATAATGTATAGGTAGTGGTTATATTGTAAAGTGTCTATCCTTTTTAAAGTGTCCATACTTTTTCACTGTGGAAAACATTAATTTAAGGTTATCTTTGAGTGAGTTTTAAGATATTAATTTAGTAATTATAGGCGTCTATTTATTTTTTTACGTTGCGATATATATTATTATTAAATTAAAAATTCTAAATATTATTTTATAAATATCAAAACAATCAATAATTTTTTGTGCAAATGAAATTATTAAATTAAATAATTCAAATTGAAAATTAAACAACAAATCAATTAAACATTGTTGTGGGTACATTAATTGAACATTGTTATGGGTACATTATTTGGATTAATTTCGTTGAGATGGGTTATGTATAACAAAACAATCTATCTCGCATGTGAGTACTTTATTCCAACCATGTGACAAGTGTGACAACTCCATCAACTCACAACTCAGCTTTGAAACTCAATCAATATTGTCTTTTAGCTTGATGGTTCATAAAGCATGTTACTTGAACAGTATGAATCAATTATGCAATTTCATGTTCAATTTAACACTGCATTTCAAATTCATTTCATATGTAATTGGAGTTTGAATTTAAATTTCAATTTGAGTTTGAATTTCAATATATATTTCGGCTCCACTATAATATTAGCCCAAGCCCAATATGCATGTTATCATTGATTATTCCTAATTTCCATTGTTTTTTTTCCAACGTATAAACGCGAGGGAAATCCCGACCATTTTATTTTTTGGTCAACTTTAAAGCGTCAGAAACGTTTTCGGGCGTATGATCTGGGTGGTATACAAGAAAGTAACAAATAGCAACTAAAATCATAAGTTGAGTACCACCCAAATCATAAGTCTGAAATACTTCCGATGCTCATCAAAATCCAAAGCTCATATGGTGCCAAGCAAAAGGAAATCAAAATCCAAATCTCATATGATGCCAAGCAAAAGGAAATCAAAATCTACAACTTGAGTTGAACATTGATATGATATGTTCAGTTGTTATCATGTTGGGATTTCTCGTTTTTGATTGCTTGGATAGTTGTTCTCTTGCTTCTTCAAGTGTTCTTAAGATATTAATTTTTGAGTGAGTTTTAAGATATTAATTTAGTAATTATAGGCGTCTAATGATTTATTTTTTCTGCAAATGAAATTATTAAATCAATATTGTAGGTGGAAACATGAACACTGTTAAAAAAATTGAAACATAAATACAAGTTTTAAAAAAAAGTATCGATCCTTTTTATAAAAAGTAGGACACTTTCAATAATAGGTAAACATATGATGTAATAGTAGCCCTTATAATGTAATAGGTATCGTTTATAATGTAATAGGTAGGGTTTATTGTAAGTCTATCCTTTTTATAAAAGTGTCCATACTTTTTCACTGTGGAAAACATTAATTTAAGGTTATCTTTTGAGTGAGTTTTAAGATATTAATTTAGTAATTATAGGCGTCTAATGATTTATTTTTTACGTTGCGATATATTTATTATTAAATTAAAAATTCTAAATATTATTTTATAAAATATCAAAACAATCAAATAATTTTTTGTGCAAATGAAATTATTAAATTAATATTGTAGGTGCATTCACATGAAACACTGTTAAAGTGTCGATCCTTTTTATAAAAAGTATGGACACTTTCAATATAATATAATGTAATAGGTAAATTTGCAATGCTATCGGTATAAATATACCGGTTTACTTATAAAATATGTAAATATAAGCGCTATCTATTACATTATATAAGCGCTACCTAGTATGTTATTGTACTTTATAATATTTCCGGTTAAAATATATACCGGTCTAAATTTTAACCGATCACTTGTTTAACCGGTCACGCCGTATATTAGCCGTTTTTTAGGCGCCGCACCGCAGAACCACCCGTTAGCTACTAAGTATTTATGGACTTTGTTTCCTCCTTCAGCATCTCATTATTAATTTTCTTGCGTGGGAAATAAAATAATTCAACCACCACTCTAAAATCATTACTAAATTTCATGCTCTGGACTGACCCGGACCCCCCCCCCCCCATGTTTTCTATGGTTAGCCTCTAGTTTGTCAAAAGAAAAACTCTCTTAGCTTTAAATTTTTCAATGTTTTTAGGACATTTATAGGGGAAAAATTATCCAGGGAAGTAATGTGGTGTTACTCCATGATGGTGGAAAGGAGCCTCTAGTTTGTCAAAAGAAAATACTGTGTTATTAGAAAATATTTTTAAAACATTTTCAACGTTCAATAATTATATAAATTTATATTTAAATTTTTTACCTTTTATCATTTTAGTTAGAATAAAATGATATAAAGAAAATGAGAAAACTCATAAAAGTATAACTGAGGTTTATTCCTTATATAAGTTTAAATTGTTATTGTGTTCTTAGTAGCGTTATATTTATCGCGATTATATCAATAATATGTGTTATTATAGTTATTGTAAGTATTATGACCGTGAAATAATAGTTTCAGACATATTTTTACTATTATATAATAGTCGTTATTTTAATAACCGACTATTATTTAAATTCCTAATCGATTGGTTTTGGCAGATAAAGAAGTGAAATCTCTTAATAAGAAAACTTCCCTTTTGTCGACTGATACGTCGCACTCACTCGCACGACCTCAGCTAGATCCTTAAACCTTGTGTTATGACTGGGATTTCTTTTTTTCATGTGCAAGAGTTTGTGTTATGTGCCTGTCATAGCAAAAACGATCAAGTTTAAAAAACAATTATGATTATGATATTATTTTAAAAATTGGTGATTTCGAATTAATTCGAAATTTTTGAATTTGAGTCGTCATCGACCTTTAGGTTAAGTAGACTGAATACCTAAAAAACATCTTTTAAATAATTCGGAAAAATAATTTAAAAGACAAAAGTTGGTATGTGTTTACCAAAAATCCGATTTAACGGGTTCGGGAGTCGGTTATGTGTAGGGAAGGGTAAGTACCCCCACAGCGCCCAAAATTAATACTTAGTTACTTATACATCATCGTAAATGGTGGAAATAAAATTCGAATAGAAAATTAAATTATGATCCATTTATTGAATATTAATTAATTTACTCCGAATTGATTAATTAAAGAAAATTCTTTAACTTGACAAGAAATCTCGAGATTTGCAATCCTCCATCAAGAAAGCTATCTCACCTATTTCTTATATGTAAATAATATTATATCTTTGAATTACTTAAAAATTAAATTAATATCGAAATTTTGCATAAAACAAAATATGATTCATTTTTCTAAAATTTACATCATTAATACCAACATTAAACAAAATAAAATGACAATAAAGATTAAAATAAAAATAAATAATTAATTATATATATATACCATTATGCTAATAAATACATAAAAAAAGCTCATGTTTTCAAGTTCATATTCGGTTTGAAAGTTGTATCGAATTACACTACTTCGATCAAGTAGTGCTTTACACGCCCGTTCTACAATTAAGATTCTTGAAAATATTCGAGTAATATATCGATAAATGAAGTAGTATAAAATAGGAATAAATTTAAATATATATATATATATATAAGTACATAAACTATTTTTAATACAAATGACTAATAACCTCTATTTAATCTACATACATACATACATACATACATACATACATACATACATACATACATACATACATACATACATACATACATACATACTACATACATACATACATACATACATACATACATACATACAACATACATACATACATACATACATACATACATACATACATACATACATACATACTACATACATACATACATACATACATACATACATACATACATACATACATACAACATACATACATACATACATACATACATACTACATACATACATACATACATACATACATACATACATACTACATACATACATACATACATACATACATACATACATACCTACACATACTACATACATACATACATACATACATACATACATACATACATACATACATACATACATACATACATACATACATACATACATACATACATACATACATACATACATACATAC